>NC_138675.1:6633625-6966125 GCF_964273445.1 Streptopelia decaocto | reverse complement strand
TGCTAACGTAGCACCTGCTTTCACTGTCCCGCTGGGTTTTCACCTGCAGCCGTGTTTGTCCTCCTGCCTAAGAGAGCGATTGTGATCGATGAGAATAACCCCCGCGGCGGCGGCAGCGCGGTGCCCGTGCCGCCGCTCCCGGAGCAGCCGAGCCGGGGCACACGCTGTTAAGGGTCCATCCTGCTGTGTTCCAGCCTGCGACGCGGGGCGCTGGGGCCCCGACTGCGCCCACACCTGCGACTGCAGCAACGGCGACGGGAGCTGCAGCGCCGAGACGGGACAGTGCGTCTGCCAGGCCGGGTACACGGGCGCCCGCTGCGAGCACAGTGAGTGCTGCATTTTAGCCAAGCCAAATGAGTTGTTTCACCAGGGGAAAGGTGTTGGAGGCTCCTGGAGCAGTGGAAGCCACAGGGCAGATTTCTCCATCAGCGCTTCTTGGGTCAGACTCAGCAGTTCAGTCCCGTGCCCTGGCTGTGACATTGCCAGCCCTGTCCTGAGGGTGGTTGGGGGACCTGGACACTCACCCGTAACCACTGGTCATTACAAAAAAGCAGCTGCCAGATGCTGTTGTCTCCCACCTCAGCGCAGCATCCTGGGGATGCTGGGGAGGGACGGGCTCCTCAGTCTCATTTGCTTTCACTTGCCAGAGTGCCCGCAGGGGTGGTTCGGGCTGAGCTGTCGCCACCAGTGTCAGTGTGACAACGGGGCTGCCTGTGACCACGTCAGCGGGGCCTGTACGTGCAGCCCGGGCTGGCGAGGAACCTTCTGTGAGCACGGTGAGTACCCCTCGTGGGCAGAAACCTGGTGCTGTTGCTCCTGATCCCCCAGCTCTGTCCTGTATCTGAACATCCATAACAAACATAAATCCCATATACTGCTGCTTCCCTGCTTGGGGAGAGCCCGAGACAGGTGGCTGTCACACTGCTGCAGCATTTTATTGGCAGGAAAAGGCCACCAAGAGGCATCTCTTCCCTGCTGTGAGATTTCCAGCCTTTGGGGATTTACCTTTTGTTTTCTGCAGCCTGTCCGGATGGATTTTACGGACTGGAGTGCCGGGACGCCTGCGACTGCCTGAACGGTGCTCGCTGCGACCACCTAACGGGCCAGTGCCACTGTCCCCCCGGCTGGGAGGGTCCCCGCTGCGGCCAGGGTGGGTGTCACTGGGGGGCTGCAGGCGGGATGGGTGGGGTGGAAATTAATCCTGTGCAGCAGAGAAGTATTTGGTTGTTGTTGAATGTAATGAAGGCTTGAGAATCCGGCAAAACAGTTTCCTAATAGATAAAATGATATTTGAATGTCAGCTCTCTGTAGAATCCAGCTGTTATTTCCCCCTAGCACCATAAAAACCACCCCACAGAACAATCACAGCAGCCGCGCACCGGTGCTGGTTCCTGTCCCCAACCAGTGCACTGGGGATGGCCAGCGGGAGTGTGGCCGATGCAGTTTGTCCCTGACTCTGCTCCCGCAGTGTGCCAGGAGAACAGCTACGGCGAGAACTGCAGCCAGACGTGCAACTGCTTCAATAACGCGACCTGCGACCACGTCAGCGGGCGCTGCCTGTGTGCGGCCGGCTGGACGGGACCCGCGTGCCAGCAAGGTAACGCACCCGAGGGCCGCGGCCAAACCCGGGGCTGGGGAGGCTGCAAGGAGCTCAGGCCCCCGGTACCGGGTGTCACCGCTCCCGCTTACCTGAGCGGGTTTAAATACCAAACGTCTCCACGTGGGCAGCTGAGCAGCCTCAGGTGTCGTTGGCTCCTCTCCATACATCTCACTGCACACGAGAACGGCCTCGGTTCAGATCGGCCGGTCCTCTGATGGCTGTTTGCCTCCGGAGCTCTTTTCTGATGGGGATATCTGCCTGGTTTCCTGCAGTGTGCCCACTGGGGTTCTACGGGAGGAGCTGCCGCCAGCGCTGCCTCTGCCAGAACGGTGGCACGTGTGACCCTGCCACGGGGCTCTGTGCCTGTCCCCAGGGCTGGACGGGGCTGGCCTGCGAGCTGGGTGAGTGACGGCACAGCCGCAGCGCCGAGAAATGGGCTCTGGCACAGCCCTGTCCCATTTCGGACTCTGGAGGCGGGGGGTGACATGCACGGCGCTGGTGGCAGAGCTCAGGGTCTGTCCCCACGCGCGGTGGGGGTCCAGGTGGCATCTCACTGTGTCCCTCTCCCAGAGTGCGCGCCGGGACGGCACGGGGCAGACTGCCGGGAGCATTGCCAGTGCCACAACGGGGGGACCTGCCAGCGCCAGACGGGGCGCTGCCTCTGCGCGCCGGGCTGGACCGGAGCCGCCTGCGAGAGCCGTGAGTGGGGCCGCGTGTCGCTGCCGCGGGGCGGCGGGATCAAAGGGACATCAAGGGAAGTGTGCACCTCCAGAAACCGCAGCGAAAAAGCGCCACCTCACCTCTCTTTGTGTGACTTGTCCTCTCTCCCGTGTTCGCATCCCTGAAGCTTGTCCGGAGGGGCTGTTCGGGGCGCGCTGTGAGGAGCACTGCGACTGCGGGGACAACGTCTCGTGCCACCACGTCACCGGCGCTTGTGATTGTCCCCATGGCTGGCGGGGCCGGCGCTGCGAGAAAGGTGAGGGGGCATCCCCGCCGTGTCACAGCATCCCCGCCATGTCACAGCATCCCTGCGGTGTCACGGCATCCCCGCCATGTCACAACATCCCTGCAGTGTAATGGCATCCCTGCTGTGTCACAGCATCCCTGCCGTGTCACAGCATCCCCGCCGTGTCACAGCATCCCCGCCGTGTCACAGCATCCCCACCCTGCTGGTACAGCCCTGCCAGGGGGAAACCGAGGCCTGGGAAGGAGACAAACTTCTTTTTTTTTTAATATGAGTCGCACATTGTGGCAAAATTTCAGGAGCCAACAGCCTGCCCTGAAAGAGGCATTTGGCTCGCTGTCTGCTATGGCCAGGTCTGGCTCAGCACCGCAGACACTGGGGCAGGAGCTGGCCCTTGGTCTCTGGTGCCTTTCAGGCATTAAGAAGAACTGAAATCCAGGCAGGACACTCACATGTCACTCGTTTTCCCGCAGCGTGCCTGCCGGGTTCCTTCGGGCAGGGCTGCGCCGGGCGCTGCGCCTGTCCCCCCGGGGCGCCCTGCCACCACGTCACCGGCCGCTGCGCCTGCCCGCCCGGCGCCACCGGCTCCGCCTGCGAGAAAGGTGTGAAAACGGGAGCGATCGTCTTCAGTTGTGCTGACGGGCTCTGGGAACGTGACGGGTCAAGCAGCTGCTACAGAAAATAGAGGAGGGGAAAAGAAAAGGAAAATAAAGAACAAAAAAAGGCCCAACAGCACGCGGTGCCAAGGAGCAGCTCACGTGTTGGCAGCTGGGTGTGTGCCCACAGAATGTGAGCAAAGCTCAGGGAGCCAAGTGGGAAATCAGAGCTCTGTATTTATCCTGAGGATTAGCAACAAATCAGCATTAAAATGAGCTCCTGTGGGCATGAGCGAGTCTGGAAGAGACAGAGGCATGTGAGCACATTCCTCACCCAGGGGACGGGAGGGTTCGCCGTGCCCGGCTGAGGGGATGGGGGCTTGCAGGGATACGAGGGTAGGCAGGGCCAGCATCGCAAAAAGCATCTAATGCCATTAAGTACTGCGTTAGCTTTTCAATCCAAGTCTTTCCTGGAGTCAGGGAAGCATTTGCGTGTGGCTCCCTTTGCTCTTTTGGCTGCAGAGAACTCTCACTGTCATAAAAGGCTTCCTAAATCCTGGCTTCAAACAAAAAGGGAGGAAAGCCTTGCACAGGGCTGGGATAGCTCCTGCCGAGCAAACCCGAGCCACCCGGGTGCCCTCTGTCCCGCCAGCCTGCCCGCCGGGGACCTTCGGCGAGGGCTGCGCTCAGATCTGCCAGTGTCCCGGAGCCACCCAGGAGTGCCACCCGGTCACCGGCGCCTGCGTCTGCGCCCCCGGCCGCCACGGGCCCGCCTGCCGGCTGGGTGAGTCTGCGCTCAGCCCCTTCTCCGCCGCGGTCGGTGCCCGAGGTGGTGCTGGCGGTGCCGGTTCGGAGCCGTCGCCCCTGCGCAGGGACAGCACCGGGGTGACCGCTGGAGAAGCCGCCTGGAGGGGCTTCAAAGCACAGGTTCTCACGGGTTGTCTTGCCTGGTTTCTTGCCCCGGTCGCCCTTGTCCTCCTCCGCGTTGCCGAGCTCTGCTGTGTTGTTTATAACCGTTGTCCAGCTCTCACAGCTGAGTCTGTCCAGACAAGTGTTTTCCTGCTCTCTTGCCCAAGCCGGTCCCCGTGCGCCAGGGCTCTGGCCTCTGCCGCGTCGCTCGCTGACTAACGGGCGAGTAGGAGTTCATGTAAACAGAACATCATTCTCATCTGCGCTCAGACCGTTGTTTTGGATTTTTTTTTCATTTTTCTTTTGAATTGTGGGCTGCTTACCAGCTGTGTTTTCAGCAGAAAGGTTCTGAGCAGCCCAGAGCTCCTTGCTGTTGCATGTTTGCGGTACCATTGCGCACCACGCGCTCTCGGGGGTTTCTCTGGCCGAGCAGCCGGGGCAGCTGTCGCGGTCCTGGGTTCAGCGTGTCCCGCGGGGGCACCGAGCGCAGCCCGCGGGAGCTGCTGGTGGCTGCGGTGCATTTTCCAGAGCGTTTGGACCCCGTTCTCATCTTTTTAGGCATGAGGCCATTGCTGCTTTTATTCTTTCCCCCCGCAGAGTGCTCCCCTGGGTGGTACGGCCACAACTGCGAAAGGCCATGCAAATGCAAGAACGGGGGGGTGTGTGACATTACCACGGGGACGTGCCACTGCCCGCCCGGCTACATCGGCGCTGACTGCGGCATCGGTGAGTGCGCAGGGGAGCGGGAGCTCCCAGGAGTTCCTCGGCGGGAGGTGAACGGTGGTGGGAGCGGTTGCTGCCCACAGCCGGGCTGCTGACCCTGGGCAGACGAGGAGCTGTACAGCGACCAGCTCCAGAAATGCTCCTGGTCTGACTTCACCGCAGGCGCTGTCAGCACTGCCCTCCCTGCTTCGGTTGCAGCTGAGCTTGTTTGCTCTCTTAACCACGGAAATATTTTCTTGCTCCACTTGTTCCATGCCAAAATGATTTCTCCACTATGAAAGGCCTGACACACCAGCCTTTGCATCATGCCATCGCTGCCTCTCTGCTAAAAATGCTCTGCTCTGCAGCAGAAGGAAACCTCAAAGCTCTTTTCCCGGTCTGCCCGTCACTCTGTGCACGGTGACAGGGCACAGGCTCCTCCTGCCAGCCTGTCGCTTTGCTCCGGTGCCTGCGCAGACTCGTTCCTCTCTGACCTTCGGACGTGCTGTGCTTTGGCGTGACCAAGGTCTTCCTCCCACCAGGATGTCCCGCTGGTCGCTATGGCAAGGACTGTGCCGGGGTGTGCGCCTGCGGGGACGGCGCGACCTGTCACCACGTCACTGGAGACTGCGTGTGCCCCCCAGGAAGAGCCGGTCCCACCTGTGAGCAAGGTCAATATTAGCTGCGGGTCGAGCATCAGGACAGGCGGGGGTTTCAGGCAGTGAGATGTAAAAGGTCTTGAGTGGAACCAGTTTCCTTGCCCTGAGATCTCTGCCTGTGCTTGGGCCCTCCTGCCCAAACCGCACCAGGGTCCCTGTGCCCACTGTCACCTGCTCGTGTCCCGCTGTCACCTGCTCGTGTCCCGCAGGCTGCGAGAAGCACCGGTACGGGCTGGGCTGCCAGCAGACCTGCTCCTGCCACAACGGGGGGCTCTGCGACGCGGCCGACGGCTCCTGCTCCTGTGCGCCCGGGTGGACGGGGAAATCCTGCGAATTAGGTAAACCCGCCTTGGATGCATTGTCCTGCACTGGCCCAGGAACCGTGGCTCTCAGCGTTGTTTCACACTGGGCCCAGTTTCGGTTCTCCCCGCCTGTGCCTGTCCTGCTGCACCACGTCCCGAAGCGCAGGATGGGGCTGGTGTCTGCTCCCTGTCTGCTCACCGGCTCCACCACGTGTCTCCCTGCAGAGTGCCCGCCGGGCCAGTACGGCGCCGACTGCCAGCTCCGCTGCGCCTGCCTGCACAACGGCACCTGCGACGCGGGGACGGGCGCCTGCCGCTGCCCCAGCGGCCACTACGGGCCCCTCTGCGAGCACAGTGAGTGCGGCAGCACAGGCACCTGCGGCTTTGCGGGGGGGCGGTGTTTCCTGAAGCCAATGCAGAGAGCGGGGTCACAGGACAAAGGTGTGACCCGCTGCAGTCACACACGTGGCTGTGTGCACCCGTGGGTGCTTCCTTTCTTACCTGCACCCATGGGCGCTTCCTTTCTTACCTGCACCCGTGGGTGCTTCCTTTCTTACCTGCCTTCCCAGGCAGCACAAGTAGTGGCAGAGAAGGTAATTTCTGTTCTCTGGCTGACCGCCGGATGCAGAGGTGCCATTCCGAGGCAGCTGAGCACGCTCGTCACCACTGCATTAGCGCTGGGTAAACGCTGTGGAGCTGCAGTGCTGGACTCTGCAGCAGCGCTGGCTGCAGGAGGCTCCGGCTCTGCGCTGGCCACTGAGAACAGCTGCCTTCAATTGGGTATTTCTCAGAGAAAAAGGCTCGCTGCTTCTCTCTGCTGGGCTGATGAGGCTTTGCTGCAGCTGAGCCTGAGCTCAACCCAGCCCTGCTTTAACGAGCTCTCCACCCGGCTCCATCCCAGGTTGTCCCCCGGGCTTCCACGGAGCCGGCTGCCGGGAACGCTGCGACTGCGAGCACGGAGCAGGCTGTGACCCGGCCACCGGCCGCTGCCACTGTCCCCCTGGGCTCCAGGGCGATCGCTGCCAGACAGGTACTGCGTCCTTTGCCGCCTTCCCTGGAAACCGCTGGGATCCTGAGGCTCACGTGCGTGCGGTGTGTCTCGCCTCTCTCCGCAGGCTGCGGGGCAGGGACGTACGGCGAGGGATGCCAGCAGCTCTGCGACTGCGTCGGCGATGCGCCCTGCGACCCGGCCACGGGGCGCTGCCTGTGTCCCCCGGGGAAAACCGGCCCCACGTGCGGCTCCGGTGAGTTCAGCCACAGCCCAGGAGGGGCACTGGTGGGAGGCTTAACCCAGTCCTAAAAAGGCTGCAGAACCCCTCTTGTTGGAGCTGAATTCTCATGGAAGGGGGCTTTGTTTTTTGTCTCTGTCCCCTCTGTGTCCCTCACCAGAGTGCCGACCGAGCCGCTACGGCCCCGACTGCAGCCTGGGCTGCCAGTGTGACCCCAGCAGCTCCTACTGCGACGCCCGGAACGGCCAGTGCCGCTGTCTGAACGGGCACATGGGCCCCACGTGTCGGGAAGGTAACGTATGGGCACAGCGAGTCCTGCGGTGGGACAGTCCCAATGCCACCTACCTTATTTCTGCCCAAACCACGATGAAACCTGTTGGCTCTAAGTGACTCCCCCTTGGGCGCTGCACGGGGTCACTGTGGGGACAGGGAGCGGGATGGGGGGGCAGGATGCTCTGACTTGCTTTGCAGGTTCGCCCCCTCTGCCGCCGGCTGAGCACCCCTCCTCAGTGCCAGGTCAGTGACACCCCGACGCGCGGCTGTTCACACCGCGGCTGCGGGCACAGACCTGAGAAAAGCAGCAGCTCCCGGCTGCGTGCGCCGAGCAGGGCCAGCGCTGGGGGTCCCTGCAGCGTCTCCCCTCCTGAGCTGCCAACACACCGTGAGCCCTGACCCACCCCGAATTCCCTTCCAGCCGCGCAGCCCCTGGTGCCCAGCGGGTCCCCTCCGCTGTGGGGGCTCCGGCCGGGCCAGCACTAGGTCCTGCTCCCTTGGCATGACCAAGCAGCCACCTCGAGAAGCCAACGACCCGCTGAACAAACTGGTTTACAAGCCCCAGGAGCGGTTGTTTATCATCTCCTGGCAGGCTGAGCTGCTGCTCGTGACGTTGTCTGAGCCAGGCTGAAGCGCCGAGGGTCACCCCGTCACCGTGGCGGCATGGGTGGCCTCCAGGCACGTGTGGGGACACGCACACCGTGGGGACACACACGCACGTGCCAGCACCAGCGCACGCCCGCAGCCAGACCCCAAAGGAACAGCTCAGAAGTGATCGCTTCTGGCCAGCAGACAATGGACTGCGATGGCTCGTGGCAAATTGCTGGCCTTCATCTTTTGGGTGCTGGGCTTGGGGAGGCTGAAACTATGGCCCAAAAAAAGTATTTATGCGATAGTATTTATGGGAAGCTGCACAACAGAGTCGTCAGAACTGAGAGCTGGACGTGGCCGGCTCTCCTGCAGTCACGCCTCCTGTACAAGTACCACCGCACTTGAATTTTTTTTTGTTGTTTTGTTTAAATCAAATTTGCAATGGTCTCATACTGTAAATTATCATCTGCTGTGGAGGACAAGACGATGAGCCCCAGCACTCACCTCTGCAGGTTTCCTGTGTCGCTGGCAGCACCGTCTGCTCCCGACGAGCTTCGCAGGGGCACAGCAGCTGATTTTCCATACCAGGAGTATGTCAGCCCCTTTGAGCCGCCCACGTCACTTGCTCCACCAACAAGCAAGCCTAAATTAGTGTAACAATCAGACATACTGCGTGGATAGACACAAAGCCCTTGCGTGGCCCAGTAAATGCAAATCTCTACGTGTCCTCACCCCAGCCCTGGACCCTCGATCTATTTGCACAAAGCCCTTGGGCAGACGCAGCCCGAGAGCCGACACTGTCCAAAGCGCCAGGCTCTGCGAAGGAGCCGGGACGGCCCCGTCCCGCCCGTCCCCTGTGCCGCCGCAGCGCCGCCTGCCGCCCTGCGCCTGGAGATCGAGCCCGCGGGCGCCGACTGAAAATAGTGAAAGAGTTGTTTCTTTTCCTGATGGAATTTATTTTAATCTGTATATAACTTGTAATTTTTTTGCTAATTCTTTTCTTATTTTATTTCTTCCTTAACAGTATTTTTTGCATTAGGTATCATTATTGTGAAGAGATAATGTTAATATAAGTATGTAGTGAAGGACCAAAATTGTGTAATTAAGGTTGTATGTTGTATGACAACCAGGGAGTAGGGAGATTCTGTCCATGTGCCAAATGACCCTGATCAGTCCTGCTGACCCAGAAGCCAGTGGGTGCAGCGGGAAGGTCCACCCATTGATGCCACCCAGCGATGCCACCGCGCTGCTTGTCCCCTGCCCGAGGTGCAGAGAAGCCCTGGGCCCCGCTGTTCGCTCCAGGACAGCACAGAAAGCGGCCCAGCCTCGAGCATCGGGATTATCCGTTCTGTCCCATCACACCCCCAAAGCCTGAGCTGCAGCTTTGTGGCTCCTGGCACCCTCTTGGAATAAACCATAAGCGTGGGACCGCAGCAATCTGTACCTGTATCTCTTATAATCACGATTTTTTTCCCTGTTCATATTTCCTAATAGTTTGTTTGCCTCCTGTTTTCATGTAGCTAGTGTCTCTCGTTTTGGAGCCCTAATTAGCACTGATAAAAAGTTTTAATTCTTCCACAGCTAATCCAAATAAACAGAAACCTCACTGAATGTGTGTCTGGTCTCGGTCCCTCGCGCTGGCGACGCGCTGCAGATGTTCGGCAGCTGTTCTCGAGGATGGGGCTGAGATGGGCATTTGTCGAGAACGCGCGGAGGCCAGCGAGCTGCCAGCAGAAGGAAGCGTCAGCAAACAGACACATCGCAACAGGGCTGTCCCTGGGAATCCTCACCCCAAAATCGTCGCTGCCCTTTCCCCTCGAAGGCCCCACGGCATTAAACACCGACTCACAAAAACCCAGATGCGACTGCTCAGCTGCGGCAAAAGAACGACCCTCTTCGATCACCACTTGTTGGTGCTAATTCTGGGGCCCGGGGGGGGCGAGGGGCCCGCTCTGCCTGGGGAAGGACGGGGTCCGCACCCCCGTGTCCACAGCGGGAGACGGGACAGGCGGCGGGAGCTGCAGCATCACTCGGCTTCGTGCTTCTGGGTTTTTGACAAGTGACTGAAAGGCGATGGGTATCACCTCACCCTGCCAAGGTCACCGTTGTGTTCAAAGGAACCAAGAATAATTGTGGGGGGAAAAACAAAGAATAAAAAAGAAACAGGGAAACGGGGTCAAATAACCAGCCTAGCACAGAGATTGAAGTTGTTAAAAACGTCTCGATCCAGGTACACTCTCCCGAGCCCCCGGGCTGCCCGCACAGGGCCTGCAGCCGCCCGTGGGGACGGAGGGGGCAGCACGAGCCGCTCAGCAGAGCCCAGAACGCGGCCACAGCCCTTTCAACCCAACCCGACACCGCGGCTGCTTCCCGAAGCCTGTTCCAGGTCATTAACGCTCATCTTGGCCAGGAGCATTCAGACACCAGGGCTCACATTGATTAGCTGGACAAAGCCCAGTCCTGGACAATAAGATCTGCTGCCTGTGACTGCTCCAGACAGACGAAATTCAAGAAGAAAGGATCTCGCGCTCCCTCCTCGCTATGGGCTCAGTCCGCAGAGGTTTGGAGATCCCTGAAAGGAGTCAGGGCAGAAGCGTCTCTCCGGGCTGGAGGGCTACACGTCGGTCTCTATGCGCAGGCGCTCCATCCGGCGCACGTTGCACTCCACGGCCGCGCGGCTGGTGATCTGCCGGGCGCAGGACTGCGGAAACCAGCCCCGCTCGCCGTCCCTCAGCCGCTCCCCCCAGCACCAGCCTAGGGCAGAACAGAGCTGGTCACACCGGGACGACGGGCCGTGGCCCCCGGGGACGCGTGTGGAAGGAGCAACAGGGACCTGCCAGCGGCTTCCTGGGAGCTTCTGAAAAATAATGGCTAAAGTCCCAGCTTGCGGGGATGGCTGCAGCTGGGCTGCAGCTCCCTGCTCGCCACACTCACCGTCCTCTCCGCCCAGCACCAGGACGACGTCCGCCTGCTGCAGGGACAGCTCGTCCGCCTGCTTGGCCAGGTACGCGCGGGTTATCTCCACTTGGCTCAGATCTGCAGGGACAGTGGGACCAGTGAGACGGCACAGCCGGGCTTAACTCATAACATCACAGAATCGTGCTGTTCGGAAAAGAACTTTAAGGTCATCGAGTCCAACTGTTAACCAAATGCTGCCAAGTCCACCTCTAAACCACGGCCCTAAGAACAGCGTAAAGCCCTGCGCCTGTGCTCAGGCTCTAGTGCCACCGTTAATCCCCGCCTAGCCAGGCCTGACCTCCCCGCATGCTGATACCTCCTTTAGGAGTGGTGTCAGGCTTCTCCTTTTCTCTGTGCATCAGCGCCGTGATCCAGCGGGCCCGGTCGCTCCTGGCAGTGAGAAAACCCATATTATTACACAAAGAAAGCCTCAGAGGTGGCAGCTGTGCCGGTGGCAGCAGCCGGGCGGTTCCCAGCGGGAAGGATGAAGGCCTTCACGGGAGGTCAGACCGAACAAACATCCCATTCAGCGCGTTCAGCACAGACACGTCACAAGCAGTACGCATCACCCAGCTGCTTTGCTTGATTTGCACAGGGGAAGCAGCATATGGCAACTATAAGGGAAATCTAAGAGAGAGAAGGAAAGCGAGCAAGGGGACGAGCCTGCACAGATCTCCATTTCTGGGAGGGGGCGCGGGGAGGGAAAGGGGGGGTCACACACGGCCTTATCCCGCGGGAGAGGGACACCCGCCCCGCGCAGCGCCGCTCACAGCGTCTCGGCCGCCAGCACGGCCTCCTCCCGCCGGCCCTCGCTGTCCCGCTCCATCACCACGCGCAGCAGGTGCCCGGGGCCGCGGGCCGTGCCGCCGCTCTTGCCGGGAGGGGGAGAAGGCGGCTCCGAGTTCTCCATCTTCTCCACCGTGACCTGGTCCAGCGTGGCGTAGTTCATCACGGTGTAGCTGTCCTCGCTGCGGCAGAGACGGGACGGGTTCGGTGGGCATCACCGAGGTGACCGGCACAGGGTCGGTACAAAACACACCTCAGTAAGGGTCAAAACAGGGAAATCTCAAGAATTGCTTAGGTTACATGCTGCTTGGGAAACGGAGATTTTAATCCCCCTGGTCCTTTTCCAGGGAAAGAAGAAGGTTCCATGCAGCCGTACCTCTTTTTCTTGGTTATGATGAGGACGTCATTGAACAAGAAGAGGTAGCAGAGCCGGCCGGCGCCCCGGCGGAAGATGCCCCCGTCCTCCGACTGCAGCAGGTGCAGCTCCCCCCGCTTCAGCAGCCAGCGGGACGCGGAGATCAGCGGGAACGGCTGGAACGGACCCAGAGAAAATCGCGTTCACCGCCTGTCTCACAGCAGCAGGCAAAATCATATAAAGCAGCTGCATTTGGACTCAGAGTGGCCCCTGGTGTGCCCAGAAACTCACATTAAAGTCAGAACAGCAGGAAAGAATGGTCACCCCCCTGATGAAGCAGTGATGCTGCTCGTGGCAGCAGGGATGCTGCTCGTGGCACCAGTGATGCTCTGGCTGGTCCAGCCTTCCTGGAAGGATTCCCAGGACAGACCCGACACGCCGGGATGGGCCCCTCTAACCACACACCCCAGAAGATTTCTTTTTCCCCACTTCCACAAGCCCTCACCTTCTTCTTTCCAAATTCCAGCTGTTTCTGCAGTGTGTACATCTGCTCTGTCCTCTCCATCGCACGAGCCCCCTCATTGCAGTTCTTAACCAGCTAGAAAAGGGAAAAGCAAACGCACGGGCAGCAGTGAACAGCAGGACAGGTCTGTCCGTGCTCTGCCCCAGCACGAGCGCTGCCGGCGCGGGGGGGCGGCTGCTCCGCTCCCGGGCAGGAGGAACAGCCGCATCCCCACAGGTCAGAACCGGGCTCGGGAAAGGCAGCTGGAGCTTCTCCTGCCACACAGGTCGCCAGGACAGGGGTGGAACCTTCGCTCTGCCTGGAAAAGGGCCAAAGCGAGAGTGCACCAGAACCGAACTTCACCGAGGAGCAACACGAGGAGGAAGAATTAACCATCCCAAGAGAGGAGGTGAACGGAGGAGGACGAGCACTCGGACAGACGGACGGTGCAGGCAGGTGAAGTGAAGGCAGGTCTGGCCCTGCCGAGAGGCACCCGGCCCCCGCGAGGTCCCTCCGGAGCAGGTGTCCCTGTGCCACGGGTCCTTCGCACCCTTTGCTCTTTGCTTTGTTTACTGCTCTTTGCCCAAATCTCCGACAAACGAGCCAAGTGTCACAGACACTACCACCTCGAAGCAGGTTCTGAGAAGGGGGGCACTAATGGAGAATACAACACCAAAGGGAAGGACAAAAGATGGGCCAGAGAGGAAAGAAGATGACAAGAATAAGTAAAAAAACAAGATCAGGTGAAACAGGCGAGGAAGGGAGAAGATGTGTACAGCCAGCGGCTGTTCGGAGCAGAGAAACCCCGGTGAACTGATGCAGGGAAGAGAACGGAGAGGCCAGAGGCAGACGGGGCAGTGAGGGGCGGAGAGCCGGGAGCAGCGGCCTCACCTTGCTGATGGCCTTCAGAGCGCGGGCGGCAGCTCCGTACGCTGCTGTGCATGCTTTTGTTTTTTGACAGACAGTCTAGAATGTCAAGACAAGATGCTTTAGTGATATTGCAAGGCACGGAACAGCGCGACCAGCTGGGATTCCGGATGTGGCACGAGGGTCAGCCCGGCAGCAGGACAGACACAGTCAGAGCAAGTTCTGCAGGGCTGGGAGCTGCGAACCTGGGTTCTGCTGGGCAGTCACATCGGATACATGCCCGACCATCACTGTCACCCTGCGCTCCGGGCGTCCCCCCGGCCCTGCAGCCCAGTACAAACTGGGAGCGGGTCCCAGAAATCCCACCTCCAGCAGCTTCGCTGTCTGGAGCAGCTGGGTGCAGAGTGCTGGATCTCAGAGCTTGTGCAAGACCTGCTCTCCCTTCCTGGGCCGCGCGGCCGCTAATGAAACAGGACACTCGTGCCACCCCCGGGTGCCCAAACGCAGCACGGGGCACGGAAGAACCTCCTGTCGCTCAGGTGGGTGGTGCTGAGATGGGAAGCACAGAGCTGCACATCTGGCACACACAGAAGCAGATCACTCTGAATCTAAATCCTGAATGAAGGCTTGGGCATCGCAGCGGGATGCAAGTCCAAGCAGAAGCTGCCCCGGGCTCAGCTGAGTAAGAGAATAACAGCCACCTCTTCAGAGGCCCAAGCGATGCCACCGTGTGGCTTACTTACATCTAAGAGCAGAGGAAGCCGTGTTACCCTCTGCATAGGGAGAATGAGAAATGATATCATTGGCAGGCCTCCACATTCTGGTTTCCTTTCAATTTGTTTCAGGGTCTCTTTAAATAAGGGGTTTGTGGTTCTGGAACAGGACAAGAAATCTCCATTAACTCTGTTCTTCGGCTGTCAGGATTCTCCAGCAGCTTTCCACGCACAGGAGCGTGGTGGCGGCGCTGGCCGGTAGCGTGCCGAGCTCGGAGCATGCAGCCGCGGCAGAAAACAGACTGATCCGCCAGCCAGTGATGGAAAAGCACCTTGAGATGTTGTGCCCACCAGAGTAAAGCTGTAGATGTACCCACAGCAGACACAAACCTGACCCAAGACACCAGTACGATCTGGGGATGAACAGCCTCCACAGACATCCCCAACAGGCCCCACACGTTATTCACCTTGGCAAGAGCCGCCTGACTTCAGTAAGTGGCGGCATCACCCCCACTTATCCCTGTCCTTCACCCGTCACAGCACAACACAGCCACGTCCGGATCATGGACACAGACACACTGAGGGTGAGAAGTTGGACTCTGCTCAGAGAGGAGACAGCCGGCCTCGGGGAGAAGAACCGCCACGGGCTGAGGGACCCGCGCAGGGCACGGTCCCGTCCCGCCATGGTCCCGTCCCGCCATCGGGCGTCCCCGCAGCCCCGTCCCCGCCATCGGGCGTCCCCGCAGCCCTGGGGCCCGCGGAGGCAGCTCCAGCCAGGGCTGAGCACCAAACAGGACTCACAGCAGCTTCTGGAGGGTCCTCTGCTGGTAGACTTCATTGGAGCAGTAGCTGACGTAGGGGCTGAAGTGGTTGGAGGCGTGTTCTTCAACTATGTCACTGATGTCAGGAATGAGGATGTTTTCCTGGTGCCGCTTCTCCAAGTCTTCGAAGAACCTAAGGGGAGGATTCCAAATAACTTCACTACGTGACCCGTCAGGGCTGGACAAACGGAACAGACAGATGTTTAACAATGTTCCCAGGGCAACTTTTCCCCAGTTTTCCCAGAGGAGACGAAGCTCCGGATCTGTTCTGCAGGGGGTCAGCTCTGCGCAGCTGGGACACCCACGTCCCCAGCGTGGCTCCCAGCAGAGACGGAACGGGCAACGCAGCTCTCGAGGCTTCCTCCGCTCCCACACGACATCCCTCCCCGCTTTAGCTCTCTGGAAGCCTCATTGCTGCCCCATCCGAGCCGATTCTGCCCAGCTGCAGGACACCACAACCCCGACCCCCCGCAGCTCCCACGCTGAGCCCACTTGCCTGGTGCTGACCGCCAGGATGTCGCTGATGTTGGAGAACAGGTGATGATGCTCCATCTGAGTCATGGTCTCCTTCAGCTCCTCCGACCTCATGAAGTGACACACCAGGATGCTCAGGCTGTGCATGTAGGAGTACTCAGAGGTGATGATCTCGAACATGGCCTGAAAAAGCAGGGCACTGGGGATGTAACAGGACAAACTGACAGCACAGCCTTCCCTGCATCATCTCGTGCATTGCTTGCCCTACACCCATAACTTCAGCATGTGCTTAGGACTTTCACCACTGAGATGTTCTCCCTTCCTGCAGCTATTTCTCACAGCACCCCAAGGAGCTGCCCGCTTCCCTGCCAGGGCACGTGGGTGATCCCGGCCAGCGCCGCTCAGCCCCAGAGCTGCTGAACCTGAGGCTGAGCCCAGTTCTGCTGAGCCCAGCTCTGCTCCGGGCCCAGCCCAGCACGAGGGCTCAGACACAGCCACGTGTCCCGCCGGCCTCCAGCATTCATGCTGCACCCCGGGCACGTCCGAGGCTCCTCTCACCTCCTGCCGCTTGCGCTCTTCGGGGTGGATCTTCTGCAGGATCCCAGCGTCCAGCACCTGCGGGAGAGCTCTGGATCAGCGGGCGCCGTCACCGTGGACCGACGGTCCTTGCACGCCCTCTAGTGCAGTCTGCTCCTCTGCCTGGCCCCACAACCCACCAGCATTGTCCACCGCAGCATTGCCCACCGCAGCATTGCCCACCGCAGCATTGCCCACCGCAGCATTGCCCACCGCAGCTGGCAGATGCTCATCTGCAGGAGGAGATAATTCTCCCCCAGGGCCAGCACCCAGCCCGGTACGAGCAGCAGCACCTGCCTTCCCCGGCCTGTGGGTGAACCTTTGCAAGCACAACAGCAGCAGCATCCTGGCGAGCCCGGGCAGGATCCTGCGTGTCCCGGCCGGGGCCGGACAGCCCCAGGACGTCCCATTGCAAAGACTTGTGCTGCAGAGTTACCCATTCACGGTTTGTTCAGAGAGCTTTTAAAATACACGCAGCTGTGGCCGCAACACACCCCAAGTGCCGGAGCAGCCCACGGCAAGGGGAAAGGGCGTTCTGGGCTGGGCTGCTGCCCCTACCTCCGGGAGCTGGCTCCAGGTGACCTGTGCCGGGCGGTAGCTCTGCACCACGATCGCAGCACCCGCGGGGGACGGCTCTTCTGGGACGGGTTCCTCCAGCAAATCCTCATCTGACTCATGGCTCACAGAGTTCAGGCCTCTCTCACGGATTTCCTGGTACAGCTGGGGCTCTGCAGAGGAAAAGGCAAGAGGTCGGCGCAGCCTCTCCCAGCCACAGCCCGGGGTTCCCTTGGCACTGCCGCCTCAGCCCATCGCCCAGAGCCAGGGCCAGCACTTCCCTGTGAGATCGGACTTTGCACAGCCCCAATTAACCAGCAGCTCCTGCTCCCGGCAGCTCCCACAGCTCTCCCGTGTTTGCCCAGAGCAAGCAAAGCCGGGCGCGCTCCCGCAGCCAGCGCGGCAGCACCCGCGCCTCGTCACACCCGGGAGCGGAGAGCAGGGCTGCAACGCTGCGCCTGCAGGCAAGAGCAACTGCCCCAGGCTGGGGACAGGCAGCAGCACGTGGCAAAGGGACCTCAGGGACTCGCTTTGCTGAGAAGCACCGGGTGCCCTGCGAGGCCGAGGGGACCCCGGAGCTCCCGGGAAGATGGAGGCAGCACTCACGGTCCTTGAAGGAGCCACCACGCTTCTGCACCCGCTTCCGCCCGAAGGTTCTCTGCAAGGGAACAGGAGGAGAACACGCTGCAGTTACCTGAGCAGTTACCTGCACCGCCAGTCAGCAAATACCACCCTGTTCTTTCAGCTCGAGGTTTGTCTGAGCTTTTGTTTGCCTTACCAAAGTGACTCAGCTTTCACCTCGCATTATCGGGGCCACGATCTAAACCAGTTTGCAGTCACACCGCTGCCTTTCACATCTGTCCGTCTCACACCTGGACTTTGCCTGTGCTGGAGTCATGTTCACCCATGTTTGTGTACAACCCCCCGCCAGCGCGGAGCCAGCCGCACCCTGCAAACGTGCCCACGGCCACCGGCCGACGCGCGGGAGCCCGGAGCAGCCCGTTCCACTGCCCACAAAACCCACGCCAGGTATTTCCGGGCTCTCCGGGGACCTACAGCATCTGCTGGTGACATGTTGGTTCCCAAGGCACAAGTCACATCGCCGGGCTCAGCGAACCCTGCCAGCTCCACGCTGGGCTCACACAGCTCCGCAACACACTGGAGTTGCAGGACAAAAAGCTCCGCAGACCCCCCGGCAGCAGCTCATCACCAGGAAAGTGGGGCTCGACCCCAATGGGGTGGCAGCAGATTCAACACCCACCTTGCTCCTGGTGGGGCTGTGGGCAGGCGGGGCGCCGTCCTCCTCCGACACGGGTTTCAGCGCGGGGACGGCTTTTTCCGTCTCCGCGCCCAGGCCCCTCATGGCCGCGCGGTAGGACATGCTCCTCAGGTTGCGCTTGAGGGCGCCCCCAGCGCCATCCTCCTCATCTGCCTCCACGGAGACGCTGGGGACGCTGGGGACGGACGCCCGCTTTGGGTCGGGGCCCTGGGGCTCCCAGCTGGACCCAGTTGCCCCAAAGCTCTGGTGCCGGGAGGGGTTGTTCTTGGTCTTGGTGGAGACAGCCAGGCTCCTGGGGATCAGCTGCTGGGTGCCCACCTTGAGCGCGGCTGGGCTGTCGGTGCTCAGGACGATGCGCCGGGGCTCGGCCGAGGGGGGGGAGCCCATCGCCGGGAGCGGGGCGGCGTCGGGCGCCGTGGCGGAGCCGCGCTTCCCGGGGGGGGAGCTCGGGCTGGGGGGCTCCGGCCGCACGGGGTGGCATCGGTACTCCAGGAGAAAGGCCTTGTCATCCACAGAGCTGCCAGTGGGACTTCGAGACATGATGGTGGCACAGGGAACTGGACAGCTGTGTAAGACAGACAGACAGACGGATGGCTGAACATCTCCTCCCAGCAAGGCAGAGGGCATTGACACTTGGTGGTGGCCAAAGCACATGGGGAAACAGAGCTGCCCCCCCTGAGCCACCGCGGCTGCCCCTTCCCTCCTGGCTCCCGCCGCCCCAGGCTGACGTGCTGTGAAAACCCCCAGGAGCGCGAAACCGTGCGCCCCGTCCTCCTCAAAGCTGGTGCCCGTCCCAAACCGCCCGAGGAGCAGCTTCACACCGCGTGCAGAACCACCTGCCCGAGCCCCCAAAGCGCCTTCTTTGGGATTAACCTACTCATCTCCTCCTGTGCCACCCCATGTGCTGTGCACCTACAGAACAAACGTTTGATGGAGCGTTTCACACCCACTGCCTGCCCATTACAGAATGTGAGGAAAAACTATGGTTTAATTCCTCTCAACCAAGATCTCATTGCATTCCACCACCACCTTGAGCTGTTCCTTTCCAAAGGCCATGGACCAGGAAGCAGAAACCAAGACTTGAATGTGTTTCCCCACCCCAATAACTGGCAGAAGGACAAAACAGACCCATCAACAAAAGCTCATTTGGTTAAGATGCTGCTTATTTCTCTGCCCTAGGATGAGGGACACATGCCTGTTGGCCAGAGGTCTGCCAAACGTCCCGCAGACGAGAAAAGCGCTACATTCTGCTCTTCATCCCGTCCTGGCTGAGGATGAAGCCTGTCCTAAGCACCAGCCCTAACAACGTGAAACAGGCACGCCCGGTTTCAGAGGCGCTGGGTGCGCCAACAACCCCAGGTCTGCGGTGCCGCTGACCGGCTGGGACCCGCAGTCTCCGGGACACGGGGACACGCTGGGGGTCCCACCCGCACAGCCACCCCGGAGCTGCCACCCCCGCCTGGCGGCTCCGCTGCCGGCAGGGACCGCTCCAGCTCCATCCCTGCGGACAAACGCACCATTTCCCCCCCGGTACCTGCACACGGGCCCCCGGGACCGGCCCCGCGGGAGGGACCGCGCCAGGACGGAGCCTCCGCTACTCACCAGCGCGGCCGCTCCGCCCCCGCGGAAGAGGCGCTGCCAGCGCGGGGATCCGCCTCCTCCGGGGCAGCGGGGGCGGCGATCCCGCCCGGGGAGGAGGCGGAGGGGCCGGCCGCTGGCGCCCCCTTCCCGGAGCACGCCCGGCAGCCGCTCGTTCCGAGCCCCGCGCCCGCCCGGCGCTCCTGCCCGCAGCTCCGGCCCCTTTCCGGGGAACCCGCGCAGGAGGCGGCCGGTCCCGCCCCGCCCGGCAGCGCCCGCGCTCACCCGCGCCCGCGGGAGCCCGGCGGGGCGGGGGCGGGAGCGGAGCCGCCCCGGGGAGGAGCCGGGCGGGGCGGGGCCGGGTTGGGTGTGGCCGGGTTGGGCGGGGCCAGGCGGGGCGGGGCCGGGCGGGGCTGCCCCTCGGCACGTGCCGGTCGGAGGCGCCGGGGTCTCCGTGGCGCTGCCCCAGGCAGGTGCCGGTGTCGGTGCCGGTGCCGGTACCGCAGACATCCCGGCTCCCGTGCGCCATCCCAGGGCCCGTCTACTGAACAGCAACAACGAACTCACTAAACTCAGCTGAACGTTTTTTTGTCGCTGCTTCTTGCCGTTTCTTCAAGACGGTGTTTGTGCAGAACTTCTCTCGCAGCCCCTGGGCTGTTTTCACCCGTTCCCGAGAGCCTCCTCCCCAAGGTCACTAAAGGTCACAGGGTTCCTTGGCATCGTTCCCATCATGTCAAGGTGTGAAAATCTGCTGCACCCCTGACCATCCACAGGGCCTGAGAGCAACAGGCTCTCAGCGATTTCCAGCAGGACTGTATCTTACTCCAGGCACGCACACGCTTGCCACAGCAGCTCAGTCCAGCGGTTGCAGTAACCCCAGGCCGGCCCGTTTGCTGCACGAACCCCGGTTTGGGATGCTGGGGAACCCTCTGCCGGGGGCGCAGCTGCGGGACGGGGGATCCCAGGGTCAGGCTGTTGTGCGGCTGCCCCGTAAGGCCGGGCTCAACAGCGCTCTGTATTTACTGGGAACAGAGTTTTCCTTGACCTTCTCTTTTGCCCCCCGCTCTGGTTTTCCGCCTCCCCTAAAAATGGAGCCTTTTTTCTTGCTGGTTTATGGTGAATCTCAAGTGCTTTCTGGATGACAAAGTCCACTTGTCAGCAGTATTCTTTTAAAAGACTCTGTTCTCTCCTCTGCACGGCCTGCCTGACAATCGCTCTATTATCAGAGCTTTCTTAGCCCATAGATTTCTTCCTCTCCCTCCGGGGCTAATAAGGAGAAAGGCTCCAGCCGTCAGAGACGGTTCCACTCAAGAGTTCAGCCTCGACTGAAACCCTTACACGGCAACTCCAGGGAAGGGCCATTATGCTGGATGTAGGATACCATCATTTGATCACCATGAATGACTTTCTGAAGCGGAGACCATTCATCAGTTTCGTAATGCGTGTTGTTAGTTCAAAGACGGTGCTTTCAAGTCATTTCTGCTCCCGGGGCCCCCGCTGAACCGTCTGAGCGCTATCACTGCACCGCTCGCTGACTCGCAGCTCGTGGTTTGAAAGGGAATGTTCCCGACACCCCAAACTCCGGCACGAGCTCCTGTTTCTGTGACATCCCCCACCCTGGGGCTGGTCCGTCCTGCTCCTGCACCGCTCACCCCGCTCCAGGTCGCCCACCCGAACGCCCAGCGCGGCTCCATCGCCGCGCCAAGAACAAAGCTCACAGGACCACTGCTTATAAAAGCACACAGGTTTATTGCATATCAATCTCATGTATAAATTCATTGTAGCATTGGAAAGATTACATTTGGTATACATTCCTATTCTACAGCATTAACCTCAAAATCAGCTTTTTCTATTCATTATTTTAAAGGAATTTCTCTACACAAGTACATTTGTCTTTTTATCACAAGCATCAAAATGAAATTTGTAAAATCGCTTTTTAATTATTTTCTACACTTCATATCTTTTATTTCATTATGCTTCCAAACAAAGCGATTTCATATTAATTAATAACTGCCGACGCTTTTCTTTCGCTCCTCCGTGGCAGTTCAGGCTTCCAGCCTCCGACGCAGAATCTAATCACATATACAATAAGTGCATCTACGGAATCTTTTTCCTTTTAATAAAAATTTCACAAACAGACACAATAATGACTGCTAAACACAAGTCATGCACAGTTTACTTATAAACATAACAGAAGCAATATACAATCAAGAATGATATGGAACAAGCACCATCCTCTTTCTCAATGTTTTTTAAACATTATATGAAAACCAGACATTTACAATTGATTTAAAAAAACACTATACAGTTCTAAAGAAAAAAAACCCTAAATCATATCTGTATTGTAACAATGGGAAAAGGAATGACATAGGATGCACAGATTTATGATTCTTGCAAGCACAATATATATATGTTTTAAATTACATCTTTTGCAGGCTGGATATGACATCAGGGCAAAACATCTCTTGCTTTGAAGAGAGCAACAAGAATGTAAAATACATTGAGAATTACTTTCAGAATTACTTTGTTGACGTGTGAATTGCACATTTGGAAATCAAAGCTGCCTTTTTTTCTTCTTTTTTTTTTCTTTTTTTTTTTCTTTTTTTTCATTCTTTTTTTTCCAAAGTGGTAATTAACAGGAATTAACGACAGAAGAGAAGAGCAAAATAATCCTGGAATCATTCCGTAAGGTTTTAATCACAGTATCACTCAGCACTAGAGAGGAGAAGCTGCTCGGCTCTGTGGAGACGCTCCCGACCCCGGCAGATGTTTTGCCCTGATGCCGCCAGCGCCGCCGAGCGGAGCCCGGCGCTCCCGCCCCGCACGGGCAGGTCCCGGCGCTCCCGCCCCGCACCGGGCAGGTCCCGGCGCTCCTGCCCCGCACAGGCAGGTCCCGACGCTCCCGCCCCGCACCGGGCAGGTCCCGGCGCTCCTGCCCCGCACGGGCAGGTCCCGGCGCTCCTGCCCCGCATGGGCAGGTCCCGATGCCGCGACGCGTCCCCGTCCCCCGCCACACACACACACACACAGTACAGCACGTAGAACTCCAATGTAAGTCAGTAGATTGAGATGGGCTGCGGGGAGGGGGCTCACGATCCAGTGCTTTGATGCTTAGAGTCTAAACACGTTCACGGCATTGTGCAAGTGCTTTTCGAAACGCTTCGCATGAAGTGAAAAAGAAGCCGCTTTCAAGAACGCCTATTGAAAGTCTAAGTGCTGATTAGGGAGAAATCGAAAGCTTCCACTAGTCTGTTTTAACCAAGACAGAACCCGAGCTTTGTGTTTATCCTGAATGCAGCCGAGTGGCCGGTTTGGCTTTGCTGCGGCTCCGGGACCGCAGGGCCCTGCGGGATGCGCTTTAATGGTTTAATGGTGAGCACCGGGAGCAGCCGGCACCGGCAGCAACACCCCGTGCACCCGGCAGTGACCTGGGACCGCGGGCGCTGGCACGTCCCGCGGCACAGCCCGGCGCACCGCGCTGCACCACCACCTGCATCACCGCGCTGCACCATCACCTGCATCACCGCGCTGCACCACCACCTGCATCACCACGCTGCACCACCACCTGCATCACCACGCTGCACCATCACCTGCATCACCGCGGCGCTTCACACCTACCGGCTGCTCTGGGTGGCCCGAGAAGGGACAGCGCGATCAGAGCCGCGTCCTCCGCTCTGTGCCCAACGACACATTCAGGAGCAGCAAAGACCCCTCTTGGTGCAGCGTCACATCGGCAGCGCCGAACAGCCGAGGAGCATCAACCTCATCCCGTTACACAACCAACTCACAGCGCTCCTCCCGTCCTCTCCTCCTTGCTCTTGTGGCAACGTGGCTGCGAGATGTGGAAATACTTTTAATAAATAGATCCTACACAACTATTCTTGGTTTAATCCCCACCTCCAGCGGCGCCCTGGCTCCCAAACCAACAGCTGCCGTGTTCCAGCTCGTGGTATCGCCCCAGGGCCGCGGCTCCCGAGCACGACGTGCTGGTGGGTTTGGTGTCCTTGAGCAGGACGGCTCCATGTCCTATCAAAGGGGACCCAGACCTGCCCCACCACCAGCCCCTTCCTCCACACACGCACCGGGAAACACCCTCAAAATACAGGATTGCTTTTGTCTACAATGGCGAATCAAAAACTAAACATCTGCTATGAGCTGCAACATGTTTCAAGTGCAATTGAACGAAAGCTGCGGGATAAATAGAGATTCAGTGAGGCTTTCTGTTTATTTAACTGCGGAAAAATTAAAATTTGTAATCAGTGCTAAATTAGAGGAGTTGGGAGATCCTACAACAAACAGACGCCAGCTAGAGAAAATGGGATGAAAACTGAATTAGGAAATATGAAAAGAAAAAATCATGTCATGATTTTAAGAGCTATATTTGCAACGTCCTCGGTCCCTGGCGGGACTGCACCCCCGTCCCCAGGCAGCACCGCGGGCTGGGGGAGCAGGATCGGCCCCGCAGGACACGCTGCTCTGAGCCGGAGCTGGGGACCAGCTCCCTGCTGCTCCGTCAGCTCCCACCACGAGCAGAACATCGCGGCAGAGCACGCGACGCTCGCTGGTACCCCAGATCGCGTTCTGACGAGGCAGACAGCGCCGCAGGGCCCCTCGAAAGATGCTCGGACGCGGGATTACTCCCAGCACACACCCCAGGAGCCACGGGGCCGCACGCGTCTGGGACCACAACCAGGGGCTTTTATGGGGCCGGGCACAGCTGTGCAGGGGCTGCCGGCGAACACCGGCACTTGCCGGCTTGGTAGCATCACTTGCCAGCCCCGCCGCCCCCGGGTGGCTCCGTGGCCCTGTCTGGCGGGCAGGCGCACCGGGACCGGCCCTCGCTTTCCGCTGGAGTTTCGCTTTCCAACTGGCCAAGGAAATAACCTGAAACCTTCGTCTAACGCAGCGCGGTCACTTAAAGGCAAATGCAACAAAACATATGATTGTCTGGAGAATCGGCAGCAAGACCAGCAGGATTGATCAGGGTCATTTGGCACATGGACAAAATCTTCCTACTCCCTGGTTATCAGTCATACAACATACAACCTTAATTACACAATTTTGGTCCTCCACTACATACTTATATTAACATTATCTCTTCACAATAATGATACCTAACGCAAAAAATACTGTTAAGGAAGAAATAAAATAAGAAAAGAATTAGCAAAAAATTACAAGTTATATACAGATTAAAATAAATTCCATCAGGAAAAGAAACAACTCTTTCACTATTTTCAGTCGGCGCCCGCGGGCTCGATCTCCAGGCGCAGGGCGGCAGGCGGCGCTGCGGCGGCACAGGGGACGGGTGGGACGGGCCGTCCCGGCTCCATCGCAGAGCCTGGCGCTTTGGACAGTGTCGGCTCTCGGGCTGCGTCTGCCCAAGGGCTTTGTGCAAATAGATGAAGCAGTTCAGCTCACGCTGCCTGTTGGTCTCGGAGCCTTGGGCACTTTCACAGGGCGATGTGGAAAACCAAAAAGGAAGGGTAAGTTTTCTTGGAAAATACACGGATGCTGCTAATTTACCTTTTGTTCCTTCTGTACCAGCGCCGCCCCAGGCGCCTCCTCCGCGGGCAGCGCGAGGCGCCTGGACACATAGAAACAGCCTCACAAGTGCTCTTGGGTGCAAAGAGTGAATGACAAGGATATCATCCCTAACGCACCCTCTGCTTTACCTCAACAGCTGTCTCCTTGTTTTAGCATGCTGGAATGAGGCTCCGCTGCTCTGCTCCTTCACCCCGGCCTGGCACGGAAGCCTCCGCCTGTTCTTTTGCACGGCACACAGGCAGAGAGGCCACACGTGTCAGGTCTCTACAGGCAGATACACCAACCTCTGTGAGCTGCTTCTCTGAAATCGGCCATTAACCCAGTTCTGCAAGCAGTTATGACCTGATGCAACGCTTACGAGAGGCACAGGCAGCACTAAAATATGCTGGAATCAATGGGAAGAGTTCCTCTGGCCTCACCAGCCTTGGACGCGACCTGCACAGAGCCGGAGCGCCCGCGCGCCGCCCGGCTCCTGGAGGCTGTTGCTGATGCAGAACTGCATGGCCGAGATGCAGAGACGCGTTTTCACGCAGTGGTGGGACAGTCCAGTCCTTGGCATTCCTGACCTTTCCTTGCTGCAACCAGAATATTCTCAGGACACACATTCTGAGTGGCCAACATCATCCTTTGCAAGCCCTGATGGCTTTCCTGACTGCTCCGTAATTCAGCTTTACCTGCAGCGCTCCAACAGCAGGCGGTAGCTGCGGTGTGGAACAGCACGAACAGCACAGGCTTTCTGGAGGCTGCTCTGTATCGGTAAAGAAGATGAGACTTGGAAGCGATTTTAAATCACTCATAAAATATTTGCAAGCGATTTTAGAGTCAGAGAGACAATTCAATTCTTAGCTCTGTGCTTGAATAGTGGTCTGTACCCCTGAGGTTGCCAACCCAAGGAAATGTTAATCTTTCTACTTAAATTACAGGCCATATAGCAGTGTGCGGTGCACAAGCGACCATCCAGCATACCAAAACAACTGCACGAGCCAGAAATTTCCACCACAATTCCCAGACACCAGCAACACTGGAAGGATGTCACTCTCAAAACCCTGGGAGATGAACCAGAAGATGGACCTGAATCGCCTGCAGCACCACGCACGGCGCACACGCGGTTCACCCCCGGCCCCTCCGCCGGGGACGCTGGAGCATCTTCAGCGTCTCGGCAGCTCGGTGGTGGGGCCTGGTGCCACCGTCCCCCCCGTCCGGCTGAGCGGGATCTTTCTGAAACGCTCGGATGTTCGGATCCAAGCAGCAGCTCGGGCTCGCACGCACCAGCAGAGATGGGAAGACTGTTCACCTCGCAGCGCAGGCACAGACGGGACGCGCGGGGCACAGCGGTGACCATGAACCACGGCGGTGACCGTGAGCCACAGCGGTGACCGTGAACCACGGCGGTGACCGTGAGCCACGGCGGTGACCGTGAACCACGGCGGTGACCGTGAGCCACGGCGGTGACCATGAACCACGGCGGTGACCGTGAGCCACGGCGGTGACCGTGAGCCACGGCGGTGACCGTGAACCACGGCGGTGACCCACCCCCAGCCGGGACACCACGGACGTGTATGGTGACCGCAGGCAGCGTGGCCTCACGTTCCAGAAGCTTTGCAGCGTGTCGAGGTGTTTTGCTGGGAATAAAGGACAGGACGGTGGTTTTGTGGGAGCACAGAATTCCAGATTCTCATGGGGGTCAATCAAATGGGTTGAATTTACCCTTCCCTGGTATAACTCCAGTGACTGTGTCAGAATTGCATCAGGGATGGGTCACGCCTGGCTCGTTTTCCTTATTACTTCTCTACCCAGCTGAACTGAAAGGAAATGCTACCAAATGGTTTCAAGCTTTCATTTATCCGCAGGCTTTACTGGCTCAGCGACACTGGTTTGTACTGTTAGAGGGGCCAATATTTGATTGCACTGTTGCAATTCATGTCTTGCTCATGCTATTCCTATTGACTGTGAAATCTCAGGGCTGCATTGGAGTTATCCAGTTTTGGAGAGGTTCATTCTGATAAATTAGAAATGAAAACTCTGGACAGATAGAAATGCAGGACGTGTAGGTCGGATGCAACAGGTTTCCTTCTCAGCCAAAAGTCCAGACGGCTCCCTGAGGCCCCCTCATCCATCTTCTGCTTGCTGGGAGTTTTGCTGGGACAATCGCAGCACCGCCGCCTCCTCGCTGGGACTCTGGCCAGTGCCCTGTGACCTCTCAGAGGTGGTTGATGGGGTTAAAGGTCCCCGACTCTGAAGCTGCTCCTGCCATGTCCAACCAAGCACCCAGAGAGCTCTGGGAGGACGCGTGGAGGGGAGCGTTCTCGGACAGGGACAGCATCATTGCATAAGCCTGGAGGAGAGAGCAGCGCAGAGCACACGTGTGAGCGCACCCGCCCGAGGCCACAACACCCGCGTGAAGCTCAGCAGGGGCTGTTGGGGACCGGCGGGACAGCCGGTGTCCCTGGCCTGGGCCAGCAGCCTTGCCCGTGGGGCCGAGGTTACGTCCTCACGCTGGGACGACACCCACCGCTCCAGCTACTCACATCAGCCACCGAGTTTATGGGCAGTTGTAGGGTTACTCGGGAGAGGCCGTTGTTCCCACTGGCTTTGGTAGGACCAGACCCACCCTGCGCCAGCTTCGCACGTGGCCACAAACCCACTCGCGTGGTTCCAGGCTCTGCCCTAAGGGCAAAGCAGCTACATGCAGAGTGCCAGTTACTCTGCTTTGTTCTGGAAAAAGTACATGTAGGGCCAAGCAGGCGGGCCGGTCACAGCCGCAGGAACAGCAGCGCGACACCCCCGCCAGCTCTGACCCCGCGGGCAGCGGGACGCTCGCTGTCACTCCTGCATGAGCTCACCGGTGCCCACAGAAACCTGGGGAATCGGGCATGAAATGCTCATCACTGTCACCAGTGTGGCCTTATGTTCTTGTTGGGGTAAATTTATTGCTGCAGCAAAATGTTTAAAAGTGTCTGCTGAGAAAAATGCGTGGAGACCTCTGTTTTCTCTAGAACAACCTGCTCGCTGCTTTCTAACCCCGATGCTCTCCCTCCTCCCTTCCACCCGTGTCCTTTCACAGCCCACACCGGTGATGTGAAGGCTCGGGCAGCTGACAACCTCCCGTACAAGCAATGCAGTCACCCCCCCGGGCTGCGCGGGCCGTGCCGCGCTGGGACAGGCGCTGCCAAGGCTGCCCGACGCACGGCAGCCGCGGGGCAGAGCCGCGCTGGGACAGGCGCTGCCAAGGCTGCCCGACGCACGGCAGCCGCGGGGCAGAGCCGCGCTGGCGCACAAACGCTGTTTCACTGATATATGCTGCATGAGAGATGGCTTGAATTGTTTCAGCTACTTACTGTGATTTAAGTGTGGCTACTCCTGCATCTCATACGTTATAAAACTGATTCAAAAAACAAAAATACCCCCCCATCCAAGCACACACTAGACTTAACAACGTAGTACAAACTCTAAGAGAGCAAGCTGTGCCTAAACAGTTAGTACAATTAGCATATTAGTAACAGGACACAGGTTAAGAGTCAGGCAAGTGGCTTGTGTTTAAATGAGTTTCACCTGGAACAAAGCTGCACGCCACCCTCAAGCAGACCTTCCCCAGTTCTGTGAGGGATCAAGATAGGAACTTCACAAAACCAGACTATTTAATGGGGCTGCCGCTGCCCCCACGTTCTCCTCAGAACCCCACGAGGTGCTGAGCTGTGATTTTGAGGTCTCTGGGTGGGTCTGACGGGGCAGGCTTCCATTTTAGGGTTTGCTTCTAGAAATGAGGGTGATACACGAGGAAACCCTCCAGACCTGCTGGACTGTCTATTTTACCTTCTGTAATCAAACCCAAGGACTCTGCAGACCAAACCTCGAGTTTCTTAGTATATACCAACTGAAGACCCATCCCAAACTATAAATAAACTATAGTCATAAAAACATTTATACAGACAGATAAAACCAGACAGATGCCTCTCTCTCCCTACATAAGCATGTCCTCACAGCACAGGCTAAATGATAAATTGAACTGGTGACCTAAAACTGATGCCCACTCCATTTCTCCTCAGTTTCAGCACAGTTGCAACAAGACACAGTTCACATGTGATTCACACGTTACAGTGAGAACTCCTGCTCGCTGGAGGGGGAAAATAAAGCTCAGCTAAAGGCGGCCAGCTGCTTGCGAACCCTGTCGACGTGCTGGCAGCGAGCTAGAGAGAACGGTCTGGCATGTACCTACCTGGTTTTTAGCCTGCCTGTACAGAGTCTGTTTTATTGCCTCAGAGTCTAAGGTGGAATTAAACACATCTTTAACTTCAAATGCTTCCTCGGCTGCTTTGCGAAGATCCAGCCCCTTCCCAAAATTCGGCATCTGCTCCAAATCTAACAAGCCGGCTTCGTCCTCCTCAACACACCTGTACCAAGGACCAGGGAAGGGGGGAGCTGCCGTTAGCTCATCTCGCCAGGGTTCTGACCTGCATGCACAGACCACGGGGGTCTCACAAGCCACATGCGTGAACCGACAGACAGACAGACACAACGACGACACAAAATGCAAGGAGCGAAGAAGAAGTGGAGAGCATGAGTGTGCACAAACAAGCGCTGGTGCCGGAGGTGCTGCTGACCCAGCGTGGCCACAGCTCGCTGTGGTCCCTGTGTGATGTCCAGTTGCTGCCACTCCTCGAGACGCTGACACCTGGAGAACACCGCTGCGTTTTGGCAACGACAACAGCGATGCACTGGAGTCATGTAAGATCCTACTTTGCATCATGGAACATTTGTTACAAATGCCAGTTGGGAAACTGAGGCAAGTTGAGGCAAAAAGAAAGCTAAATCTATGCTATGTGCAACAAACTTCTATTTTAAGGGTATCTGGACATGGTTTGACCTTGGGAAAAAAGCCTCACTTGTCCCAGAGCTCTGAGAACTCCCCGTGAAGTCAACAACATTTTGCTACAACTGGAACGGGCAGAGCAGCACAGGCCGGGTGCACACAGGCGCCTCTTCCCTTGCCCTGACCAGCGTTTGAGAGAGAAAGACTTTATCTGCTGAACTGTGGTGCCCTGAAAATGCTGGTTTCTGTGTCAGACTAACTGTTCTGATAGGAACTTCTCAGCTCTTGGACACACACCTTATCCCAGGCTCTCCCTGCAGTCCACTTGTTTCACGTCCCCACCATGGTGGAAATGGAATCTCTCAAGTGAATGCTCAAATCAAACCGGAGGGATGACACATGGCTCGGAAAATAAAACAAGAGCACTCCCAAGCTCCCGGTGACTCGGGGGCTGCGCCCGTGGGCCCTCCGGGAAGGGCCCCCTCACCTTCGGCTGTGCTCAAAGCTCATGGTGAGAGACGTGGGCTCCTCATCCTCCTCATCCTCGAACGCTCCCCGGGGCTCCGCGGCGGGCGACGCCGCCTCGTCCTGGGACTTCCCCGTCAGGCTGTCATCATCCTCCTCTTCCAGTTCTTCGTCTTCATCATCCACATCTTCCGTTTTCTCATTTGCTAATCCATGACACTGGGAATTGCCATCAATATCCTGGATTTCTGGCCTGGAATATTTGGTCGAGAAGGGGAAGAAGAAAGAAAAGAACAAAAAGACGCCAAATGTGTAAGTCATGCATTTCCACTGCACCGCATGACTTTGATAATTGTATACATATGTCTGAATACACAGACATATTTATGTACATATACATATTACTTAAACTGCAAGGAAGGGGAAACCAACATGTTTCAGGCATTTAAAAATCGGCCTTCACAGTGTCCTAAAGGCTGATAAGCATGTCGAGTACATACCAAGCCCAATGCTTTTCACATTTTACATCAGCACATGCCCCACTTCTTACTGGTCTTTACGTGGATCACATCACCAAGTGGAGTTCTCATACTTACATTTTGGACTTAAGCCTTAGTATTGGCATTAAGTAGTTATTTGTGAAAACAGGATAGCAGCAGGTGAAATATCACTCATTCAAAATAAGGCTTGTGATATGGATAGATTTGAAACAAACTAATAGAACAGAAAAGCAATACATGTCATGAGATAATTTTATGCGCTTGTCTACCTTTTATCTGCTAAGGTTGACGCTTGATTCATTTCACTATTTGCAATAAAATTTCTGATTTCAGAGAAATAGGAATCCTCTTTTTCATCTAAAAGTGCATGGTTGTCAGATTCCGAGTTCGGGGAGGAGGCGCTGGTCCCGAGGTGGTTGGTGATGACTCCGGAGTGCTGGCTCACTGCGAGACAGACAGAACGGGAGGTCCCGTCAGGTACTGCCAAACCTGGTACTGAGAGCAGAAACGAAGGAGGAATACTACACAACAATGCTCCCACCATATAGTAATGATTTAACATTGGAGAGGAATCTCATGGAGCAAAGCTCCCAAAAGAAGCTCATGTTTTCCTGACATGCACTACAGAGAGAAACGTAGGTGATATCTCACATTTACGGACAGCATACACAATTTCAGAACCACCACCCATTGTGTAGCTCTTTGCCTGTAACTCTTTCATTATATTTTTTCCGAGGCTGGGAAATCACTGAAGTGCTGCCATTTCTGCTTTGCGGCCTGACGATATCCACCCTTTGGAAACACCACATTCCACCAAGGCCTCCCAGGGTGACCAGTGAGACCAGCCCACGGTGTCCTGTCCGACCAGCCCACGGTGTCCTGTCCGACCAGCCCATGGTGTCCTGTCCCCCAGTCCATGGTGTCCTGTCCAACCAGCCCATGGTGTCCTGTCTGACCAGTCAATGGTGTCCTGTCCGACCAGCCCACGGTGTCCTGTCCAACCAGCCCATGGTGTCCTGTCCAACCAGCCCATGGTGTCCTGTCCGACCAGCCCATGGTGTCCTGTCCAACCAGCCCACGGTGTCCTGTCCAACCAGCCCACGGTGTCCCGTCCCACCAGCCCACGGTGTCCTGTCCCCGGCGCAGCAGAACTCAGCGCCGTCCCCTCCTACCTGGAACGTTCTCGTGCTCGTGCTTCTTCAGGTGCCGGTCCAGGTTGGTCTGCTGCCCAAAGCACCGGTTACACAGGTGACACTTGAATGGCTTCTCCTTGTTATGGATGTTTCGAACGTGCCGCTGGAGGTTGGAGGAAATGCTGAATGACCTGTCACAGTATTTACACCTGGAAAAAAGAAGCAAATGCCAAAGAGTGCTACGTGAGGAAAAAAATCTGACTATCAGAAAAGCAGAAAATGTTGGTCTATAAATCTTTACTCAGTTGAGGACCTGGGAAACACCAGGCATTAATCATTCCAGACAAATCTGATATTGTTGTTATTCAAGGAACACAAGGAAAGGATTAGGATTAATTAAAAAGTGAGCCGTCCAAACAAATAGGAGTTTTAAGCAAAAGAATTGCTTTTCCACACATGAATGTAAAAATAAGAAAGGTGAATTTATTTCCTCCACCTTTCTCATTTAGTGGGGGAAGTAGGCGAAATATGGCTGTGGAACCAGGAGAAAGAAGGGAGATTAAATGTATAAAATAGCTATTAGGTAGAACATCCCTGCGTGAGACAGTGATCTGGACATACAGAAAGCTCAGATTTACTTGTGAAATTCCCAGCGGTACTCAAGATGTGGGCAGAACAGCCCAGAGCAGCCCAGAGCAGCCCAGAATGGCCCAGAACGGCCCAGAACGCCCAGAACAGCACACCTTTACAGGTAATTATTATAACACAACAGCTCCCAAAAAAGACACCATAGTTTCCAAACAGGTGAAGATTTATTCCTATGTAGTGAATATCTGGTTGACGATGAAACAATGCGGAACGTTTCCCCCCGCGGGGCCGCGCTGGCGGTGCGGGAGCTGGTCCAGAGCCGCCGCCCCTCTGCGGTCCCGACTCCCTCCCAGCCAGGCCGGGCTCTGCTAAGCCAGGCTGCGAGCCGGGCCCAGCGCAGCGCGGCGCCGGGCGGGAGAGGGCAGCTGCGAGCCGCCAAAGCCGCACAAAACCCAATTCCTCTGAATCCGCCTGAATCACTACAGCTCCCTTTACATGCGTCACTCGTACCTCCACAAAGCTGCTTTCTGCTTCCAAAACCCACGAGCAGCAGAATCCTCCCTCCGCTACAGACCTTTGCAAATCCTGGGCACTTAGGGACAAAATAAAACTGTTCCTAAGCCCTGGTAAGTCCGGAATAAACCACTTGCTCTAGCAGAGCAGGACGTGTCCCACGGCGCTGAGCTGCCGTGTGCGAGGCCTGAGGACGCTGCTGCGCTTGGGGACGTTTTTGGAACCTCGTTAGTTCACTCTGGGAAGGGGGGACACAAACTCAGCACCAAACTGGGCTTGCCCGGACACTGAGGACACAGGATTGTTTCCTACAGACACGACAGGTTCAAACGCGGGAAGGAGGCGCGAGTGTAAGAAATGGATGCTGTGAAACACACAATTTCCAGATGTGCTACAGCTGCGATTTTTATTTGGCCTCTGAAAATAAATTGATATTATTTTTGGAAATAGCAGAGATACATTTATGAAACACTCTCTCTCACTGAATGTTTATGGATTCCACGCCCACCTTCAAATTTCCTACCGTTCAATCACCAAAAAGAATAAAGTTATTTCAAATAATGAAGCTTTATTATGATTAACCTAGGAAGAAAGCAGAATTTGTTCTTAAACTGCAGTTTTCTCAGCCTTCAAAAGTTTTTCATTTTTTTCAAAAAATACGAATAGAATAACTAAAGAAAACAAGTGATATTTGAACACTGGGGAGAACAAGCAGAGTTTATATACTGAGAGCTGAACATCCAGAGGATTCCAGCTCTTATTCTCCTCCTACCCGCGACCAAGTGACAGATCTGACCCCAGGAGCTATGGGGGTTCAGCACTTCGGGAAACCGACATGTCCCAAACAACCAGCCCCCAGTACCCCGTCACCCCACGGGGCTGCCACGGGAAACCGACATGTCCCAAACAACCAGCCCCCAGTACCCCGTCACCCCACGGGGCTGCCACGGGAAACCGACATGTCCCAAACAACCAGCCCCCAGTACCCCGTCACCCCACGGGGCTGCCACGGGCGCTCTGCCCAGCTCGGTTCCACCGGTGCCGCATCGCAGCCCCGGCTCTGCCGATGCCCCAGGTTCCCCTCCGTCCGTCCCCTCCAGCCCTGGGGCTCCCAAATCAAACTGCCCCTTCCCTGTGTCACCTTGTGCCTGGCACACGAGGGACACCTGGCACACGAGGGACACCGGGCACACGAGGGACACCGGGCACACGAGGGACGTGGGGTCCCCAGCACCGTGGTGCTGGGGCTGCCCAGGCACCCACATCGCTCGCGGCTGCAGGGACTTCAAAGGAGCCCCCGCGCGCGCACGGCGAGCGAGGCCTGGCCTCTGCACGGCCATTCATTTAGACGTTCAGGAAGCCTTTGAAAAGCTCCCTTTGACAGGCCCTGGCTCTGCCTGTGAGCTCTGCGGATCCAGGTTGGGGGACGGAGAAAGGACAAAGAGCTTGTTACAAAAATAGAAAACAGAGGGGCATTGGGAAGGAGCAAGAGCTGATGTCTTGAAAGCAAAGGGATGAGGGAGACGTACGGCCTTATTTGTGGTCCCAGAGGGGTCAGTACTCAGATCTCTGCTGGTTTTAATCTAAATAAATGACCCAGACAGAGGAACCAGCTTAAATTCAGGGAAGAGGTGAACACAGAGGCAAGAGACGAATCAAACTCAAAAGAAGTAGTATTTGCTTTGTAAACACGCTGACAAAATGCCGGTAAAGTTTCTTCCTTACCAGTTTAAAGTAACACACCAAGAGGCTAAAAAAATACAACGTGGGAGTGAATGATAGTGAAGAACGTGCCCGAGCCGGGACACGGGAGCTCTGAGGAGCAGCGGCACCCGCGAGCTCGGGGACACGCAGGTACCTGCGGGACACGGGGGACACGGGCGGCGGAGCCGCAAGCGAGCGGGACCGGGGGCGCCGCAGAGCGGCTGACAGCGCGCTCGGTGACGCCGCAGCCGCAGGACAGCGCCTGCAGGATTATACACTTGTTGGCTGATCGGTGTGAGCTGCGAGGACGGAATTGCGGCAATAAAGGATAAAACATGGGGACAGGCACCCTTCCTCCGGATAACTCCTTCATCTCAGGAGCGTTTACACCAGGGAGAAGTTTTGGCTACATTTGTAGAAAACGAGAAAGAAGAGATTTTGAGTGAACTATGTGCAATCTTCAATGACCCGGCAGACGTCGGCTTTGGTTGTTAGTTTGAGCTTAATGCAGATAACAGGACACGGGGGCCTGAAAGGAAATTAAAGGAAAACAAACTCAAAACAGACGTCAGGAAGCACATCTTTATGGGGGAATCACGGCAACGCTTCAGGACGGGCTGTAACTCAAGAATCAATTAGAGGGCATCCTGGGGGGAATGGACATTTGAAGGGAGAAAATGAAGTCCCGCTGAATCCAATGGGTTTTAGCTGTTCTCAGGCCAAGCTTTACGTACTTTGTGTGATTCTGCGATACCACAGAATGAAAACAAAACACAGAAGCAAAGCCACAGCCACAATAACCCTTACACTCCCGTGCTCCAGGCACACGGAGCTGCACTAAGATCAGCTCGGCTGGGCTTTGCTTGGTAAGCTCAGAACAACATCCTATTTTTACACCCTGAGTTTCCAGGTTTTCACAAGCCCAAATTCACCTGCATTTCTCTGCCAGCAGCAGTTGGGTTCGCGAGTCCTTTGTGAAATACACGCTGCCAAATCTGGGTTTGGTGTGGAAGAGTGAAAAGCAGCAGGTCTACTTTCACTGTATAGGATATTATCTTTAAATCCTTTCAAATAAGTGCATTTTTTAGGAAGCACATTACAGGTATTTCTCACTCTCCAAAAAACACGTAGCACTTAAGAATTAATTTGCCTCCTTATTGCTCAAGTGCTATTAATTCCTACTTTATACATAATTAAATAGACACCTCGGAAACGTAAGTGACTCGGTAAAAATATATCGCTTATCAAGGACAATCAGGAATCAAAAGCAAAGCACCTGATCTTCTGGCCTGCCTGCTCCTTTATCTACACTTGGACATTTGGGCCGTTCACGTCAGCACTAAGAACATTGAAATTCCTGTTTGGACGAATAACACAGACAGAGGCAAAAGAAAAATCATTAAACAATCAGAAGAAAAGCTGCAAGAAAGACACCAGGAGAACACCGAACAGTCAGCCGCCTCCTTTACCTGCATAAACATCGGCACTTAAAAACAAGCTTTCCAAACAGCTATTGCTGCAGAAGTTGGAAATCTCAGTTCTCAGGGAGGAAAATCAGATCAATGATAATTAAGCTCTCCTGTAACCGCAGCACTAAGCCTCCGGAGTGCTGTTAGAATGCAACATTGTCCAGAAGTCAAACCTCTGGTACAAAACAAACACACGGGCCGTTTTCTGGGAGAAGACCAGATCAAATAAACCTCTATTTTCCTAACCTTCGTTAAGTTGCAAGTCTCCTTTTTTGGAAGAAAACTGGACTAACCATCTCCGAAACATCGGGAACAAGCGTTTCAGTCCGACAGGCTGTACAGTGAATACACAGCATTCATTTAAGGCATATCAAATAACGCAAGTGAAAAAATCAGAATGGGGAATGGTTCCAAAATGTGTGTCTGCTTTGGAGAGGGTTTGTGAAATTCTTAATTTACCTCATGTCTACACTCAAAATTCCGGATGACTCTGTATGGAAAAAAACTGACTCTGTGTGTACCAGGGATCACAATGTGGGAGAGAGCGGCTCCTTAAGTTAAACCGAGCATAAGAATTCGATGTATTTGACCACATGGCCTTTTGCTGCTCATAAATTTGTGTTTCTCTTTATATAATAACTGTTACATTTGCTTTGTTGTGAACTTATGACTGTGTATAGAAATACCATAATCCTCGCTACCAAAAATGAAACTGTTTGAATTGTTACTACTGCTTGAAAATGTGCGAAACACTTACTCACATTATGGAGAACACAATGCTTGATTTGCAGTGAGCTCTCAATTCATCATTCTTTCAGTTTTGCTCATGTATGTACCTATTCTAACCACAAATCCAGGACGCAGGGCAAACCGAAGCCTAAAAATCAGACCAGCTCGTCCACAACCAGCAGAAAAGGTGGCTCAGGAGACTGAAGGCGGGCACCCCCTAACTTAGATTTTAAAGCAGATAGACCACAGGGCTTTTCTTTTCCTGATCCACTGCTCCAGACACCTCTGGTATGCATTAGGAAAAGGAAAAAGCCCAGCTAGCCCCAGCAGTTACTTACTGGCAAGCCCTTCAAAACAGCCCGATTTTCAGAGACATTCAGCACCTTCAGCTGTCCCTGAGATGAATGGTTAATGTGAGTGTTAAACAACGCTGCAAATCAGACCACTCGTTTGCCAGCATACATCTAAATATAAGTTAAGTGTCTATCTTCGAGCTGCCAGGCCTGATTATTTTTGGCTGGTACACATAATATACAATCCTATGAATCATTATATGTAATGCTACGGGACTGCGGTATTGTGTTGGCACGGCTTTACAGAGAGGAGAAGAAAGAACAGAGTGGTGGAAGAGGAGGGTGTGGGAAGGGGTTTGTTGGGGTGAGTGAGGAGGGTGTGGGAGGGGGTTCCACGGGGGCTGGACGAGTGTGGGTTTCGGGGTTACCTGTAGGGCTGCTCCCCGGTGTGCGTCCGCAGATGCCGCGTCAGGTTTGCGGAGCGCGGGAAGATCTTCCCGCAGTACCTGGGGTGGGAACCACAGAAGCGTCAGGTCGCCCACAGACGCGGCCCCACCAGCGCCCACCATCCAAAACCCGCTTTGTGCACTGACAGCTGCCGGCACCACGTGCTGGGGGCGGAAGATGCGGGGGCGAGCCCACAGCTTTTGCAGCAAAACTGAACACAGGAGATACATCAAACAAAATATACACCCACTCACTGCCCGCAAGAAAAATGCAGCGGGAGCCACCACAAGAACCTCTGGTAGCTGCAGGTAAAACTCTATAGGCAGATACAGGTTTTTATTCCTTTGGTGATCTGCTCCGCTAAAAGCTTTTAGCGCCGCAATGGATCTGTAAGTATTTCTGTGGACACAAGAGTGTTTGAAAAAGCGTTTTGCAGTATGCTGTGTTCTAAACTGCGTTATTTTGCACTGCTGAGACCAGATGTGGCTGAGATCAGACGTAGCTGAGGTCGCACTCACGTTGGCAACTGTGGCATTTGCTGCCACACACGAGAGACTTGGCTTGGACAATTGTGTTTGCTTGAGAATCTCCAGATCTGCTCTCGAGGTTATTAAAGAATTACAAAGAAAATAGAAGACGCTGATTTTCTACCAGACAAAACAAGCTATTTCAGAGCGAATTAGTCATGAGAATGCTCTGTTCTAATCCTGTTCTCCCTTTCCGCGTCCATGTGAAGCCGCTCCGCCCGTGCCCGCGGTGCCACGGGGTCCCCAGGGGGTGCCGCGGGGTCCCCAGGGGGTGCCGCGGGGTCCCGGTGCCGCTCTCACCTGCAGGTGTAGCGCTCCTTGCCCTTGCGCAGGATGGGATCCGACAGCGTGGGCGGCGGCGAGCGGAAGCCGAAGGGGTGGTGGGGAAGGGGCTGCAGGGACGCGCCAGCGTCCGCCTTCATGGCTGCAAAACTCTCCAGCTTCTCCGTCATCGTTTCTATGGCTGACATCTGCAAGTGCAAGGCGAGAGCTCGTGTCATCAAAACCCACGGGAAGAACAGCATCTGATGCATCAAACATGGCTTTTAGCGCCAGGATGCTGGGCAGAGCCTGTTGCTGGGGTTTGCTCGCACTCCCAGAAGCTGGTTGCACAGCGTGAAACGAGCCACTGAATCCAGCCCGGAAAAACACTGCACCGGGCTCAGGGAAATCAGAACAGATACAAGCCATGCCCTAAGCATCGCATCTTAGAAATTAGGCGCTTGTTCACCTTTTGCAATGTGCATGTGCTTACTTGCAGCACTTTAGATTAAAAATTATCTCAGAACACTTTTGGTTTCTTTTTTTCCAGGGCTGACACTGAAATCAGACACCATGGCCAACCGCTGGGTGCCAAACTCAGCACCCAAAGCCTCTTCCCAGACTCAACCAAAGTCTGGGCAAGCGAGGACATTTGGTTTCTGACCCAGGGGCTGGGAGAGCAGGACTCGGATCAGCCCCGGGACGGACTGAGGCCGCTCGCCCAGCGAAGAGCCCAGCGCGTCAGTTCTGTGTGACAAAGGCTCGGAATGACAGAAGGACGGGTGGGAGACGGCTGAGCCCCCCGGATTCCAGCCAAAACGTGAGCTGTGGCGGGATGAGTTCGGGCGGGAGCACCAGGACCCACAGGTGGGTGCCGCTGGGATGGGGCGGCACACGGACAGGCCGAGGGACGAGATGCCACGTGAAATGTTTCTGGAAGCCCATATCAGCTTCGGGTTGTGTCTCAGCCATGGCCACATCCTCACATAAACACTGGATGAAATACCAGACCACAAAGAGGGAGAAAACCTGGGGAGACAGGAGGAGGGGAAAGCTAAAGAGGCAAGAAAAGAGCCGGCGTGTGAACGAAAAGAGGCTCCGCATAAAGATCCTACCTAAAGAAAAGCGCTTTTGCTTTCACTAAAGCGAGACAGGAAATCCAAATCCAAGGGAGAGGCGCAGCTCAGAGCACCGGCTGACATCCCCAGCGCTCGGTTCCATGCGCCTCGAGAGCACTTTCGAGGCTCCGAGCAGAGAACACGGATCAAACAAACAAGGCGGCAGTAAAGCTGCCTCCTCTCAGCCGACACGGAGCCCGAGCGGGACACGGCGGAAGGCGGTAGGAAGCCATAGATCACATCTCGATGCTCTATTGTACAGGAAGGGCTGACCTTTTGCACGTTTGCACTTTATTAAACTGGGCTCGGGGCGGGGAGAGAGAGCCAAGATATTGTTTAAAATGTATGACTATGAAAAAAAAAGTTGTCTTAATCACCGCAGAATACATTGTGGAAGGCTGACAACCATTCATAAGCTGTAAAAAAGAGGAGTAGTAAAACCCATTTCTCGATAATAGATCCACGGCCCCTTAGTTGGAGGCTCCCGGCCCATGATAAATAGTAAGTAATACTTAGCGCCAGCCACTTGAAAAGGTTACTTGATCATTTACAGCAAAAGCTCTGCCCCAGCTGCCAGTCATGTAACAAAACCATCGCACTAAAACGCTCTCGGATCTCTGAGCGCCGTGCCGCTCAGCCCGCGCCGCAGTACCTGCAGATCTCTTTTGTTGTGCCCTGTTCTTTAGGCACTTAGTCAGAGATGTTTGCTGCCTTGATAGCCGGAGGCTTATTTTAAAATTCTAAACGCCGGCCGCAGCCTCTCCAGTGGTAAAGGCACTTTGCTATTTAGGGAACAACCGCCTGGTTATAATAAAAAAGAAGGGGAGAAGAAAAGAAACTTAACAGGTGAGGAAAGGTTTTCCATTAAGTTATCAAAAAGTTACACCATTTATTTATGTTGTCCAGAGTTTCATTTAAAATAGACAATGTAAGAATAACTTCCATCGGAGCAGAGAAACTACTGGCAACGACTGGCTAAGAAATAAAAGTTGCCTGAATTCAGTTTGAGAGGGGAAGCATCTCCGAACGCTGAGCCCTTATCTGGCTCAATGACAGCCCAGCCGGGGCCCCGTGAGGGCTGGGGAACCGCGGACAGGGGAGAGGGCCGAGACCAGACTCATGTTCGAGTGACACGCACGCACAGCGTGGGCTGACTGACCTGCGATGTGAACGTCGCTCTTAACGAAGACAGAAACAGGAGCCCTTGAAAACAAGATTTCTTAGAAAAAGATCCAGGGTAGCATTGGATGGGGATCTGGCAGGAAAAATCTGACATACTGTTGAACAAATGACCTGTCTTGGCTCACCGCACCTGGAACACCCGATGGGTGACATAGCATGGGAACAGCCGCTCTCCAGATCGAGTGATCTCCACACAGCAACCCGCTTTATTAAAAATGAGTTACCAGGAAGTTTCGGGCTCGCGTGATTGTAAATTTTAGGCTATTCTGTGTGACAAGCTATTAGAGATAACCAGACCTTCCACATCTTTTCATTGCCATGGGAAGAGGACGTGGTCAGGGTTTCGGGAACAATGTTAACAACCTTCCAGCCAATCCTCGCTCCCGCTCAGCGGCTGGACGGTTCTCATCGTCTCGTTGGGTTGCTTTGCCACACTGGCTCCTCCCTGCTATCAGATTCTTTACAGGCAGATATCCCCACTATTCTAACCCACACAAACACAGGATGTTCCTGGCCAGCCTGTCACCATTATCCAGCCTGGATGAAGGAAAAATCGGGGGAAGTTATTAACCAAACTCTGAGGCTGATGCGAAACAATGAGGGAACTAAGTTTAGCTGTGAAAGCAACCAGGATCCAGCTTTCACAAACCTGCGAGTTATTTATCTAAGGTGGGAAACACTATCAGGGGAGAACAATGCATGTGAATATGAAGGAGAGCACAATAAGGAGCCCGGAGCCCAGCGTGTGCTCAGGGCAGCGGGGCCGGAGCAGAACGGGTGTCGCTGCGGAGCGGAGTCCCGGGGCAGGAGGGCTGTGCAGGGGACAACACACGTCACCTGCCCGCACAGGCAGAACCGAACCCCCATCCCACCGCCCTGCGCCTTCACGCTCTCCAGAAGATGTAGGGGAGGGTCCTGCGCGGGTGCTGGGGGTCTCTCCACGTTGCACCGCCACGAATGACGGCACAGCCATACTCAATGGAAACGGTTTGCAGTGTATCTGGCGTGTGAAAGGGGAGCGTGGCAGATGACACGAGTTGGCCAGTCCTCATCCCTGTTCTGTTAGTGTGAACGGAACAGCACGGCACAACCCCCGCCATCCTCACGGCCAGCATGGAAAAAGTGTTTGCAAGGAACTGGTGGAAAACTGCAGCGTCCAGCCGGGCCCTTGGACCAGAACGGGTCTGATCCGAGTGACCTGTTTGCACCAGCTCCATCTCAGAATCCTCAGCACGCAACCAACACCGCATTACAACGTCCCTGCTTTACCTGGGGGTGAAAAAGCAGCGGGGAGGGTCGCAGGTACTTGTCCTTGAGGGCACCCACAGGGTCCGTCACCTTCCGCTTCTCCACCCTGCTGGACAACAACACAGAGGGTTACGTACCCAACACACAGCCAAGGGTCCCACGCAGGAGGCCATTCCCCTGCTCACACAAACGTTTCTCCCGCTCCTACTGCATACTACAAATTATGACCCACGTTACCCCCAAAATGCGCTGGGAATGATATGAGAACAGAGCCCCTCCTCTGGGCAGTGTTTGTTCAGCCAGCAGACTGACGACTGAGAAAACATTCTGATCTCTCCTTGTGAGAACTCACGGCTCCACTGCAGCGCTAAGTCTCTGTTGTTGGGAAACGTCATGAAAAGAGTCACATTTACAGCAAAAGCAACGTTTCAGTGGGAAAAGCTCGAGAGCCCATAGTGGGCATGGAAAACAACTGTCTGTGAGCGTTTGCCTTCAGAGTTAACACCGGGCCCGGCTGCGCAGCCCCAAGCGTGCTGAAAACATTAGGTGTTTCATATTTATTTCCTCCCTTGCAGCTGAGATATAATATGCATTGAGTTTATTTGGCAAGTGTACTCAGACAACAATTTAAACAGTTAGGAACGGGTGGGAGATTTCTGAAGCGACTCAGGAACGAGAGTTGTTCTGATAGCAATCTGGCCTGCTCAAATATTCCTTGCTTCAGCACCTTACGATGCAGAAACGACCCTGAAGCTCGGTCCTTTTTTTGAAAATATTGGCATTTCTTTCACAAAATATTCTATTGCATGAAACTGTCATGTGAGATCACCCAAAAAGAGAAACTGGAACGTCCTCCACGGGAGAAAGTGCTATGAAAGTAACTCCAATAAATGCAGCTGCATCTTTAAATTACTGGAACTGAGTCCATCTCAGCTACACCAGCAGAAATCCCATAGTAAGAGTAATTTTAACAACATTAGTCCAGCATAAATGAGAGCAAATTATTTTGCTGCATTTCAGCTGATTGGTGTGTGGATCAAATTACCAAAGAGTTTAAAAGAAGAGTCATGCAGAGTGCTATTTAGCGAACTGTACTTAATCTGCATTTAATTTTTCTTAGGTGGAAGAAAAGAGAAGAGCTGGATTTGAAACGCAGCCATAATTACGATGCTTTGGAAGGCACTTGTTTTGTTACGGGCATGAGTTCTCAGAAAAACACCAACCCGTGAAACAACAGGCGAGAAGTTTCTCCCTGGCACAAGGTAAAACAGCAAAACCTGGGTGCCCAACACCCCGACCAGGAGGCGCTGGAACCACCCAGGGAACCCGCGGCCGCGCCGGCTCCTGGCTCCAGGACCCCAAACCCCGGCACCCGCGGCGCTCCACGCGGCTGCGCCACCTCCCACGTCAGGCGGTGGGAACACGACGCACAAAGGTCCCGTCAGAGCCGGATTCCGCAGCGAGCAGAGGATTAAGCTGCCCCTGAGCCCTGCGCCTGAGAACGTCACCTTCGCAGGCCGAGCTGAAGCCGCGCTGATTGCGGGCTGTCTGGCTGCGCTCTATTAGATCACCGGGAGAAAATGTCAAGGATTTAAGTGGCCTTTGGGAGAAAAACGAAGGAGCCAAATGATGTGAGAGAGTCTGATAAAGAGAAGTTTAGAAACAAAATATTTCCATATTTTTTAAGCTGGGACTTGGAAGCTCTGCTGTTTAGCTCATTACATCAGAAGTCTGATTCACAAGCGACTCCACCACTGACTTTCTATTTTAATATATTACTAAAACTATATGCATCCCATGGAATGCAACAAACGATGCCCCCATCCTCCACTTCCATCTGTCTTCTGGACCTTTACGGTTTTCCCGAGGCTGCTATTTTAATTGGCAACGGCTTTTTCAGCCCATGTTATTTTAACATTCCTACTGAGAATGCCCAGAGGTGGCAGGATCCTACGCTAACTCCACGATTTTGCCTGTCTATCCCATTTATTTACTTCTTTCCAGAAGTGCTTTCTACAGGAATGACTGCGGGACTGTTCACAGCACAGGGACCCCTGCGGGGGGGTGGGCACGGTGGCCCCAGACAGAACACGTACGTGTCCCGGGTGTGATGTGGCCGTTTCCATCACAGATGGGAGCGTGTCAGCGAGGAACAGCATCAGCCCCGAGCGCGCTGGCACGGCGAGAGACGCTTTCTCAACAGCAACAAGGCGGGCTCGCTAATCCTCGTCCCGGCTGACAGCTCCTTGGCCTGGCTAGACATTGACATCATTTTTTCCCACAGTTATCACCCGTACAAGGCAGCAGGGCAGTGACATAGGTGCTGTTCTCCCAGCCCGTGTTTCCAGCCCGGTTGTCGTTCGCAGCCCTTTGAACAGCCGGGCGACCCGTCCCAGCGCTGACACGCTCGCTGCGCGGTGTCTGTGAGTCTGTCCAGCCCCGGGATGGCAGCGAGGCTCACGCCGCAGCCCAGACCCGAGAACAAACCACGCGCTGCCGGGAACCGGCTGCTCCATCCAACAGAGCCCAGGGGCCCTCGGGGTCAAACCCGTGGACTGAGATGGATGAAGCATCCTGTCCTCAGGGAGAATTAATTGCCATGTTAATGGCTCAATCAAACCCGTTTGGGACATCTCCTTTCACTGGACTTTGCTAGAAAGAAGCAAACAGTATTTGCTGTGTGACAAATCCGGGAGGAGAACAAGCGCAGTGCCAGTGCCCAGATGGGTGATATGCAAACAGGGACCCTCCCCTTAAACCAGTTTCCATTTAGAAAGAGGTTTTATAAATAGCTCTAAAACAACAAAAGGCTCAAGTCTGCCCCATACATCATCTTCTGAATTCCTTCCTTCTGGAAGTGTAACTGGCACTTGGATAACTTCATCCCGTCTGCTCTACACATGCCTTCCACGTTCAGCTTATTCTGGGCATGAAATAGCGAATCGGGCCTTCCCCAAAAACCAGCCGTTTCACATGAAACTAGAAACCCCTTGTTATCTCCTAAGAAAGTTGAGTTTGTGATGAACCTATCTGGGAGAGATCCAGATAACATCACATTACCATGTAGTTACACAGTACTTGTTACTCCAGACCTAAAAACATTTCAAAAGGCTGGGTCCACAGCGGCTGCTCCTATGAACTGAAAAGCTCTAAGAGAACAGAATTAGAGAGCAAAGGGGTGAGGAGGAGGCCCGGTGGAGCGGCACAAAGGCCATCGCGCAGCGCTTCCCGGGGCTCCCGACCCATTCCCAGCCCCTCAACTCCACATTCCTATCGGATCAAACCTCTGGAACTTCCCCAGCACAAGTGCCATCTCAGCGTTGGCTCATGGGAGAGTCCTTAAATAGGCCAAGTTTCTTCTTTATCAAAAGAAGGATGTGTTCCTTATACATACTGACTATAAGCACTCCTTTCAATCATTCAGCCCTTTCGATTCAGAAAGTTCAAGGTGCTGCGACAGAGAGCAGGATGCTCAGCTGCAGCAGATTCTGCTGCGCCTTCTGAACACCCCACAGCCCCATCTGCCTCACGGTGCGAGGCCAGCTAGGAAACGAGCTCGTTAGGGAACGCTTAAGGCAGGGTATGTTAATACCTGTATATGGGGTCCATGAAAAAGGGTGATGGCTTAGCGTAATGCAGGGATGGCTGCTGAGGCAGTTGAGATTGGGAAATCTTGGGTAAGACTTCGCTCGCCATCAGCTTCCTCTCCCCGTAGATGTGGTTTTTCCGTGGCTCTCTCCCTCCGTTCTGGCTGGCCCGGCTGCGGTTGCCGATGCTCAGATCCAGCGGCTGCTCCTCCCCGGAGGCCGGGGCCGGCAGCACCTTGGGTGGCGGCAAGATTGGCTTAATCTCTTTTGGCTTTGTGGTGAGATCGAAGGGTGACTCGGAGCTGGTGCTGCCCACCTTGTGGAGGTCCCTGGGTGACTTTGGTTCTGCCTTGACCAGCAAGTTGTGATTGAGGGTCCGCTCCGCAAAGGGGTAGAGAGAATGGGGGAAGTTGGGGAGGAACTGAAAGGGGAACATGGAATGATAGGGGAGCGAACCCATCTTTTTCTCTTGCATCCCCATAAAGCCAGGCCCAAAATATTTTTCGGCAATGGAGGCGATAGCTTTAATAGAGTCATTGGCTGCTCCCGTGGCCGGCAGCAGGTGCTCTTCGGGGGGAGGAAAGAAGGAATGCTGAGAATAGAAGAGAGGGATCTCACTCGTGGTGTTGTTGGAGCCTGCAGACACAGAGCTGCTGACGAAATCTGGCTTGCTCTCAATGGGTTTGCTCTTATCTTTCGTTTTGTCCCTGTCGCTCTCTGCATCACTGTCCAGGTCCGACCCGGTGCCAGTGGTGGTGTCCAGGTCTGTGCCCGTGGTTGTGTTGACGTCCTCGAAGTCGCTGCCGTCGGACATGTCGCTGTTCCTGGCTTTGAGCTTCTCCAGGTAGGAGTTTTCCAGGCCGCTCTCGCACTTCTCCTCCCCCGCCGCGGCCGGGTTGCTGTTGCTCACCGCGGAGATGAGGGGGAGCGCCGGGTTCCCCAGCGGGCTGGGGAGCTTTGCGTCCGGAGTGTGGTTGAGGGGACTCTTGAGCAGTTGGGTGGGTGGTAACAAGGGGGGCCTGGGGTACAGAGAGGGCGGGAAAATCCCCGGGAAGCCCGGGGTGAGGGCCGGGAAGGCCGGGGGGGCCGGGGAGAACGGGAGCCCCCCCGGGTGCGGGCGGGATGGGAAATAATCGTTAAAGCCCAGGCTGGCGTGGTTGAGGTTGGGAGAGGGCTTGGACTTGTCCATCATGGAGGTGGGCGTGAGGGGGAGGCCGGGCGCGAAGAGCCCGGCGGGGCTGTAATGGTTCTTGCCCTCGCAGAAGCGGCGGTGCTTGTTGAGGGAGGAGGTAGTGCTGAACATCTGCCCGCAGTCCTTGCACTTGATCTGCGTGCGGCAGTCCGCGTGCATCCGCTTGTGCCGGCACAGGTTGGAGAACTGCGTGTAGGACTTGTGGCAGACCTCACCTAAAGCGTCAACAGAAACCAACAGCAACAGCGATATGAAATTACCAGGAACTGGCCGGGGGTTGGTGAGGAGCTTCCCCAGCGCCCCCCGCTGCCCCGGAGCCCCTTTCCCCACAGACAGAAGAAAAGAGGTAAAAAGCACAATAATAATGCATTTCCCTCAATAAACGTCCTTACTGGAGAATCTCTCACCAAGCAGCTCCCTACATTAGTCTGACGGGATGTGCTACTCCTGCCCTAACAGTCTCTTTAAACGTTTCAGTAAAGATAATGATGCGTTTCAATGATAATACCTATTTATTTGATCTGCTTTCCCTGTAGTCCTGGCATGGCAGGAAGTATTGAAGGATGAAGGGAGAAGAACTTTGCCTCATTTAATCAAACCCACCCTTTCTTTAATGCCATTAATAGCAGGTAACCGCTCCACAGGGATGTCCTATAAATACTTCGCCAGCCAGGCCTCAGTTCAAATAGAAGCGGGGTGAGATCTTGTATGCATTACGTTATTAAGACACCTTAGCAATGCTACGTTAATGCTACATCAATGTTTTCTTTAACAACCTGTAAATACCGAGCTCTCAAAACGTGATGTTTTAATGACCTCTTTCACCTCCAGACTTTGCTGGTGTGGAAGGAACAGGCAAAGTTAGAAAAAAATCCCACCCAAACTTTTCTATATATCAAAACACTGTAACTTTTTATTATCCGATGCCTCTTTCAACATCGGAATAAATTCTCTGCTGGGTGAATTCACGCGGCTCTTTCTCAGCAGAGTTGCTGTTATCGCCCTTTTGTAAACACGGCAAGTGAGACAACGGGAGGGAAGGTGTGTTGGTCACCCCACCCCGGGTTCTCAGAGTCCCCATCCCTCCACCCCTCCCTCCGTACACGTACAAGTGTGACTTTCCCTTTATTTTTTCCTAAATCTTTAGAATTTCCATCAGTGCTTGAATATGAAATGACTGCCCGGAGAATATTTCACTGGCAGCTCTGAAAATATAAGGGGAAGTCCCTTCTATTGAAATTCCAAGCAAAGATTATTAAAACTTAACAAAATTCTCTAAAGAAAAGCGTGACAGGTATGAGGACTCATATCATCCTCCTAAAATAAGGAAAAATGGAAAATGTTTGTTTAGGTCTCCAGTTATACAACGATTTACTAACTGTGTCCTGCCCCTCTCTTGCTGTTCTGCGGTTATAAAGTTACCGTTTGGGGATGTTTTTAAGCCAAGTGTCGCGGTGTGAAAACCCAACACACACACACACGAACCCTCGTGTTCCGTGAACGGGAGAGCACAGCGCGGCCGCGGCTCCGCGCTCCCGCTAACGGGCTCCATACTCACGCATGTGCCTCCCCCGGCACGTCTGAGCCGGCGCAATCGCCGCGCGCTGCTCTGCACGCTGATCTAGACTGACAACCCCTAATTCTTATGAGGTGAGAGTGAGGAGATTATGAGAAGAAATCATTCATCTCACTGCAGCAATGCTATGAGATCCAAATTATCTCTTTCATGTGCCCGTCGTCTAATGAAGGATTGCATCAAAGTGAGCAATAAGAGTATTTTTTCTTCCTCCACTGACACCCATCTGATTATCTCAGAGCACATTAATGAAACGAGTCTCCCAGGATACTCCTGCATGCTGTTCCCATTACAGCAATAGGGGAAAAGAAGGCAGAAGTGGGTTCAGTGGCTTCCCCACCGTGACATCAAAGCCGCAATCAAAGCCAGACCCGTCCTGCGCCTGAGCCGCTGGCCGAGCCGCGCCGGAGCAGCCCCCGCGGCCCCGGGCGCCGGGACACCGCCGCTGTTCTGCACTGTCACCAAACCCCATGGGTGCTGTGTCAATTAAAAAAATATACAACCCTGAGAACGACAGGGGATGAGATGAACGGCTCTCAGGGGAAAAGGCCCTTTTGGAAACACCGCACTAAAGAGAGCACTGAGGACACAGTTAATCTGCTATTTATTTGGCTCCCCAGCATTATCTAGATGAAACATGCAGTAAATAAAGAAGGAAAAAAACCTTCTTCTTGTGTCTGTGACTGTTCCAAATTCTTTACTACAGCTACAGGATTTGAGGCACCCTGAACAACACTCCGATCAGGCCGTGTCAGCTATTTATTTGTGTCACCAACATGAACGTTCAAAAATTATTAATGAAAAAAAGATGAGCGGAAGAAAAGATACGAGCAAATGGCATCACTAGGACTGCTGAGAGACGCGGCTTTTAACTCATCAGGAAAGTCACAAACGGCCACGGATGTTTGCTGGAAAAACAGGGAGCACGCAAAAAGGAAGAGAAAGAAAAAGAAAGGCTGTGGAATTTCATCCTGTGCTCTGACCTATAAAACCCCTGCGGCCGCTCCCGCGGGGGCAGCTCGGAGCGGGGCCCCGGGGATCCGCGCGGTTACGGGACAACTTACATATGAAAGGTTTGACGGTGCTGTGGATGTGCTTGTGCTGCTTGAGGCCGGAGGAGGTGGCGAAGGTCTTGCCGCAGTCGGGGCAGGCGTGCGCCCGCGCGCCCACGTGCTGCGAGCGGATGTGCCGCTGCAGGTTGCTGGGGTCCGTGAACACCTGGGAGAGAAAGCGCCTTGAGGGGGACACGGAGCGGCAGGGGAAGAGCGTCTGTGTGATAAGCCTGGTGATGTTTGCCGTTTGTTGCCACCACCGCTCCTGGTGTTGGGAGGGCAAGGTGTTCACCTCCTGCACAACGTCACCTGCCACCTCGGGAGATGCTCCAGCACCCAAAGGCGGGTTCCTCGGGGCAAGGCTGAGCTCCACAGCCACAGTTATCTGTCCCCGTGTCACCACCCTCCGCCTCACGGCCAGGCCAGCAAAGTGGGCTGGTGTGTGTCCCCCTGGGCCCCTTCCCCAGGTCCCCGCGCCTGTCCCCGCGTCCTGCCCCGTACCTTAACGCAGTTTTCACACTCAAACCGTTTCCCGCTGTCGTGAGACATTTGGTGCCGAATCAGGTTGGATTTCCAGTTGAAAGCCTTGGGACACTGGTCGCACTTGTACTCGCGCTCCTCGGTGTGGATCACCATGTGCTGCTCCAGGCTGGGGGACAGAGACACGCGCTGAGCCACCGGAGCGGCACCGGGGACACGGCACACGCCGCCACGGCACAAGGTTTGAAACCCCGATAGAAGGTTCTAGATGGTGACAGAGAAACGGCGCGAGCGCGGGGGGTCTCCAGGCCGCGCTGCCCAGCGCCGCTGCAGAACTCCCTGCGGAAAGCGGGTGAGCGGCACAGCGACCATGGGGCAGCGAGACGCAAACACCGCTTGGGCTTTTGGCTTTTATTTCACTGCCCTATTCTGCCTCCAAACGTTGCTGTGTTTTATAACATATCTTATTAAAAACCTGAGTCCGTTTACAAGGGGGAGAAGGAAGGTAAAAGCAGAGCTGACCCTGCAGGTTCCTGAAGGGAAAAACGAGCGCTTTGTGACCAAGATTCCTCCGGCATCCCCGCAGGGAAAGACAAGATATTAGCTGTTGCTGCTGAGACTATCACGTTGCCGTTTGCACGGGCACAAAGCCCACGGCTTCCCAGAACACAGCAACTTAACATTGGAAAGAAACGTGATAAGGTGCAAACACATTTCACTTCTAAATGTCAGACATCTTTTATTACTTAACTCGGCAATTTCGACTCCTGCCAACTGGCAGCCTCTCCCAGGCCAGGAGGATGATGATGGCGAAGCGACGCGGCTGCTGGAGCGGGGCCAGGGCAGCGACGGCTTTTCGGAGAGAGAACGGGGTGCTCGTCCTCCCTGTGTCACCCACTGTCCCCCGTCAGCCCGCGGAGCTCTGGGGACACCCGGGGACGGCTCCGCCGGGGCAGCGGGGCAGCTTTGCAGCCTGGAAACCACCCCCGTGAAGAGCGAGTGCTGCAAAATGTACCGAGGGTGCTGGAAATGCTGCCCCTCCCGGGCCAGTCCTCAGAAACAAAGGAAGGAGCTTTGCATCCTTCGGTGGAGTTTAATTGAGTTATGAACTCTCTTTCTTACCATGAATTCTGACGAACTTACGTGAAACCTGCTGCTGCCTGAAATCCCCTCCAGATTGATACTAAACCACTCCTATGGAACTTTAAAGCAGGGCTGTGTTTTAATGGGAACATTAAACCGCAGCACTAGAACAAGGGCAGCCCTGCAGCCGGTGGGCTGTCACCAGTGGGCTCGGGGGGACTGCACCCCGATCTCCGCAGCCACCAGCCCCCACAGAGCCGCCCTGCCTCCAGCTCACACCATCACTGTTCACACTCATGCCCCTCACAAACTGCCAGTCCACTCATTTCAAAGCAGCAACATTCATTTTGCTGAAGAAATGGCGTTCTTAACACTACTAAATTTTTTACACATACAAAGAAATATATACCTTTCATATACATATACAAAAATAGGCTCCTGTTAACTGTGATTTATGAGTTTATTTAGAGCAAATATGGACAAACTAATAGGCTGTTTAGAGGCAAGTACCTACCGGGATTAGCAAAACATTTATTTATTTAGTCAGCTGCTAAATGCTCAATTTGGGTTCCCCAGTGGCACTCCTGATTTGATCTGTATTAACTTCTGAAAAATTACAAGACCATGTAGGTAAGCTGGCCAGACAGATCCTGTGGTTTAGTGCCTTTCTCAGGACATAAAGGGCAGATTGATGGGTGGGGTAGGTGTGGACATTCCCTCCCAGCCCCACCCGGTCCATCGGGAACACTGCACGGGGATGTTGCTGCCTCTGTCCTTCCCCTGATGAAAACATGACTTCACATTATTTGCTTAAAAAATCCCCAACCGAAATACTTGGGATGATGCTCTAGAAGCCAATGCAGCCACCATCCGACTGTCACAGCCCTGGGGAACTCACAGGCAACTCAGAAAACAACCATTTAAACTTGATATTGCCAATAATCTGTGGGTGCTTCTACCAGTGGATAATGAAAAGCATCAGTCTGTGAAACTTAAGTGGAACAAAATGCCGCCCCATAGCTAACGACACTGGAGGAACCCAAAAAGGCCCTTCCTGAGCCCTGCGGACAAAGGGAAGGTCAATCAGCCGTCCCAGCTCCCACCTTGGCCCCACATCCCCCAGTACCAGCCAGGACCGTGCAGGAGCAGCGCGGGGCTGGCTGTCCCGGTACCTGTATTTGTTGGGGAACATCCTCTCGCAGTCCTTGCACTCATAGACCTGCCCATCGCCGAGTCCCTCCTGCTTGATGTCCTCGCTCAGGCTCTCGTACAGGGAGCCCACGGCGCTGCAGGCGTATTTCTTGTGGCGCCGCAGGTCCAGCTTGGACGGGAACAGCTCGTCGCAGTCCTCGCAGCGAAACGTGGGCTCTTCTGCAACAGACACACAGACGAGTTGGGCTGCTGGGTCAAGGAGCCTGCTGTACCCAACAGAGGTACAGATGTGACATTCTGCGAGGATCTATCAAACAAACCAAGAGGAAATCTGCAGAGAGAACCCAAGGTGGGCTGTGCCCACACGCTGCTTTCGCTTTAGGCATTAAAGAACTGCACCACACACCCAGGAGGGATGTTGTTCTCTCTGTGTCCCGGACTCTGCTGAGACCCACGAGAATCAGCAGATGCACAAAACACCGGGGGGACTTCTGGAGCACCGCATTTGTTTGCCATGAGGTTCTTTGAAATGACGAATGAGCTTTTCCTCAAAAGGGGCTGCCAGGGATAAAGGGACAAACCATAACGACAGACACCGGGAAGAGCAAATGGCCACAGCACAAACCTGGGGAAGCTCCTAAGAAAATGTCTTTCTATTACAATGTTATCCTCTCAACCCATCCCACACAGCAGCAGCTCAGGGCGCCATCAAACCCGACGGGTTCAAAACCAGAGCACCGTGAAGAAAGAAAAGGCAGCCAAATTCTTTGTTGTTGTGCTTTTTTTTTTTAAAAAAAAGACCTAATGCACATAATAAATTATTGTAGTCAAGGTCAAACAAATTAAAAAGAGGGCAGCTATTATGAAGTTTACAAGGCAGCATCCTGACCACGGTGCCAAGCCAAACAATCAGCTCAGAGCTGTAAATTCTCCAGGAGAGCGACCCCTGCGAGGAGCCGGGAAGCTCCGGGTTCCTCCAGCGCGCAACTTCTGCAGCCGCCGCCGTCCCGGTGCTGCGCGGCGCTCCGCTTCCCATTAGTTTTATTCTCTTTCTCTGGTAACTTCACTTTCCGAAGGAGAGGTTGTGGTAAAACGCGTTAGCTCACAGGGAAGGGAGGAAGCATTCTGCGAGACGCGGCAAGAGCCGCCGCTGTGCTGGATCCGTCCCCGCGGGAGGGGACACCGGGGGCCTGGAACCCTGTTCAGAACCCGCAGCCTGCCAGCAAACCCTCGTTTAAACACCCCATGCACTTGTCTGTCCTAAGTTCTGCACAGTTACAGCCACTTAAGCTGTGCTTTAAGGACTGAAATGGTGTTTTACATAAATCAGGGTGAGTTTTGCTGGTGTGACACGATCGTGAGCGCGGGCAGCGTCTCCCCCAGCCCGCCGATTCCCCCCCTGCGCCGGGCAGCGATCTCCTTTCTCCGGCGCTCTCGACACAGCCCAGTTAAGCTCAGGCTGTGGTTTGCGACTTGCCTCTGCGGTGACTGAGAAAGAGCAGATCCCAGCGGCTGCGACAAGCAGCGATGTGGGCAGATGAAACCCAAAGTGCTCCACACCTACGCGGAAAGTATCGACATGCCCACGAACTGGAAACAGTCAAACGCAGCTAGAAAAGAAAATACCACTGAGACACGGGCAGCGAAGCTTTGCTGCTCGTCCAGGCAGCACCTCCCGCGGCTCCGCACCGGCTGCACGGGGCGGACACACACAGAGGGGCTGCAGGATTGCCCGGACTGCAGAACGGAGGGATGCGAGAAGAAATAAAATCCAGCGGGTCAACACTTTCCTTTGGGGGATGAGAAGGGATTTTGAATAAAAAAGGAGACCTAAGGGAAGAAAATACCCGTATCTCTCCCATTTCAACTGGTTTTGACAGATCATATACTCTGCCATTGCTGTGAAGCGGATCAGGCCCCACTCTACTCCCTAGAGGAGCTCTATCTGCTGGCATTTTGCAGAATAGAACCAATGTGTATCTCACATGTCTTATGTCCCTGGGGAGGGAACCCTGGAAATGAGGATACAAAGAACTACCCAGCAGTATCGGCAGAGCGTGTATCACCCACCATTAAAATAATCCGAACTACTTATTATGAGCGGGGGGGGAAATTCCAGTATCAGATGTCTTGTTATTGCATTGGACTTGCACCAGCGGCATGAACATTACCCAGCAAAATTTAAGATTTCATCATGTTTATGGACCAAAAAGATTCTTGGCTCAGAAGCAGCAAGTGGGGGGAGAAGAGACAAACCTGCCGGCACCGGGTGTCCCGAGCGCAGACACGGGCGGAGGAGCGGCCTCGCCAGCATCGCTCCGCGTCACCAGCCGACCCGTCCGCTCTGCACCGGCTCAGGCGCCGCGCTGAGCTCGGGGTGTCGCTGGCACTAACAGATCCTGCTCCAGAGACTGCACTAACCCGATAAACGCTCCCAGAGCCACAGAGATTTTAGAGCTCCGGCCTTCGCACGTCACTGAACCGAACAAACCCGTCTGCTCTGTCCAACATTCCACTGCCACCACCAACACAACAGCTGGTACACAGGTAGGAAAGATGGGTGATAAGAGATGCTTGTGCTTCAGAATATTAGAGTTTGGAAAGAGAAATGTTTAAAGAAAAGAAGAATTAGAGAACTGACAAACCCCGATGCAAAGCCCCGTGACCACATGCCACACGTGGCGCCACGAGGAGGCTCAGGACCCAACTGAGACCATCTGGTATCTGCTTATTGTCTTCATATCACACACCCGGTTTGCAGACTTCAGGTTCATCACAGTTGTTTTTTCCTTCTTTTAGCAGCAAAAAATAAAAACGTTGCCCTTCAGAACAAGTTCTCTCTCATTAAAGTTCTCCTCTCTCGTTGAGCAGCACAAATGGAGCGCTGCCCTCCAAACAGCGTTTGCTGCTCCAGCGCCGCACGGGGAGAAGGGATGAAAGGAAAAGAAAAACCCAGTCACAAAAAATTGCTGCCTGTTCGCTACGTCTTGTTTGTCAAATCTATGGTTATATGTGTCTATCTTAAGTTCCATCAGCAACACTCAGGACAAAGCAGGAATGTAACAGAAAAATAAATCAGTGCCTAATAGCTTTCAGAGAAACCAAGGGGAACACAATTATGTGGCATCTACATGCTAATCTACCAGACTTGAATCTCAAAGGAGTTCAAGTGCCCTACTCCAAATTCCTGCAGTGATAAGGGGTCTGCGGCGTTCGCTGGGCGCGGAGAAAAGACTTTTATGATAATTATCTTTGTGTAGAACAATTTTGCATTTTCTTTCTTCTTAATTCAGAATGGAAACGGGGTGCGAGGCAGCAGGAAGATAGCATTACCGAAAGTAAAAAGTATTAAGAAGTCAAATATTTAATGTTGGCCTATTATAATTGGAAAGCAATTACGTGGCAAAAGCACTAAACGTTACCAGGAAGACACAGATAAATGTTACAGAGTGATGGAGATGGAAAACAAGGAGCACTTTCTGCTCCTTCAAAGAGAAGCCAATTAGAAACAGAGGTGCAAATCAGTGGTGAGGTTTCCTTCTGATTTCTCCCTGACATCAAAAAGAAAAGGCACGTGTTACTCCATCACTGAGAATACACTCATTATTCATCTCTGTGTGCTCATCTGGGGAAAATTGTGAACTTTTCTGGGGAGAACACTGACATATAATTCCAAACCTGACATGTCAGCGAGCCAGCACCCTCCGTTCATTCCCTGCACCAACCGACCTTCAGCAAAGAGCCTCACTGCAGCACTGCAGCGCTGCAGGGTCCACGTTCTGCAACCATCATTCTGTTCAACAATAATTCCACCCTCTGCTTGGCCTTGGAAGCGTTTGGCCCATCTTTATTAAACCTGAAGAAACACAGTGACCCTGGGAATTCAAAAGGCACCTCCAACCGCATTGAAAACCACAACGTCCCTCAAAGAGAAGCAGCAAATTAACCTGTTGCACGGCTTGAGGTTAATAAGAGCTCGCTCGCTATCAACGGCTGAGACAGCTCACCAGGAGCAGTGCAGATCAGCCCAGATACGGCCAGTGGGAGCGGGGCCGGCGCGGAGCAGCGAGTGCTGGGAGGGGTGAGAAGGTCCTGTCTGCTGAACCGAGGCCTTACCTTCCATGCTGGGCGCCATGTTCCCCAGGGAATAACCACCTTCCTTCACGTACACCAAGAGCTCTTCTCCTGGCTCAATTTCTTTAATAACTTTATAATAGATCTGGGAATCAGAAACAAAAATTGAGAGACACGTTAAATATGCAAAGACTTGCACTTTACATTTTAACCAATAACTCAAATTATTCCAGCTAATAGGGGAGGCTGTCACTTGATTTGTGTGATAATTGCTACTGAGAGCTCTTTTTCCTGCCTTTATTTTCCTCCACGTGTGTCAGCGTTTCACTCGGCTTGCACAATAAAGCAGTATTTATGGTAACAGCCTCTCTCCTTCAAATTACACAAAATCTTCCCATTGTTTTCCCTGCCTCCCATAAGCTTGGTGCATTTGTTATAGCGCAGGGAAGATTAAACTGACGGAATTGACACATTCAAGTCTCTGCTTCTCTAAGCCAAAATTGGCCTGATGATTAGAGCGCTGAATTAGCGCATCCGCACAGAGCTGTTTGGGGATCCCCGGAGCCTGAGGATCCGACCCCTGAAGCCGCGGTCTGAACCGCCCCAAGATGCGGCCGCGCTGCCCGGGGCAGCCCCGCTGGAGAATCCCGGCTCCGAGCTCTTCCTGCAGACCGAGCTCGGGAAGCTCCCAAGGGATTAATAATTCGTTACAACTAAACCTAAAAACAACCGTGTACCGCGAGGCAGTGAGCGGTCCCGCAGGTCTGTAACCAGGGTCGCTGTTCACCCCGCACGGCTCCGGGAGCAGCTCCCGCCGCCTCCCCCGCAGCCGGACCCGCTCCCGCTCCGGCAGCGCCCGCCGCCCGCAGCGGGACCCGCACCGGGATCCGCACCGGGATCCGCCCGCAGCGGGACCCGCAGCTTTCCCCGGGAAAGCCCGAGCGAAAGTTGCCGCAGCTGCCGGCGCGACGGGCGGCCCCGGCGAGGGCGGCGGAGCTGCCGGTGAGCGGCGGGAGCGGGGCCGGAGCGGGATCGGGCCCGTGGCGGCCCCCGCCCGGCCCAGCAGGGGGCAGGCTCCGCCCGCCGCGGGGTCCCCGCCGAGCGGCCGGTGCGGAGCGGAGCGGGGCCGGTGCGGAGCGGAGCGGGGCCGGTGCGGAGCGGGGCCGGTGCGGAGCGGAGCGGGGCCGGAGCGGAGCGGGGCCGGTGCGGAGCGGAGCGGGGCCGGTGCGGAGCGGGGCCGGTGCGGAGCGGAGCGGGGCCGGTGCGGAGCGGAGCGGGGCCGGTGCGGAGCGGGGCCGCGGGGGCAGCCCGGGGTCCGGGCCGCCTGACCTGTGTGCGCTCCGGGGCGCGGGCAGCGCTGTCCCGGGGCCGCTCCGGCGGCAGCGGCCGCGATGTCCCGTCCTGTCCCGTCCTGTCCCGCCCCCCGGCGCGGATCAGGTGAGGGAAGCTGGGGCTGTGCCGGGGTTTTGCGGCCATGCCCGGGGCCGGTGCGACAATCGCCGAGATCAACCCCGACACCGCAACCCCGACCTGAAAAAGCCCTTTTTGGTAAAGTGAGATCAGCGTGATGCGTTTGGTTTGTGCAGGTGCCTCCATTCATCCTAAGCATGCTCTAAACCCCCTCAATTTCTTCTGCAAATTAATTGAGATACATTGATATCTTACGTGCAAACAGATTAATACTGCTCAGCAGAATGGGCATCAAATCTCTCAACAAGAGTTTCAAACCAGCAGCAGCGGCATAGCCACAAACCCAAACGTTTGAGAACTGAAATGTAACTGCCTGTGATTTACAAGGTGTCCCAAACCGCACAGAATCCCGTCCCTGCACTTGCCAGAACCCTGGCGCGATTTTCATCACAATTTTCTGCTGGTTTGTACCCAGTTCTCCCACTGAAGATATATCCATCCTCACATCTGCCAGATACGCCTTCAGAAAACGGGGATTTGTGCAGCTGGAGCGATCTGGGTATCTCGCTGTGCTCTGAGATCCCCAGCTGAAAATCCCTGTGCGGTGCAAACTGGGCAGCAGGATCGCAGCTCATGCAGAGATGGGAAAAAGACAAGCACCCAAAACAGCTGTTAACAGACATTCCTCTTTCAGCTACCAACCCCAAACAAAACCAGCTCTAAAGCACAAACCGCCACCTAAAAGGTAACACCCAGCTCATAGATACATTCACAATTTTTACACTGGGAAAACCCTTTGGAACAGGAACTCTCACTGGCCAACGTGGCCACCGCGTCCCCTCCGACCCCGTCACTGCTGGTTGTTCTCAGAACAAAGTTGCTGATGTATATCACAACATGTATATCACAACATACATGTATATCACAACATGTCTGCTGCAGTCTGTCCAGAAATACAGTACGAGCTTCACTAAGGACCAGGGAAAAGGTGGATTCTTCTGGAGTCACGTTAATTTCATCAAACATTTCGTTATAATAATAAACTTCATCTTGCAATCATGCTACTGGTGGTCTGAATTAATTAAAACTACTGCTGTGTTTCCTTTCCTTTTTTAATCTGTTGTGCACCCGAAAAGATGGGATTTACTAACACATCAGAACATTCATAAATCATTTGTGTTCATAATTTATATAAAAATTCCACACGTTACTTTTTCTTATTTCTCACAACAAAAGGGCACCTAATTACCAGTTTTATTTAATGCAGAATAGTTGACAATATAACTGGGGTTCTGTGCATCTTTTCCTTGAGAAAAAGTGCTTTGAGGCAGACAGCCCAGAAACAACGCGGTGTTTCAGTATCAGGGCAATAGACGGAGATGAAACACGTCAAGTGAGAAAAGTCCGTCCCAGTATTACCTCATTATTCAAGTATCTTTCATAAGAAACAGCCCCGTTTACCTGCCGTGCGAGTTACGGCCACTATTCATCTTCGCCTCATTGCAGCAACACGTTTGTACTTTGGGGAAAAAGCGCTTTAGAGAGCTGAGCAAACAGCTGCAGCGTTTGCCCGGAGATCAAACCCAGCACCAACTGCAGCGCGGCCGCGGAGCCGATGGGCAAACCGGCCCAAACGAGCCCAAAAGCGGCTGGTTCGTGTCCTTGTCCTGCGAGCAGTGACCTGCACCAGAAACGCACGGAACACCACGGGCAGCGCCGCGCGCCTGCTCGGGGCCGCGGGAGCTGGTGCCTCTGGCCCGGCCGGGGCTGCTCCTGCTCCCGTTCAGCTGCTTCTCCCCCTCTGGAGTCGCCCTCCCTTTGTCTCACCCGAGCCACGCTGCGTTCTGTTTCCTCTTTTGTGCACACACCTCGGAATCCTCCACAGCCAGACCGCGTATGTAAAACACACATCAAATATCTCCATTATGCGCACACCAGATTGACTTACTAAACAGAGGCCCTATTTTCTCCATCACTGTAGCTCCTGTTAGGCTCTTTTTTTCCAATATATGTAACACAAACAAAAGCAGCAGCTATCATTCCGAAAGCAAGCTCATGGCTATTCTATTTATTACATATATGCTGTTTAAGATTAGTCTCCTGAATAGGAACAGCTAAACTGCTGTAGTGTTTGCCCCATGAAGGCAGCAGTAGCAACATGAAAAAATAAACCAGGAGTCATGTATCATTTTCCAGATCCATTTAGCAAATCATTTCATTTCTCTACACTTTTTTTCCAGTCCTCCTTGAGAAACAGAATTATCTCGGCTAATCAAGGACCTTCTGTTCCTTGCAAATACCTATGAAGTAAGACTAAATATAAAGAAAACCGGCTAACATTATTTTACATGTCAAAATTGGTTTCACAATTGAAATATAGTTAATGAAATATATGAACTGATGTCTTTTTAAAGAGCAGCATTTTAACCTGCACTTTGGGGAAGAAAAAACCAAACGGAAAGCAGCACGTTCCGAGGTCCAGACCCTGCTGCCCATTACTTAGAAATCCAGGAAAATCCCCTGAACAGCCCTGGGAACGTTCCCGAGCTACAGGAGCGTAAGGAACACAATGTGGTCTGGGCGGGGGGGGCAAAGGACGGTCTCCCCATGTAAACATGTTGATTTCTTCCTGAAAAGCAAACGGTTTTGATTAAAGCTTGTCCTGGCTCTTATCCCCACAGTGCTGCTTAGTTTGTGGGTGATCTCTAACTGCAAGGTCTTTCCTTTCATTGCAGGTTTGTTCTTCCCTCCCTCCCCAGGGGACCCCCAGACCGTGTCCCTCTCCCCGCGGTCCCGGGGTCCCGTGTGGAATCGCCCTCTGCTCCTCACAGCGAATTCCTACGGCGTCGATGGCAACAAAATACCAAGACCGGTTCCCATTTGTCTCATTGCGTTTTGCTAACATAACCTGTGTGTCACACCATCCTCCCCACCACAACCGCAGTCCCGCACCAGAGGGTCCCACCAGCGCAGGGGTTGTAGCTGGTTTTAGGGACGCGCCCCTTGGTCACTCCGTTGGGTGCCGCCCCGCGCGCCGGCCGGACCGGCGAGGCGGTGACGGCCGCCTGGTTACCTGGTCGTTGAGGTGGCACAGCGCCAGGTTCTGCTCCTCGCAGGAGCAGCTGCCGCGGATGAACTTGAGCCAGGTGGCGGAGCCGCTCTGCCCGGCGTCCACTCCGAACTTCTCAGTGCCAAGCTCATCAGCGACCTGCAGGGGACAGGACGAGAAACACCTGGGTCACCCAGCACCAAGGGACGGCGACAGAACCCAGACAGACACCAGAACCGCTTGCAGCGCAGGATGCCAAACAAGAAACGGGAAAGCGGGATGGTGTGTGTAATTAATAAAGACACACATGACAAGACTAAAATCAGCTCTGAGGCACAATCTGCAGTTCCTGGTCGGCAGAACCTCCGAGGACGTGCACCCGAGTTGTCCACGAGCCACAGGCGCAGGATCACACACACTTCCAGTGTCCACACCAGCTCAAGTAATGAAGCACAGAACTCCTCCGAACTGGATTAATTTAAATGGTAGGGCCCTTAGACTGCCCCATCCTCACACTATCTATTTTACCCTTTCATGTAAGGTAATTTTTTATCATACATAAAAAATCACGTTCCTTTTTTGAGTAGACTTTCAGAACCGGTCACTTCCCACAGGGCTGGGAAATGATGCTTTTAAAAGCGCTGTAATGAACGGTGCCTTCGCTTATAGAACCACAACGGTGGCACCAGAGCATCCCATGTAAAATTGGGCCAGTGTGCAAGAGAGGATTCCTTCCAAATAAAAACCCCGAGTGTGTCCAGATGTGAAAAAAAACAGGTTAATGAAATGGTTGTGGTCTAAAGAGAACCACTGTTTTACCAGCAAGATACTTGGCATGTTTTAATTCTTGAGACAGCACGGTTTGATGGCACAGAACCAGAAAAGATGCTCCGCGTTCCACACCAACGCTGGCAAAGATCCATTTCACCGCGTTTCCTCCCAGAACCGGTGATTGTTGGGACAGAACTGGTGGGAGAAACAACCCTCCTGTGCTGGGATCCGCAGGAAAGGGCTTTGAGCAAAGTGCACGGCGGTAACGCCACAGGAGCCAATTCAAGGTAGTTTGGACTTCGTAATTTTTTTTTTTTAAAGCGTCCGTAACGTGGGTTGAAAAGCTCCACGGAGTTTACTCCAGCTAAAATAACAACAACTTCTGTTTTATCTCAGGGAACTTCTAGGAACATGGAGGGTGACTGAAGCTGTTGACTGTTGTTGAGATTAAAGTACTTGTCTTGGCCTTACTGACCCCCAATTAGCTAACGAAGCGGAATAGCCCGGCCAGCACTGGACAGAAAGTGATCACAGAAACCGTCCGGAAAACCAGACCGGGAGGAACCATCCACATTCAGCTGTTTATTGGAAGCCCCTCTGGGTACATCACATATAGTTTAAAAGGGTTTGAACGAGCAGCAGCGCACTGACCTCCCAGCCCCACTCATTTACACAGCAGCGGGCAGAGAAGTGAAGTCACCCCGGGAATACAACACGGAAACTCCCGGGCTTACCAACAGCCTATTTCACTTCCCAGCGGTACCTCGCAGGCACCTCTCCCGTATTCCAGAACAGATTGTTGAGGACACCCGGCCAGCCCTGGGAAGAGCCAGAATTGAGCCCGAGCCCCAGGTGCCTGCAGGGCCCTGCAGGGCTGGCAGCTCAGCGCAGCGCCCGCCACAAACCACCCCGACCCGCGGTTTGATCTGAGTGCAGCTCGAAAACCCAACAGGGGTGTGAAATCTCACAGATCAAAACGAGAAAGAGGTTGCATGAAACCCTGAGAACTTCAGCCCCTGTTTTTCACACACGCTCTCTGCGCCCCGTAAATAGCACAAGGCATGGCGAGCCCTTCGAGTGTGACTGTCCCTTCTCCAACGGGCCGGGGCTGTGTCAGCAACAGGGACCTTGGAATCCCAACAGCTGGAAGACAAAATGTTACGGAGCAGAAGGGAGTGGGCAGGATATCCCCAGCAATAGAGCTGTTAAAAGGCAGCGAGTTCTCCTGGCCAGCTGAGCCACATGAAGTGACCCTGCGAGTCCTCCTGTCCCCTTATGCATATGAATAAAGGGCATCATTTTTAGGCAGGGAATCTCCCCGGATTTTGCTAACACGCTTTTCCTTTGCAATTGCAGCAGGCTGGAAGCTCGGGGGCACAACAGGACGCAACGATGTGGAACAGACTGTTAGCAAAGGTGCTTAGAATGGCCGGTCTATGGTTTTACTCGCTATAAACCCTTGATGAATAAGTCCAGATTTATGTAGCTTTCTAACCTGCGCTGAGCATTATCTGCCTGATTAATAACAGCATGGTTTTCTGTGTGCCCGCAACCCAGGAGCAAACAAAGTACAGGTTAAACTACCAGTTACAGAGTCCCTGGCAGCTGGGTACTCGTTAGATACTTACGATTTATCATAGGAACAAAAATGAAAGTGAGATACTATCTACAAGAACACAGGCTAGTCTTATAAATCCTGCCTTTAAATGACAATCGTTCTCTCAAAACCTCAGTATTTGCAAACACGCAGCATCTGCCTTCCCCGCCAGTGAAGGGAGACACCAGGCGGCATCTCCGAGGCTGGAAACGCCTGCCATGTTCTGTACCGGGACGCCCGCTGTCTGTCCCCCCCGTGCCAAAGTGCTGCCGGGACGCTGCTCTCGGGCCACGAAACGCCCCCGAGCGCCGCGCCGAGCGCCGAGCAGGACCAGGCGCAGGGGCCGCGCTCTGTGGTTGACACCTCTAATTACAGATCAGTTCTCACGCTCTTTTCTGATGTTCTATGTGAAACTCATAACACAATTTAAAAAATAGTGAGATATCCAATAGCAGCCACAAATTACTGTCTGCAGTAGGTATTTTTTCCTCTGTGAAATGTGCGCTCATAGAAGAATATTCTAAGTCCCTCTTCTTCCCACCTTAAAAAACTCCAGAAAAACAAACTGCAACCTTTGACCACATCTCCACAGTTTAGACCAGAAGGAAATCAGAAATTTCCTGTGCCGAAATTCTTCAAACCGACTGTTTACAAGCCATTGTCAGCAACAAACCAGATCTTCGGTTTGCAGGTTTGCTTTTGGAACGCACATGGGCATTCACTCTTCTAGATTTGTTAGAAGCAGCACAACGAGCACTAAGAGAGAACTGGTGCTCCGAGGAAGATCAAGCGGGGAAAGAAAAGGGGGCAAACAGCCTTATCTGGGGGTAAATTAGAGATGGCAGAGGGATCCACCCGCAGGGACTGCGCGAGGTGGTTCAGCACATTCAACACCCGATCCGGGATGGACTCGTCAAAACAGCCGTTTCCAGCTCTATTAAAGCAACTGGCAAACAGACAAACAAACAAACCAACCAACCCACCAAAAACAACAACAGAAGATCACATGTAATTAGCAGGAATCCGCATTGTTGGAGCTGAACTGTAACCGCTGCACTTTGCGTTCAGGCGCCCTCTGAAATGGGTGAGGCAGCGGAGACGGGTAACTTGGCTCAGACATTAAAAGAGGTTATCAGAGGAAAAGGAGAGGGGAAAGGAAGGGGGAAGATAAGGGAGACGAGGAAAAGAGAAAATAAATTTATAATTAGAAATCGGTATCATTTTTACAAGCCTCAAACCATCAGGTGCTGCCGCTGCAGCCCAGCGCAGGACAAGGCGCTTCACCTGCCTCTTACGTGAGAGCCGGACCCAGAACACGTGTCCCTGTCCCCCCTTGTCCCAGGTCAGACCCGGGTGCTCTGGGACGGACGTGCACTCGTACGGCTGCTGGAGAAATGAGCTCCCACCTGGACTGCAGCCGGGGGCATTCTCGTAAAGTTAATTACTGGGGACATTTCCTCTGCCTCCTCTCCCTCTGATCAGCCTTCCATCTTATCCCGCCCACCCAATCACGGATTGCTCACGGCTTCCTTTTCAATGAATGCCAAAACCCCAGTTCATCTTTTGTCCCCCCGTTGCACACTGTGAGTTCCATATATACCTTTATATATTAACCCAAGGCACCTCCCATCCCTTTTGTTTTCAAGTCCGACAGCTCATCCCAGCACCTCGGCTCCACTCCCCTCCTGGCCGGTATCGGGCCCCGGTTCCGTCCTGCTCAGACAGAACCACCTTCACCATCTGCTCCCCGTCCTTCTCGGCAGCCTCGGTTAAACAAACGCCCCTTCCCGTCCCTCTGGCTCCGGGTTCGACCCGGCCCGCGGCAGAGACGCGAGGAGCCCGAGCCAGGACCCTGTTGTGGTTCAGACTCATCCCCACCGGCCAAAGGAAACTGTTGTGTTCAGGGCCCCGCAGCCTCCTCTGCGTCTGCGGAGCAGCGCTCGGGACCGGGATCCAAAAGGCTCATTGATCTCGCAAAGGCTCCGTTTCATAATTTATTACCATCAGAAATGCTGAGTTATGAAGCGAAAGTTATGGAAAAATTCTCTTGAAGGTTTACAATTTTTTTTGCACACCATTTGAGGTTTCCTGCTCCTCTAATTCGCGGGCGCTCTGCCGGGCTGCTCCGCTCAGGCTCAATGGCAGCGTCCGGCGCTCGGCCCGCGGAGCCGCTGGAGGGGGCGCCGCCATCTGTCCTCAGTCGCCTTAATGGATTCCTAGCGTGCACGGGGAAACGGAGCAACCGCGGGTCTGCCACCGGCGACCCGGCGCCCTGTTGCTGTAACATCCCTCCCCAGAAGCCCGAAGTGTAATAAACCTTCTCATCCCATCGTCGCAGGATCTGCCTCTGACAGCTTGGCCGATGGTCCCATTTTATTTGGCAGGAGTTAGAGGGAGATTTTTCCCTTTTTTTGCTTTTTTCTTTTTCCTTTTTGCTTTAATGACCCACAAGCTGATTTAGAGCAATAAACTGTTGCCATGAAGTTTTGTTGTGTTTCTTTTAAATAAAGGGGAGGGAGGGTCTGCTACAATTTATGACTTTCAGAAGTAACTGAAACAGAAAGTCCATTCTTGCCACGAAATGAAGAAAAAAGACTTGATCCAGAGAAACACCTCTGTCAATGTGTGGACATGAAGCCTGGATGAACTCATAAATCCAGCGCTCTGCCTGCAATTAAGCAGGCTTCCTGGTGCTTTGACAAAGAGTTAATGAGAAACTGTCCGACAAACAGGCCACGGCACCGAGAACCGCGGGACCAGCAGCCCAGCAAACACACCTGGTCTGCTGCGCCGCTGCAGGGTGCAGGCAGCGCTCCACATACACACAGCGCTCCACATACACACAGCGCTCCACATACATACAGCGCTTCACATACACACAGCGCTCCACATACATACAGCGCTCCGCATACATACAGTGCTCCACAAACACACAGCGCTCCACATACATACAGCGCTCCACATACACACAGCGCTCCACATACACACAGCGCTCCACATACACACAGCGCTCCACATACACACAGCGCTCCACATACATACAGCGCTCCACATACATACAGTGCTCCACATACACACAGCGCTCCACATACACACAGCCAGAGCCACTTTGTGTGGCACACAGTGAATTTCTTGTCCAAACAACAGGTCCTCCGGCACCGCCTGGAGCCAGCTCCCCATCCTCAAAACTGCTGGATGATAAGGAGAGAAAACGCTGTTCTCACCTCCAAACCCTCATGCACCCAGAGGACGCGGGTACGTGATGTGCAGGGGCTCCAGGGTCAAATTCTAAGGGCTCTTTACCAAACGACTGCGGATCAGAGAACTTCATTCACCTGCGCCTGCCCGACTGGCCGCGTGGCCCCAGCAGCGTCCCCAGCGCCCGCAAAGGGACGCGCGGATCTTCAGCAAAGCGTCCGTCCCGGAGGAGAGCCCGGCGCGCCCGGCCGAGGGGAGAGGAGGGAGATCGCTACGTTTCTAAAAGGAAGAACACTTCTGAAGCTCCACTCCCACTCAAGCCGCACGTCCTGAGTGGAGTTTTTCCACCGGTGCCTGCGTTTCTGAGTCTGCCCTCGTGCTACCGTATCACCTGGTTTCATGAAGGATCTGCAGGAAAAACATCAGCGAGCTGCTGTTACTGAGACATAGTTTTGTCCTGGAAAAATAACCCTCTCATTCTTTTTTCCACCACATCTAAAGAACACGAGAAATCACACGAAATGAGGCTGTTCTGGACCAGAACGGCTGCTCCGTTCCCGGGGCAGAGGAGCCCGGTTGCTTTGGGGGCGCAGCTTTGCGGCCCAGAAAACAACCCAAATAACACAGGACGGAGCCAATTCCGCCCCTTGCGCCCCCTCGCACCCTCGTGCTCCTTGAGCGCCATCAGCTGCGCCCAACAGCAACATCTCATCACCACACACGGCGACGCGGAGCACGAACGTCAAAACAGAGGACGATTTGGGGATGATGGCAGGCGATTATCTCAACAAAAGCTCGTTTTTCACTGGTAACGTCATTCGGACCGCACCAATTTAAATTAAACAGTAAACCATAAAAAGTTACGCTTGAATCAAATCACAGCGTTGCCTCAGATATTGTACACACAAGTCAAGAAAGGGATTTCCAGTTCTTTGTAATATACACACACAACAACTTTGAAGTTTTCCTCCTCCCCGAAAGAGCCCAAGACATCACATTCTGTGTTCTCCTTCATTCTGCTTCATTTTAAAAAATAGTAACTGCTAAAGCTGTAAAAGCTTAATACATGAAAAACGCATGGGGACGTGAGAGAATTCTTCATCTGATTAACAAAAGACAGAGCTGCCAGCAGGCAGATGAGGATTCAGAGTTTCAGGACAGTTCATCTCAGCTGATTAGGAAGAGGGAGCAGAAGCGCACAGAAAATTCGAGAGATGACAAACACACTGACGGATTGTTCGCTTCCCCTGTGGTTTCTGAGCCTGCTGTCTGTAACTGATTCACCGTGGGGTTCCCCTGGGCCCAGTAATTAAGAAACCCGAGGTCCCGAACTAATTGCTGTTTCCAGGAACTGGGGCTTTACACGATGCGTTTCTTGCCACTTTTAGTGCTCAGTTGTGAAAGTTGTGGTGAAACCAAAGAAAGCGGCTCCTTATTGGTGCTCCAAGGGTGCTGCTGGTGTATGGGAACCCCAGCTGACCAGAAGATGAGGTACCCCAAGGAAAACTGCATGAATCCAGAGAGCTGAGGTTCTTGAAATAGCACCTATTTTCCATTTAATTAATAGATCTGGGGATATACGGCCCAAGTTCAAGTAACAGGAAGATGCAGATAACTGGTGTCCAGATAATCAAGCCCACGTCGTGTGGTATATTCAATGGGTGCAACTTCTGTGTCTCACCCCTCAAAACCGAGAGGATAATTATTCTTATAGCTCAGTATTTGGAGTTTTCCTGACACCTGGTTTTGGTGCTTGGGCCACATTTTTAACGCCAAAAAAGCTGCAGAATAGCAAAGCCAGAGAAGGCAGGCCCTGAACACAACAGTATCGCGCTCTTCTAGCACAAATTCACCAGCATCAATATGCCTAAAACACAGGATTATCATCCTTCGCAGGCCAAAAAGGTGCATATTACTGTAGCTTTAGCCATGACCTTATGCTCTCAGAACAGAGATTTTTAAAAAAGGAGATTTAAAAGACAAAAGGAGCCCTTGAGCAAAGGCAGCGCCAGCCTGCCCCGAGCTGCCGCAGCCGCGCCAGCTCCATCGCACAGGAAACCCCCAAAGCGCCACAGTCGCACGGCGGAGCCGGCTGAAGCTCTGCGCTCAGAGCGAGCGGCCCGCTGCTCTGCAGGCCGCTCTCGTGCTCCTCGCAAGGTGCGAAATGCAGGAGCTCGTGCACCGGGCTGGCACACAGACGCAGCCAAAGGACACGAGAGGTTTCCCGATCGCAAACAGAGCAGCGGAACCGTTCAAGGGCTCTGAGAACAAAGCAGCCGCCGCACAGCAAACCAAAGAGAAGTTTCCTCTCGGGGCAGTAACCAAGTGCTGCTCTGTGCTCGAGCGACTTCTTTAGAGCTGATAGTTACCAAAAATGTGAACAAGAGAAGGTGCAAAAATGAGGTGATGAAGCCTGAGCACCCTCAGCAAAATAAGGTGTTTTTCCAGAAGGGGATGCACCCCCAGGTACCTGCGAGTCAGCATCGCTCACAATTAGACACAGAAACAAAGCGAGCAGAGTAGTTTTCCTTCACATTTATGCAGTGAATAAAGTAATTTTGCCCTCTGACACAATTACTCAATGTGTAAAGGAATTTTGGATCCTTGTTTTTCATCCCGAGCTCAGAACCAACACTGTTCCTGCTCGTGGACAACCTGACGCTCCTCAGGCTGTTTGGAGACACCAGGCCCGTCACACTCGCAGCGGAAGGTGTCGGGGTCCCTATGGATCTTATCTACAGACACACCACCCCGGAATAATCACCTTCAACCATCTGCCTTCTCCAAAGAGATCCGACCATTACCCTCTCACTCAAATACGCGGAAATCTCTTTTGTTTTATTTAAAAGCAATCCCTAGAATTCCTCAGAGCTTGTTGCTCTTTTCAAACCTCTGAGCAATGCGGGGCTGATGGAATTATTTCCCTCCAAAGGCTGATTTGACCCCTCTGCAGCTGAAACGGAATCATTATCTTGTCATCATCGCAGGCCGAAATCTCGGCTGTAAGGAAGCACAAGGGTAAACTGCACAGTCCCACGTGCCGCCTGATGAACTTTACCCCGAGCCAATTCACCCACTTATGAAATGATATATTCCAGGGAATTGATTCTAATGATAAATCTGCCCTCTGAATGCGCTAACAAACATTTCAACATCGGCGGGTCGGCTCTCAAGCCGTCTCTGGGCCAAAGCAGCCGGGCAGGCGGGCGCTGTGGAGCGGCTGCCCAAGGCAGGGCCGCGGCAGAGCCGACGGAAGGCGCCCGGCGCCTCGTTCCACCGCGGCGATCCCCGCACATCTGGTTCTCGCCGGCGGCTCTCAAAACAAGACACAACCTGACACACCGTCTGTCCCGCGGTGCCGGGTTAAGGCGGTTCTGATAACCCCCCACGACAGCCGACACGCTGGTTTGGATCCACCTCCCAACCCAACAGGACACTCCTGCACTTTTTAACATGAGCCGTTTTGAAGCCAAATAGAAGAAAAACCAAACACAACAGAACTGCATCTGCCTTTCACAGCATTTCCTCCACTCTCAGGAAGCCAGACTTCAGTGCAGGCCCAGAAAATGACATTATTCACAGCCTTCAGGTATTCAGAAAGGCCACCTAACAACCTGCAACTCTTCTCCATTAACAGACAGACACTCTTTTCTTGCAGACAGCTTGCTTATCTTATTTTGAAGTTAAAACTCACATATTACAGAACAGAGGACTTCACAAATTCCTTTAAACCATAATAAAAAGTATGGATTCCATGCTGAGAAGCATTTTATCACATTTTTAGCAGCACTTTAGCATGCAAAGTAAGTGAAACACCCAGTGCAAACAACAGCATTGTCTCCTTCTTCCTGCAAACACCCGTGCTGTAAACTGAAGCAACTGCACAAGCCTTGAAATGCTGTTGAAACAGTTTATTGAGACCTAATCCTACAGCCTTTAAAAACATCTCACAGCACAGTATTTCCATGGTATAAATGATTCCTGCCTGTATCTGGCAGCCCCACGAGTTCTCTAAGGATGAACATAAATTCACTTCTACCAAATTAAATCTGAACATACATAAGCCACATAACATTTTAATTGAGGCAATCCTTAACTTTTTTTGGAAGAACGATACAATAGCAGAGCCTACAAGGATGATACAACACATATGCTTTGTCCCTTGAGCTGCCTGCTTTTATTAATTACTCTGGCAGAGAGATATTTATATTGATGTTGTCAGTGTGCGAACAAAACTTCATGGACAAAAATGGCTTAATTAAAGCAGAAAAACGTGGTTTACGGGTGGTTAGCAAATCTGCTCTTTAAAGTCAGTAAAACTTTCATAAGCGATTAGATAAAAATAAATCTCAGGAAAACATTTGCACCAAATACGTCTCGTGTGTTTTACACGAAGCGTTTCGCAGAGGGGCAGGCACATGGACTCAATAACGCGCTGGCTGCGGCTCTCGTTACTCTGCTTTGATAAACGGATCTGCCTCCTCTGTCCAAAACCGCTGCCGCCCCGCACCCCGTCCTGTTGTCACCGTCACCTTCCCAAAACCAGCCTCGAGGGGCCCGAGCTGCCCCGTCCCAGCAGCGGCCGGTTCACAGCAGCACAGGGCGCTGGGGCCGGGTGACGGGCGCAGGGCTCTGCAGCTCCAGCCTGTTTGTAAACAGCCGTGTTGATTGTAAACTGCTCCGGGACGGACAGAGTGCTTGGGAAGCAAAGGCACATCCGCGCGGGGTGTGGATGCTGTACGGCCCCCCCGCCCCGCCTCCTCCTCTCGGGTTTGACATAATTTGATGTAAATGGTGCTGAACTGAAGCGGTTCACTGTCGCTGGAAACTGGGGACCCCCTGGGCACCCCGCTCCCTTTGCCAAGGGACAGGATTCCCAAGAGAGACGGCGCTTCAGAGCAAAGCGAGGCCGTGGACGTAGATCTCACGTTGTAATAAATAAAAATAAATACCTGACCTCAAGTAAAAGGTCCTTCCTTTGACACTCCTCATCATTTTTATCCTTCAAGCTCAGTTTTTACTGGACGGGATCCAGCCATCCTATGGTAATGTAACAGCCTTTTTCTTTACATGAACAAAAGTCCTTTTCTAGTCCTGAGGGCCGGCAAGTTTATCCAAATATTCTCAGTTTACTACTAGCCCCTCTGGAACCGGAGCACTCCGCACACGCACGGGCTGTATCTCCAGCCCCGCGCAGCACAGCGTCGGGATCGGGACAAAGCCCCTGGCTGGAGGGGACCGGTGGAGATGCTGCCACCCTCATCATCCTCCTCCTCCCCGACAAAGAGCTGCTCGCATCTGACAGCGCCGCAGAAGGAAAATACACAGGCAGAGCAGCTCCTCCTCCCCCTCCTGCCGTCTCCCCAGGAAGAATGTTTGGAAATGCTAAATAGTCTTTTCCATGTTTCTACATCAGTTCTTATTTTGGCTAAGCTTGTCCGGCCTGTTCGCAGCTGCCAAGCGCATGAAGTAATGAGAAAGCATAGGGAGCGAGAGCTGACTCCATCCCCGCGCCGGAGCCCGCGCAGCCAGCTCGCGCTCGGGCTGTCAGCGCGGCGCTGGAGGGACCTCGTTAGCAGATGGGACTCGACCAGCCGGCCGAGACGCGGCCCCTGGGGCGGGGGGAGAGCCGGGGAACCAAACGAGGTCCAGAACCAGCGAGGAAAGCTGGGAGAGCGGGGTCGTTCAGCCCGGAGGAGCCTGAGCTGCAAGGACCTTCCTCAGCTCAGAGCCCAGGGCGCTGCCCAACAGGCCAGAGAGACGCAGAAAAGGACAATGGGCTGAAGAGATTGTGGAGAACAAAACCCGCCAAACGCAGCACCCCCTGCAGCCCAGGGACCCCCCGGCTGTGGGCCCGGCACCCCAGCAAAGGCCGATTTGCAGAGAAGCTGCTGGAAAAGCCCAGCGCTGCCATGGGATGAGCGGAGCAGGAACGGAGGTGGTGCCACCAGCGCTGCCCATGGGATGAGCGGAGCAGGAACGGAGGTGGTGCCACCAGCGCTGCCATGGGATGAGCGGAGCAGGAACGGAGGTGGTGCCACCAGCGCTGCCATGGGATGAGCGGAGCAGGAACGGAGGTGGTGCCACCAGCGCTGCCCGTGGGATGAGCGGAGCAGGAACGGAGGTGGTGCCACCAGCGCTGAGCAAACAAGTTGTCACTCGGCCACCAGCGCCACCACTTATCCAGCAAATACGACTGGTTGAGGGGGAAACCACTCAATGGAAATTCTTCCTCTCCTCGAAGTAGCACAGGAACACAACACAGTCAACCCCTTCAAACAAGTGTACTGTCTCGGGGTGAATTTTACAAAACTTAGATTATGAAGGGTCATTGTATTTATACAAGTCTTATCCACACAACGAAACAAAGCTTTCGGCAGATAAAGGCCCATAAATCTCTTCACCTCACTACAACGGCCGCCGGCTAAGGAGAACGAACCAGCTTATCCCTGCAGCACGTGCTGCGATTCTGACACGGGGTTTGTAATGAGACGCACAGAACGTAGCGGGACCAGCGCTGCAATTTCCATGGGGCCGAGTGCCACAGGTGCACTAATATAGGCATTAGTGAATGATTAGGCCTCGTAAAATATATGAATGCTGTTTCTTTAAGAAGCCATAAAATTTTATTGAGGAAAAAATCCATGTGTAAGGCTTTTGGTTCGTTTCATGCGGTCATTCAGAATTTCACTCATTTCTGACAGGACTATGATAATTAAAACTGCGGCCTGGGTCTGGTTTCTATAAAGTCCATCTGGCCTTCCGCGATGGAGAGGTTTGCAAGTATGCAATTGCCTGGGCAGCAAATAACTATTTAGCCATCCGCGGCGGTTTAATTTTGTCCCGGCAGCAGGGGAGCCGAGTCAGAGGGGCAAAAGATCATTAACGGCTGCAGCCGGAGCGGGGCTCCCCAGCACTCCCGGCCCAGATTTGTTGAAACGCTTGACACCAATGGGCCCCATTAATGCATGGGTTAGATACAATCTGTGGAAAAGGGTCTATTATAAAGGGATTATTTGGAAGTGTTCTGTAGTTGGGGGTGGGTGTGATTGAAGGACTTAAAACTGTTACATTAACCCTTAGGGCACTCCAGGCAGTAACAAACCTGGCATTAAAGAGCTGGTGTTTGTCACCATTTCTTCACTTCCCTCTTTCTCTGCCACGAGGTCAAAGAGATTAAAACCATCCAGAAGGCGCTCGGCTGAGCCACAAAGATGGAGCTTGTTTGGGGTCCACTTTACGGCCGCGCTCCCCCGCTCCCGCCCCAAACGCCATCACTCAGCACCAAAACACACGCCAAACACAGACAACGGCAATTATTTATGTATATGTGTGTGTGCTTACTTATGCATCACAACAAAGCCAACAGAGCCGGCGTGGTACCGGAGAAGCTCTAGAGCTCTTCAACACCCAAACTGCGGCTGTTCTGACTTTGCTTGACTAAAATGAGCTGGAAATTTCAGGCTTGCGAGCTGATGCCTTTGCTTGATAGTCCACAGAAGTCCATTTAAATCCAGACGGTTTCATTTCCATCTTAAACAGCGTTTTGTGTAATTTCTTTGTCTTGTCAGCTGGATTAATGTGTCTCCCATGGGAAACAAGAAATTAAAACCATTTTGGGCATTATGGGGTTGAAACTAACGAAGGGATCCAAACCTGCACCATCAAAGGCAGACATGTAAACCACCATCCACAGCTGCTCACACGTGCACGCTTCTTTGAATACGTCCACGTGCATTAACTGGTTTCCCTTCCTACCCAGTGCTGAGTGTCCTGTTTGTGCCCAGAACACAGCGCGGTTTGAGATGACAATGACACCTGTGCAGCGTCTCTAGTGATGCACAAGGTATTTCTGTTATTGATGCCCAGTGTGGGGTGAGCAACCTGCCTGCTCCGTGTTCCCAGCCCAGCGCTCTCCTGCCGGCTTTCTGGAAGGTTCCGATCTCCCCAGCGCACCGGGCTCCTGCCCCCCCGGCTGGGCAGCCCCGCCAACCCCAAACCGCGTGTGTCTCAGTGCTCCCCGACCCCACCTGGAACAACAGCAGATACCACAGCGGAAAACGCATTTTATCGAGAATTATTGAAACCGCCACTCCTGCAATGCAGCAGAACGTCTGTTTGCTTTGGCGTGTCCATCTCTGCTACCACAACAACCCGACAGCAGGAACTACAGTCGGAAAGGATCAACGTGTAAGACAGCTCTGCTCGGAAGACCAAGGAGGTGGATTAAAAGCCATGAATTAGGGGGAAAAAAGGTTTTAAAACTTTTCTCAAGCAAGACACTAAAATGAAAGCCCCGGAGCCGCTGGTCACTGTGACAGCACCGAACCACCTGCGCGCGGTGTTCGCCAGGACACCAACAACCCGAAACGGTCCCTCAGAAGGAAAAAACCAAAAGAAGAAACAGACTAGAAGAAGCTGTGAAAGTTTATGAGGATAAACACCGATGACAGGTGGAGTAGAAGCTGAAATTTGAACCCCAAAGTAACTGCAAATAAAGATTTGTTACAGATGGTTTCAATATGACCTAACTCTGGGACGCCAGCTACAGTATCGCTCTTTCCTGTAGGCCGGACAAGACCAATAACACAGCTACGGAAACACCGGGACAGACACCGCAGGAATAAGCGGCGTTTAACAGACATCAGTTATGTTCTTCAGAGCAAGACAGGACCAAAAATACTGATAACGGGACACAGAGCTGGGGGCAGCAACACTGCGTATTTTCAACAGGCAGAATCAAAGGAAGGTGACTTTCCCCGTACACAGCAATATATACAGATGGTGTATTTTATTCTGGCAGGCTTTACACATTCTCCTGATAGGCACAGAGTCAAACACGGGAAAGATGAGCAAAGACCAGCTGAACATAAACCCCTGGGTTTACCTGGCCGGTGCGGTGAGGAACGCGCCGCGGGGCGGGCGGCGCGACGCGGCCCTGACGCCGGACGGAGGCGTCCGCAAACCCAGCATCGGGAACGTAAAGTTTTACCACTCACCTTATGTAACTTTTATTTTACACTCGATTAACTTTTATTACCAAGCCCAAAGAATAAAGGCATTCTTACTGCAGAGAATTAGAAACAGCCTTTTGGGGAAAAAAAAAAAAAAAAGCCATTCTAATATAAGGGGCTGCATTCCCCTTAGCTTAGAAATACCAAGAATACAGTTTAGAACACAGGTAACGCGCAGGCTCAGCGCTGCTGACAGCCCGTGCTGGAGGAGCGCGCTGGGCCCGCTCTGCCCTGCACCAAATCCACCTGCGCATACAGGAACTCGCTATGCAGGCAAATTATTTAGCAATTACGGTTTTCTAATTGCAGAAAAAAAAGAGCGAACCGCAAAAATTCTTGATGAAGATCCCCAGGGCAGATGCACCTGAACTACACACACCAGCAAACGCCGTCCCAGGGGTCAGTGTCGCTAAACCCCAGAGGAAGCCACACGCTTCTGTATTTCCTTTAACTCATTACGCTGATTTTCTGCAACTTGTGCGAATGCCCATCTCAAACAGCCTATTCTGGACCAGCGGACAGTGCCCTCGGCCATTGCGCCCCACAAGTCCGGGGACTGTCTGATGTCTGTTTTCAATATGGGCCAAGTCCCTTTTCCCCTCCTGTTTAGTATAATTTTATACTGGGTGGACATATTTAGGGCCTGAATGGTTTGACACTAATGATTAATACCCTGCATTAGGAGATTCCAGTGAAAGTATTCAGGAGCACGCTGTGCAGTTTGGTTCTCATCAGATGGTCAGGTCTACAGGCCTATTAAAAACAGCAGGAGAGCTGCAGACTTAATCACGGAGGCTGGGCCCGTGGAGGGAGGAAGAGCGAGACACAAAAAGGAGAGAATGAATAGAGAGATGGACCGCGAGGCGCACGGGAGCCCAGCTTAACCCGGGCTCAAACCGGCAAGGAAACCGGCTGAGGCTTCCTACTTTAAACCTGTGTCCAAAAATGATTCAAGAATAAAACCTCATTTTGAAGCCAGAGCAGGTAAGGTTAGAAGATCGTTCTTGGGGATGCACAAGGAGGTTGAGCTTGGAAGTCCCTAGTGAACTTAGATTAACGGACTGTGGCACCTTGGATGGGACCCGCTGGGCCACTGGAACACTCCCTGTCCCCCACCTGCTCTGCTCTAAGGTACAAAATGTGCAGCGGGGAGGATGCAAAGCCACAAAACGCTGGTCTGTACCCAACGGAGCAGGGGTTCCCCCTGCTTCCCACACCCAACGGAGCAGGGGTTCCTCCTGCGTCCCACACCCAATGGAGCAGGGGTTCCTCCTGTGTCCCACACCCAATGGAGCAGGGGTTCCTCCTGCGTCCCATACCCAACGGAGCAGGGGTTCCTCCTGCGTCCCACACCCAACGGAGCAGGGGTTCCTCCTGCGTCCCACACCCAACGGAGCAGGGGTTCCCCCTGCTTCCCACACCCAACGGAGCAGGGGTTCCTCCTGCTTCCCATACCCAATGGAGCAGGGGTTCCTCCTGCTTCCCATACCCAACGGAGCAGGGGTTCCTCCTGCGTCCCACACCCAACGGAGCAGGGGTTCCTCCTGCGTCCCACACCCAACGGAGCAGGGGTTCCCCCTGCTTCCCATACCCAACGGAGCAGGGGTTCCTCCTGCATCCCACACCCAACGGAGCAGGGGTTCCTCCTGCGTCCCACACCCAACGGAGCAGGGGTTCCTCCTGCTTCCCATACCCAACGGAGCAGGGGTTCCTCCTGCTCTGCAGAAAATGACTGAAACCCACAAACCTTGAACCGAGCTTAAAACCCTGCTCTGGGTACCCAAGGCTTCATTCGGTGGGGCCGTCACCTTTCAGCAGCATGGATTTATATTAAAAACCAAATCATCGCTAAAACCCCAACAACATACAAACGGCATGTAACAAAGCCCCTGAGGTGTTCAAAGTCCGCAAATCCCCCTTTTTTTGAACGTCTGAATAACAACAAACCCAAAACAATAATTAATTCTTCTCCAATGCACAGACCTAGTTCAGTAACAAGCGCTAAAAATACATCTGAACCTTAGAAACAAAAGAGGAGGCACGGAGCACTTTGAAAGTTTGCTCCGATGATTAAATAAATTAGACCTGAGCTGAGAGAAGGGAAGGACAGAAAGTTCAGCACCAGCACGACCAGACGTTGCCAGGTCTTGGCTTGTTTACGAAGAGAAAAAGGGGAAAAACCAGCACATTCGAACAGATTTCCAAACTCCAGGTGCTTTTTAATTGTTAAGTGACAATATGACATTCAAATCCATGAGATGACGGGTGGTTTTGAGCAAAGCGAGCGCGGGGCTCTGCAGGGGACCAGCCGAGCACCCTCCGCGCGGGACACGAACGGCTCCACGCGTCCCAAAACGCCGCTTTGCTTCCACGCGCCCGACACCGCCCGACTCCATCCGCCCCGCTAGGAACGTGGTTATTGAAACCCAGCGCTTTTTGTGAGGTGCGAGGAATGCTCCCTTCCCTTATTCAGAGCCATCGATGGAAAACATCCTTGTGTGAGGATAGCAACTCTTCTGATACACGTTTAGTGGCAGATTTCACTAACCTCGCTGTATTTAAACCCAACTTAGCACCCCCTGGGCACTGAAGCCGCAGTTTCTGAGGACGTTCAGTGCTATTCCTGCAGTGTAACAGCTCTCCCACACATTGAGAAGAACGCGGGGCCCGCTCTGCCCAGCCCGTGCACAATTGCCTCTGTCCCTCGTGGTCCCACAGCTCGGGGAGCCGCAAAAAGCACGAGTGTCACCCTTTGGAAGCATCATCGTTTCTGGACTGAGTGCTCGGATGTGATGGACAGCAGGAGGATCGGAGACAGGAGCTCTGAGCACCCTCTGCTATCTCCGCTCTATTTGGGTCCGCGGGTTATCGGGGGGGCAGTGGCTCGGGCGCTGACCTCATTAACCAACGTGGCCACATCAGCACCTCGCGCAGCCCTTATCGCCCATCATGTGTCATGGGGCGGCCCGCTGACACCTCCCGGGAATGCCGTGGTATCTTATCTCGGGACAGGACCCTCGCGCGGAGACAGAGACGTCCAGGAATGCAGCTGGAGACAAGTTCACCCGCGGCAGCCGACGGGGGATGATTCTCAAACAAACACCGAGTGGGAAATGAATGGGCTTTGGTTTGCCACTGACAACACTGAGCAGAAATACATTAACTTCTGACTGCTATAATTGAAGAATTATTACTGTAATTTCAGTCCAAAGCTACTGGGACACTCCCATCGCGCTGCTCCGGAGCGCAGCTGCTTTCCTCTCCCATCACCACCGCTGCACGAGCACGGTCCAGCATCTTTCCTTCACAAAAATCATAGAGACCCTTAAGATCATCGAGTCCAACCATAAAAAATACAGACTTATTCCTGGTTGGCTGGGCAGTGGAATTCTCTTCCCACATCTGAAAATCACTACAGTAGTTTCTCCCAATTTCTTCACATAAAAATCCTTCTTTTGCATCTCACAAGTTGGACCCTGGTTGAGCTGCTCCCAGCTCCCCCCGGCTTTGGCCACGGCCCCCATCACCGCCCATCGCCCTCGCATGGTGGCACCTTCAATTCATTAACCCCCACCATGTCCTTTGCACGGGGTCTCCACCGCGAAGCCCCATCCCCAAAGGACACTTCACTTCATAACAAATACAGTGTTTTGTTCCAATTCCTTTAAACTTTTCTTCCCAGAATAGAAGACAAAATGACCGAAAAAGAATATGTGATCATTGTTTTCGTATGGCCACAGAATTTGAAGCACTATGGCTGCATTACCTCAACGCAGAAGTATTTTTTCTCTTTCTTGTCACCTACATTACTGAAGGTACGTGGGGTTTCTGCCATTAGAACAATTGGTGAATTTTTTTAGGTCATATTTTTCAAATGATGTCAAATGTCTCCTGGGCCCAATCCAGCCCTTATGAGAGTCAAAAATCATCATTACCCGACAGCCGAGCCCAGCGCCAGGAGTCAGAGAACAGGGCAGCTCAGCAGCTTCTCCACCGGCTGCTCCGGGAGGTTTGATCCCATCCAGGACCCAAAGTGCAGGGACACAGGGGTCTGGGGCCACAGGAACGAGTGTGACCACGTGTGCACCCACCCCGGGACACGCGTGTGCAGGGACGTGTGTGCAGGGACACGCGTAACAGCCCGTCCAACACCTGTCTCGGCCACGGGCCTATTAAACATCAAGGATCATCGTGTTTTTCCCAAAGACCATCCGAAAGAACGCGTCCCCTGTGAATGATGATGTTCGGTTAATAATTTAGCACGGTGCCGCCTGCTGAATTTTCTGAATCGCAATATGATTGATGGGAAAACAGTTGGTTTATTGAGTTTGCTGTCAGTTTTATGTCCTGAAGACACGGAGGGAGCGCGGAGGACGCCCGCCGCGCAGCGCACGCCGCGGAACAGGGAGAGCGGATTGATGCGCGTTCGCTAAAAATGATTATTCTCTTCGGGAATGTTCGAGACACCCTCTGATGCACCAGCCTCTTAAAGCTGAAGTTTGGGAAGTACACAGACTTCCGCCTGTATTGCTGTTTGCTCAGCAACTGCAGAGATACTGCAAATAAATATCTATTCTTCAGTAGCCTACTTTCAGTTTCTATATTCTCTGTATGAAAACAATGAGGCTGGAAGGTAGACTGTGAAAAGAATGAGTTTGCACGCACGTTGCTGCTGGAGGCAGATTCCTCCAGAACTTCCCCTCCTCTCTTCCAGATAAACTCATGTTTGCTCTGCCTGCTGTATCTGCCCGAAAGCACCAAGTTTTGCAACAAGATGTCCCCTTTGCACCGAGCATCGTTCAGGACCAAGCAAGGAACGCAGGTTTAGTCAACAGTCCAAAGCAGGAGAAGGGATCCCAACAGAAACGCAGGTGCAATGAGTTGGGAGCGGCGGGCGAGCTCAGCACGGCGGGCTCCGCTCCCCGGGACGCGCTCGAGCCAGCGCCAGCAACACAAACCCCTTCCCTGGACATTCCCAAGGACTAAACCAGGACAAAACGCACATCGCACTGTGATGATGCTTCTGCATCCTGTAACTGCCTTAATACTGAACCGAACCACCTCTCCGTACGGTGTATTTCAGCGTAAGAACCAGCAAAAGCCCCTTCCCGTGAGGACAACAAAGAGCCGCGCGGGGACCGGAGCCGCAACACCAGCTGGGTTGTTTTCTCCCAGATACTCAGAGCTGCGGTTTGAGTGTTCAGAGCGTCTCGTGTTTGCACAGGATGGGCTCGTACTCCCCTGTTCCTTTTAAGTTCCCGTAACCTTGCAGGTGTGGGTTGATTCATTTTCTCTCTTTCTCTTTCTCTTTTTCTTTCCGTAAAGATTGATTACATGCTAAGCGGGGTTTCTTTAGCCAGCACTCACATCTCTAATTATTAGCACTGCCAACTTTTCCAGCACAATGCTCAGTGTCAGATAAACGAAATCTGGCCCTGTCTGTTCGGTAACTGATATCAGCTCCATAGTGACAGTCGCTGACCCCGGGACCCCGCGCTTTGTTCGCTGCTACATCTTTACTCTGTTGAGAATGGAGTCCACACACAGCCCCAAATCACCAATATTAATTAAATCACAGATACCGTTATCACTTTGCTGAATAAAGGGCTGTTTCAAGCCACACTGAGTAGCCCCAGCAACGCTTTCCTACTGACAACATTCCAAATATTGCATTTCCCATACTTGCTTTCATCTTACCCACAACCTGTTTGAATTAGTGGTCATTACGTTACGACAGTCAGAAACCTGTTAAAGTTCTCTCTACACACAGCACAACGCAGACATATATTTAGGTTCTAAATCACTCTTTTTCTAATGGAAAACATAGTTAACCTAATGATAAACACATCGGTGTCGGCGTCTGCCTGCAAACGGCCCTTGTGGCGGAGCGGCACGTCCCAGCAAGGGGGACGCTGCGGCAACCTCTGGCACCACAGGCTCAAAGTAACAGAATTTGGGGTTTATAAGTGCATATAACAGGAATAAGCATTCCCAGGGACTGGGGGCACTTTTGTTCAGGGATACCTGAACATTCGATCCCGTATTTACCACAACTCTGCTACAGAAAACAACTGCAAATGGGTAAATAACAAGAGCTCCCTCAGAACGTCGACAAGTAGAAGCTGCTGCTGAAGCGGGGAGTCGATTTTTGAATATCTGTAATAAAATCACAACTCTAATCAATACGAAAATATCTATTACAATCATTTCAATACTTCTGTTAACTATTTAGTTGGCTTTACTGGTTTGATAAATGACTGAGCTCCAGTCCTTTGGATTTCAATGTGGACCAGAGCAAAGCTGGGACGTGTTCGCACCTGGGGACAAGGACACCCGATGAGCCTGGAGAAACTGAGTGATACCGAAAGATACCGACTGAAATCAGAGCCTGATTGAAAGGTGCTGGGCCCTTCGCCTGCTAACAACATCTGTACAGTTTGGTTATTTCCCTTGTCTCCAGAAACCACTGCACGATAAATCATGACAAACCAGACAAGAGGCACTTTCTGCCACGCAGAGCGTTGTCCTTCCTCCCTAAACTCCTTTTCACAACTTCTTCTCATGACGGTTATTAAAGGCACGTTGATTACTTGTACAATTGACCATACTGCTGGTAACAACACAGCAGACTAATTGAAATGTATGAGAAACAATTACGAGTAATTGGAATCAATTAATTGATGACTTTCTGGGGAACTGCTGCTTGATGCGGGCAAATTCTAATTACATTTACACCATCTAGGAAAAAAACCTGAAATCGCATGATAGATTTTGAAGTAATACGGTGCTGTTTCCATCAGACGGGCCCCTGGTTGAGCTCGGCTTTGCGGGCGGAGGAGAGGGGGAGCTGCCCCAGACCCCCATCTTTAAGGAATAAAGGAGACACCATTTCCCCATCTGTTTTTGTTGGGTTGCACGCAGTAAATTTCATCTGCAAAACCCATTTAAAACAACTTACCCTTTATAAACAGACCTTAGAAATGATGTTTGCATCGAAATCAAAATCACCTCGAGTGATGCGAATTTGAGCAGCGGTTGGTTTCGGGGACTCTTCCCTTTCGCCGCAGCCCAACATCCACGGTGAGCGCCGCCCAGCTCCCCCTGGCTCAGAACGGCCCTTAGCAGAGCCCACTGCCGCACTCGGCTCTGGAAGAGGCTCCTCTGGCCTCGCAGCCTGAGCACTTGAGCTTCGGAGCTTCGACGGGAACGGACACCAGACAATCAAGGTAATGACAACAGGAGCGCCCGTGGACACTTCAAGTGGCAGAAATAGATACGTTAATGATTTGGGAGGAAACACATTTGCTTCTCAGACAACACTGAACCCCTGCCCTTCAAAAGCCACTGTTGGCATTCCGAAGCCTAAGGATCTTTGATTTTTTTAATAAATCCGTATTTAAAGAGCTGCGCCCCCCGTCCCCGCTCAGGGCACCGTCCTTGCGCGCGAGCCGACTTTCACCACTCAGCCTGCAGCGCTACCTCAGGTTCCGCAAATTAAAAACACACCCCAACTCCAAACCCAGCACTAAAATTGCTTTTCATATTTATGGCTACTACAACTGTGGCTACAATTTCTCCTGAAATAGATCTTGAAGTGAAACAGCGAAGTGGAAGGTGGAGCGGGCGCTGGTGGGAGAGGAGCACGACCACCGTCTGCCCCAGGGACAGCCCAGCGCGGTCCCGCCACGATTTACTACAAAGAATTCAGCGCTACCTCTGTAAACTTGTCCCAGGCATCCAGCGTCAGATAACAGTGACATGAAAGCATTTCTGCTCGCTGCGCCGGGAGCCGCCGGTGTCCCACGGCGGGACAGTGCGAGCTGACGGGCCACAGTCGGCACCAAATTGCTCAGCAAGCTATGTCATGTCCAAGATAGCACCGAGAGCCGGCATTCAACAGCGCGCCCACGGTCCTTTGAACTCGGGACGAGCTCTGTGTGTTTTCTCCTCTTTATTTCTGTAGCTGCTCCAGACCCCAAGGCAGGTGCTGCAAAAAGACCCAGACGGGCTTGCAGGAGCAAGAGCCGCTTGGTCCGAGGGCAGGAGATGGACAGACGTTTGCTACCACAAGCGACCCCAGCGTGGTGACACAACACGAGCGTTTCCAGCAGGTCCTCGGGACGCACGGTGCAAGAAAGGAACGTCTTTGCCCGCACAGCTATTCCCTTCACTTGGATATGCGGACAGAAAAACACAAATACTACCTCAAAAATATTCCCCTTCCCCGAGAATCCCGTCGCAATTTGTACACGTCAATAAAGAGCAGCGAGACAGGTAAAACCACAGAGCAAAAGGGAGGGCGAGGAACAGGGCGCTGAGGTCCTGCCTGGGCAGGGGCCATTTCTGAGCAGGAAACGCAGCTTCGATTCGCGAAGCATCACTCGTTACACCGACAAAACCTCCTTGTGAGAACCGGAGCCCTCCTGGGCAAGGCCGGAGCGCACGTGCGCGGGCTGGGACGGGACGTCCCTGCCACGTTAACGTTCGGGGCGCCGGAGCCTTCGAAGGAAGTGTCTGGAAGGACGTTTCCCGTGAGATTAATACCGCACACAGTTTTTCAAAATGTTGCTGCAATTAAAGCATCCCAGTTCGACTCATGAGTGTTCAACTGCGTCTACAGGTGATTAACAGAGCATTCCAGCTTCACTTTCATCCTCCCTGAATTGGTTTATCACCTTTTCCCGGCAGCCTGAACAAACAGCTACTACGGTTAATCTGGAATGACTTATTCAGAAGACCTTTCTCCCAGCCAGGAGAAAGAAAAACGACCTAATTTCAAGACATTTTTACTAGAGGATGTAAAAGATTTTGAAGGTGGGACATTCTTTGCGGATGCTCCTTCTCTGGCTGCAGCATCCCAGATGTCAGTCAGTGCATTCGTGTTATCAGCGGGTAAGGCGGTGAGCTGATACATTCCCTATCAGAAACACGATCAGCCTGGAGGTCAAATAACTTATTGTCAGCATAAACAGAACTGCTATAATAGGCCCATCTAACTTTGTTGGCCCTAATTGTATATGGCCTCAATGAAAAACGATTCCCAGTGCACAAAAGGGTGAGTGGGGAAGGGCTGGAGGAAACGGGTGCAGCAGCCGATTCCCATCGTACCAGACGCAGGGACACGCGGGTTAACGAAAACGCTTGGACTGAGCCTCGTGCAACAGCAGGAGAAGCCGGACTGGGCTGCGCAGCGGTGGGGAGGCCGGCTGGTCCGTAACAACACTGATGGCTGAGGCGCCTCACGTTATAACCAGTGAAAATTCAACGTCCAAACATCAGCCTCGTGCTCTGCACAAGCTCATTCCAACGCAGCATCGCCTGTTACAATAAACTGAGTATCTACACGATCAACTTCTCTATCTCAAGCCATCAGAACGGCGCGTTACAGCCGTGGCTCCGGCGGGCAGCGCCGAGGGCGCCGCTGCCTCCAAACCCAGCTCCTCGCCTCTGACAAATTTTCCTACGATGATGTTTTACTCCCCCCTCCCGCCGCCGGAACCTGCAGAAACAGCAGCGCGAGGCAATTTAACTCTGCATTCAATCTTCCGCGATAACAGGTTATCTGCGCGCAGCCCGCAGGTCGGGCCTCCCATCACGAGAGATGCCTGGCAGTTGACTGAAAGCTGATTCCTGTCAGGAGCTCTTTTCTCTCGGAGACAGAGGAGACATTGTGCCCCTGGGTGCTCCAGTGTGGCCTCGGCTACTGCCAAAAGACCACCTTCTTTTCTTTCTTTTCCTTTCCCCCCCCCTTTGCTGAGACAAAACAGAATCCCCTGCTGTCAGCTCTATCTGGAGCTGCTGAAAGGAGATGTATGAGCCCAGTAATGCTGCTGAGGAGATAACTGTCAAACAGCATGAAAACCGCTGCCCATCTCCCGCGCGCGGGAGCCGAGCGCCGCGGAGGCTACAACTCAATGCTCAACAGCTCCTGGCATCTGTGAGGTCTCTTTCTGAGCTGCTCTCTAATACCCCGGTGAAAGAGAGCAGTGTGTGCGGGGCGCGCGGGACGGCCAGCGGCGCCCTGGAGATGGGGAACCCGCCTTTGTTCGGCCTCAAAAGCGGCAGATCCCGCAGCGTGTGGCGTGAATGTGAACTAGATCTTCAACCTGGGCTCGCGGGGACAGAAAAACGCACCCGGAGGGAACGACGACCGCGTGCGGGAGCGCGAGAACAACGCTCTGCGCCGCTGAGAAGTCGCATTTGTTACCCCGCTGTAGTTACTCGCGCAAACATACGCAAAGCAGTTTGCTGTGGCTTCAGAATAGAAACTGAAAGTGAAGCGTATACAGAAATTACAGAAGCAGTTTTCAAAAGATCAAATATGGTATGGAAGAACATAAGAAAACAGTATAGCACTATGTGTTATTAGACACAGGTAACCGAGCGCCCTCCTCCCGGCACCGGCTGAAAGGCTGATGTGATCCACATCGCCCCCATTCCAATACAAAAACGTTAAACTCCCTTTCACAGCACGGAAATTACAAAGGTAATTAAGTTACATAAAATACACGGAGAATGCTCCTCATTTTTTAAACACTGTTTCAGAAAGAAGAGAAAGAAAATTCCATCAGCTTCAGGAGAGGACAGCGGATGTTTGAACCCAGCCACCGAGTCACCTGGAAACTGCGCAAAAGAAAGTGCAAATTGAAATGGGAACGGAGCGGGGACACAGCACGCGATAGACACACGATAAACCATCACAACGCACACCTCGATCCACAGTGACTAATGAGATAGCTCCCTTTTGTTTTCAGAAATGACAAGTAAACCCACTCCGTTTGTGTGAGCAGCGCCGCAGGGACCCCGCGGCCCCGCTGACGCCGCAATGGCAGCGAGCCAGCGGCCGGCAAATACGGCGTTGCGGGATCATGGCAACTCGTATGTTTAGTTCCTTTCTTGGGGAAACAAAACATCAGTCTAGAGGGAATCGCTGGTTTCATTACTTAGTTGTGCTTTTCCTGCACTTAACCACAGCATCATTATCAAAGCATCCCTTGATAAGCAACTGACAAACTCTTCTACCTGTGAGCTCAGGCGGCAATGGCGGCCAAGCGCGGTGACCGGTACCGTCCCCTTCACTGAATGAAAGGAACGACCTCCACTCTAAGACAGTATTTTAAATGACAGATTTTCAAACATTTACACACCTAACAGTAGAGAAGCCACTTTAGAGCTTATCAGCTACAATAAAGAGAGCAGAACTTTAGGGCTTTGCTGTCAAGGTCTGGGTGGGAGCCATCAGAAAGCTCACATGAGACAGCGCGGTGTCGGATCCCACACGGGCACACGCGCTGGTGAAATGGACTGAGAAAAGCCGCTCGTGTTTCTCCGGGGTTCCCAGAGACACGACTCCAAACCGGAGCTTTCACGGCTTTACCAGCTCAGCCCCTTCTCCGTCAGCTCCACATCCCCACAGCACAGTTATAAAATGATCGAGCCCTGGCTTGGAACATCACGACGGACGAGACGCCGGTGGGGCCAGGTGAGAGGTGGCGACGTGCCACTGATACCTTCAACATCCAAACCTGCTTTGTTCCAGTCAGGTCCCCTTTTCACCCTCCAGAACACTGGTAACCATCCAAAAGATTAACCCAGCTGTGGAAAGAGCTGCAGCCCATTGTATCCCATTAGCAATGAGAAAATAATAAAACACAAATCCCCGTTGGATTAAAACATCTCCTCAGATGTGAGATTGAAGGCAGAACTAACAAGCACTGCAGCAAGCTCAACAATCCAGCATTTTTCTTAAAATACAAACCCTCAGAGCAAAGAGGCCGTAAATTGTACAACAATCAGAAGGATCCACTTTTTAGCGGAGGCACCTCTGCCAGCCTGGGCGTCTTTGATCAGAAATATTATTGAGGAGAGGAGAGGAGAAACCCGAACGTGTGAATTAATGACTCTCCGAGCCTTGCGGCCAAGTCAGGAAGCTGCTATTGAGCTCCAGCCCCGCGCGATGTATGGGGAACGTTATCTAAACCACTAGGACGACTATAAAATATCTTAACAGCTTCTGCTGCTTAGCTGGAAGCAGGGCTCCCGAGCATCTAATATGAACCAAGTGGCCCGGCCTGTGAAAGGCAGCTCTATATTCAGAGGCCGCAGCGGCTGGAAGCTATGGGGTCGTCTCAGAAGCTCTCAATTGTTTTTAAATTCTGTTTTTACAAGGAGCGTGAGATTTATAGGCTCTTGAGGGGAAGAAAATGATGTAACTTGAGTAAATCAACAGGCCATTTATTCCTGGCCCTGTTTCCTCTCTGTCACTGGGCTCTGGAAGCAGCCCCAGGCCTGCGGAGCGGAGGCAGCGCCTGCAGACGCGGCGCAGGGACACGGGCAGGAAAAGGCTCATTTTGGGCTGTGCCGGGGGCTGAACGTGGGGCCAGCCCTGTTTGTGGCCCTGCCAGCCCCGTTTGGTGGCCCTGGGGCCCCGTTTGGGGCCCTGCCAGCCCCCCCACCCTCCGTGTGCCCCGAAATCCGGAGCTGCCGGTGGCACATGCGGGTTTGTTCCGTCCTGGGGACAAAGGGACACGCGTCTGCACGTATGAGATGGGCAAACCCCAAGAGCTCGAGCTGTCTGACGAGAACGCCTGCACTCCCACAGCAGAGCTGCAAACAGGAACGAGCTCACACCGGGCGGCAGGGGAGCCGAGGGGGATTTTTTTCCCCTGTTTTTCCCTCTCACATTCTGGTCGTGTAACGATAATGGATTAGTTCATTATAAACAATTTCCAAACTGCTTCTACACCTTCATCTTAATTTAATTGCTGCTCAGCGGCCAGCGGCTCGTGAAGCGACGTCTGCTGAACAGCAGCACGACTGGGGCGGCAGGGCCAAGAGGGACGATCTTCCTCCCAAGGCAACTCGATCCGGGTCAAACTTCCTTGTTGTCTGCAGAGTCAGTGACTGGCCTCGAAGCGCAGGGGCAGCTCCGGGTGGCACTGTGCCCGTGGCAGGAGGGCACGGAGGGGCAGCTCCGGCTGCTCTCGGGGGTGACGTGTCCCCTGTCCCCACCTTGCAGGCCGGATCCCTCCCCAGAGGCGATGGTGCCATTCGAAGAGCTGCTCGCCAGCCGAGGGGCTGCTGAGGTTCCCCAGGATGCGCAGATGAGAACGTGACGTGGAGGGTGCTGAAAGCGACAAGCGTGGGCAGGAGCAGGAACCCCGCGAGCAGCAGCTCCGCTCCACCCCGCTCCAGAGACCCCGCGGGAGGGCTCAGCACGGGAGCAAACGACTTATTGCACAGAACAAAACCCGAGCGCTGCAGAGCCTGCTCTAAAGCCAGGTATGCCTACGGGCTCCAAAGCAGACGAACGTTTTAACCTTTGCACTCTTCACATTTCAAGCCTTGTTACCATCCCCTAACCTGCTCCCTTAACCTTGACCAGACAGGGAATTTTCATTTTTATTTTATAAAGGCCATTTGATGGGTATACACGGCAAATACCTTTACTGTCCCATCTCTTCTTTTCAATGCTCTGCCCACTCAACAGAGCGAAGCCTCCAGGTCCCGCTGCACGCAGCTGCCACGGCACTCGGGGCCGTCCCCGGGTCGGGAGCCAGGCCGCCCCCTCCTCTCCGACCGCGATCTCTATCTGCACTCCATCCTAATCATCTGTCTCAGGAAGGTCGGGGGAAAATGCCTCTCGGGCCCCCGACCGCTGCCGCCTGGAGAACTTGTTAAAACGCGAGTTCTTTGAGGACGGTAACTCAACCAGGGCGGCGCAGACACGGACGCGGCGCTCGCTCTTCGCACAATTAGGAAATGCTGATGTTACCAAATTGCTCTCAGCTCCCAGCTGCCATCCCTAAGCCTGGCAATCTTCTCATAAAACTGCGAGACTCAGGAGGGCCAGCAAACCTGTGCTAGTAATGTGAAAGATTTTACATCGTTGTGAAAGCCATTAACATAGTTTTGGCTACAAGTTTAAAAGTTTAGCAAGGACAAAAACCTCAGATAGAATAAATTCCAATAACTCTTGGAAAAGGCAGGTAACATAATTCCTCAGCAACTCCAGGAGTATCAAAGCTGAAAGAGTTGTTAGCAAAGTTTTAATAAAGTTATTAAAAATGCAATAACTTTGTCCTCCTTGCAATAGCGTTTCACAGCATAATTTAAGAAAAGCCACACACACAATAAAAGGAAGAAAAAGGGGGAAAAAAAAGCTTGTAGTAAAAAACTGGGGTATAATTTTCTTCAATCAGCTCCGGCTCATGACTGCAATTACCCCAAATCTCTGCGAAGCTCGCTGCGATACACCAGGGACAGGTCTTGGAGCCTCCGTGGGTGGCAGCCTTTCATCTGCCTCTCAAACTGTTCTTTATTGTAAGGTTTCAAATTAGTGCTAGCAGCAATGAGCAAATTTGATAATTCGATCTCAAATTAGTTAATGTAATGTGCCAGGAACCACTAACTAAGGCACTGCAAAGATGAAAATGTATCTTTCCAGCTCAGGATGCAAGGTTAACCAGCCTGACGTTTCATATTTGAAAAGGTGCTTTTAGTTTAATTAAACTGAAATTTTGCTTTAAACATCCCCCTTTTCTTCCCCCCCAGTGTATTATTCGTGTTCTGTGTGGAAAAACACACTATAAGCACAGGAGGCACACATTCTTCTGTGATCCTGCACAACTGCGACCCAGAGAGCTGGGAACTGGGTGGAAATCATTAGGATCATCTGTACTGACGGAGCCTCTGGAGACACCGAGTGACCGGGGCCACGTCCCACGGCAGCTCTCGGGGCAGCCAGCCCGCGAGTCACTTTTCAGATCCTTATCTCCAGGTTTGCCCAAACTCATTTGTTCTGGAATCAAGCTGAAGTATTCACCAAACCCCGGCCGTGGTGGTTTTCGGTGGTTCTTGGTTTGGCAGCCCGCTCGGCTCCTCGGCGGTTCCGCTCCTCTCTGCAGGTGGAGCCCGTTCCCGGCGCCGCCGTCCTGCTCCGTGACGCTGCTGCTCCAGCCAAACCAACCGCGCTGCTTAGACTGAGATATTGCACACGGGAGGCCGAGAGAGAGCCAAGGGGCGCGTCCCAAAGCCACGGGACCCTGCTCTGAAACCACCCGTGGACTTCCGACACTTTAAAATCCATAAATATCCATTCAAACTGACCCAATCTGTGATTGCTTTCAGCCTCCTGAAATGGAACTTTCCGGTGAATAGAGTTTTTACCATTAAAAGGAGCGGCAGTGTGGAGCAGCAGCAGGTCCGGCTGCACCAGGTGAGCACAAGCGGTGGAATGAAATGTATAAAACCTTCCGAAAACACTTCACAGACACTCTGAGGCTGACGCGTGAGGCTTCGGTTCTTCCCTAGGCATTGCTGTACATGAAGAGTACACATCACTGGTGACGCTGATTTGTATTAACCGGCAGATTTATTCTAATAGTATGAATTATATTTGGATAAAGATAAAACACAGATGCGTTGGGGATCCACCCAGGCAAGCTGACTCCCCACGCAAGATCGACTTCATTTGCAGCTCGGTTTATTTCCCTTTCGGCTTTGGCTGGGACGGGAGGACACTTGACGGAGGGAAAAAGTCAATGGACATGAAATTGCTAAGGTTCAGGAGGAGGCTGGGGAGCAGGTCCCTGCTCGGTGGGAACGACCCGCAGCCCCCAGGCCGGGCAGTGGTTCAAACCTTCCCCAGAAGCCATGAAGCAAACCCTGGGGGTTAAGCTGGGCCGGAGGGCGGGGGCGGTTTGAAAAGCGTCCCTGTTGCGCTGGACGCGGCTCCTCCAGCCCGGAGCCGAGTGACAGATGATTCTCCCCTGAAATGTTTTAAAACGGAACAGAAGACGTTCTTTATCTGTGTGGTCTGAGCTCATTTACTCCAGGAGAAACCTCCAGCTCCCGGCCGACTGAAAGCCAGGTCTTGTTCTCCCGTCTGATGGATGAATGGAATTCAGAAGTTTGATACTGTCCCCTGAGATGCCATTTAAATCCACAGATACCCTCAGCAGGCAGGTAGAGTTCGAATGTCAGCGCACAGGCTCATCTCCCGCTCCGCAGCCCCTTCCTCCCGCCGACGAGCCTGTCTTCGCTTTTTCTTGCCATAAATCACAGCACCTCTAAAGGAATTATCACATTTCGTTTCTTTGGAGAGGTCTGCCTGGTTTTGTCTGTTTTGCTGTGAAACGTTAAACAGAAAAGCAAGCTCACACACAGCTGCTGAATCACCTGTCTGCTAAGGCCAGCTATGAAAGACGGATTGCTGTGTTACTTTTAAGCTGCATAAACAAAGAAGGGCAAGTACGAGGTGCTGCCGCTTCTCACTGCGGAGCTGCTCTGGCGCGAGCTGCAGGGCTGGCTCTCCCGCTCACTTCTGCAATCCCCTCAGTACTTAGGATGGGCATTTCTTTATGACAAACTGACCCATCCTCTTGAAATCCGAACATCAACCCCAAGCTCCATCCTAATCCTTTACAAAGTATTTACGGCAGCTTGCTGTACGTCGCCTGTTCCACTGCAGGTTCCGAGCTGGGAAAGCAAAAGAAAGCAGCGGAGCAGCAGCACGAGAGCAGCACGTCCCTTTCTTGGAGCAAATGACTCATTTGCTGTATTGACATCCGCAGAGATTCTTCTCCAGAACAGACTGCGCTCTGGGCAACTGCTGCTGGACCTGGCGTAAAAGAAATTCCTCCCAGTATAGCAACATATAGAACATGAGGGGCGATTGCATCTGATCACCCAAAGATGTGAGCGCGCACGGCCCATCCCAAATCAGCCTGCGCGTTTCTCTGAGCTACCTCCGCTTTATCACAAAAAGGCCTCCGAGACAGTCGGAGCTGCTACCGTTGTAATCCATCCAAGATGAATAGTGGAAAAGCCTGAAATAAAACCCGAGCTTCCTGTGCCATGTGTCTGCCAGACCGCTGGAAAGGTCAGGGCCATCCTCACCGCTCACCGCGAACTGCAACAATGAAGGAGCTGAACCCTACCCAGCAGATCAAAGGAGGAGAGGGAAGGAGAGGGAAGGAGAGGGAAGGAGAGGGAAGGAGAAGGAAGGAGAGGGAAGGAGAGGGAAGGAGAGGGAAGGAGAGGGAAGGAGAGGGAAGGAGAGGGAAGGAGAGGCTTTTCCAGGAACAGACCCACTGCGGGGCAAAACACAGGGGGAAAAATATCTCGTAATAGAAAGAAAGCCGGTATAATTAGCATTGCCTCCATGAATCACTCCGATACCAAGTAAAACTTAGCAGATAACAAATAGAATGATCGCTGGCCAACTGTTTATTCCTGTTAAAGTAGAACATGCTGATGTTTGAAGTAAATTTTCACTAACACTCATAAGAGCCAGTCATGTACAAACTTGGGAAAGAACAACACTGTGGCAAGAGCAGAGTCCTCCAGTCCTCGGAGTACTCGGTGCACCCCAATTCGAGAGACCAACAGTTAGACAGGACTTGGTGACTGTGGCAGTGCCGCCCTAAGCCAGGCCTGGCTGAGCCCGGCCTTAGCAGGACCGCTCCCAGCAGCCTCGCTCTCTGTTTCTTGGAGCCAGGGAGGGGTGAGATCTCCAGACTCACCCACAACCTGCGCAGGTGCCCAACGCAGGATGGGAACTGACCGAAGCTCCCTCGGTTCCTCTCTGCCCCACGTCGCCCCGATGACGCCCCGTCCCGCGCCCCGTCCCGCGCCCCGTCCCGCGCCCCGTCCCGGCCGGACCCTGCGCCTCCCCCCAGCCCGAACTCCCCGCTGCGTCCATTCCTCTTCAAAAGCTCCGAAATTTCTTCTAAGCGGAAAACTCAACGCTTTCTGTGTCTCAAAGCGGGTACAGGACGGCTGGAAATGGCGACACTGCAAAGACAGTGCAAAGAGCTCCCTCGCTTGCAGGTCTGTGCATTTAATGAACTAATCCATTAATGACATTTCCTGCTTAAACGAACAAGATTATGCAACTAAACAACGTTTTGCAACCAAAATGGATAATAAATCACGCCTTTGGAAGTGCTAACGGTGCTCACATTTAGTCCTATTAATGCTTCCTGGTTTTGAGAGCTGGGCCAACTCCAGAGATAATGTATTACAAACTTCCCGCTGAAGGATCTGGGCTCCTCCAGGCTGGGTTCCAGCTGTAACTGGCAGCCAGTGCTTTCACACATTCACAGATCCCCCGCGCACCTCGGCTGGGCCGGCACGCCGCGCCTGCTCCGCGCTGCCGCTTCCAAACACCAGCACCAGTGCACCAAAACCCAAACAGCGAGATTACACAACGGCGAGAAGGGATATTCTTCCATAATCGCTTGAAAAAACTCTTTCAGTTTCCCTAAGTGCAGCCCCTGCTTTTCGCAATGCATGTCCCTATACATTGTGCGTTGTAAAATACCCCTCTGCTGTATCTGACAACACCTATGGCCAAGACCCTCAAGCACCTTCAGAAGTTATTTCTGGAAATGCTGAACCCCATAACAGCAATAAAAGGAAAATATTGTTGTAGCCAAAATAAATGTCTATTTGGAACACGTTTCAAAAGCATCGGAATATTTGTGTAAGTTGGAAACGCTGCCCTTCGGAGAACAGCCCGGCTGCGGGCGATCGCGGGGGCAGGACGCGCTGACAAAGGCCTCGTGGTCGATCTGTCCATTTAAAGGAAACGCTCGGTAAGATAAAAGCCTGAATTCCGATTCCTTCGCAGCCCGATCAGAATCCCGTCCTGCCCGCTACGGCACCGGTTACAAAGCACGAGCTGCAGACGCGGAGCCGAGGAGCGGCCGAGGCTGCGCCCGCTGCTCGCGGAGCTCAAGGCTCCACCGGCCGCAAACGCGGCCCCGCGCGCGACACCCCCGGGATGTGCAGAAACACCCCCCACTCCAGCACAGTGTGTGGAAAACTCTGTTTTCAGGGCTCCACTAAAGCTGCACCAAGTTTGTACTATTTCTCCTTTTTGTGTTTAGCGCAGTGAAACACACCCTGTCTGCAACAGCTCCTGCGCGTCCCGGCCCAGCCGAGCACGAGCGCTGGAGACGCGCGTGAGACCCTGATGGTGGAGCTTCGGCTGTTTTGTCTGCACTAATTCACGCTGGGGCCTGGGCCAGCGGCCCTGTGAACCCCCTCCCTCCTCCTGCTTCCAGACTCGGCACTAGGACCCAGCAACACTTTTTACTTGATTTTTTCCTTCTCAAGAAAGAAAACCAGATGATAAAATAGATCAACTCGAGAAATATCATGTATGGGTTCTTTTTTTTTTTTTTTTTAATAGAAACAACAATAATGCTTCTCTCAAGCAAGGAGCGGTACCGAGGAACAGTGGAATGATTGTTGTCGGAGTGAATCTGGTTTTCATTAGAGGGAAGTGCTGGGTCCGGTTTCTGCGGGGACTGTTTGCCCGTCTGCGGCTCTGTGGGGACAGTTAACCCTTGCGGGGGGACGGAGCGCACGGTCCTGCCCGCGGGGACGGCTCCCTGGGGCACGGGGACACCGACCGGGACACCGGCCGGGAGCAGCACGGGGGACGCGCAGGGGAGCGCTGGGATCCACTGGGGAGGAATTTAAACATTGATTATGGGCTGGACAGACTGTTCCTCACCCAAATAAAAAAAATCCACACTCACATATATATACACATATATATATATATAGATCTATGAGTTGGGTGAAGGTGCGTCATGTCAACCAAGACCAGGGTGACATTTGCAGGTGAATTTGGCGCTTGCACAAGCTGTGATGGGAGGATTCGCCCAGCACGCCCGACCCAGCCCGGCCACAGACAAGCTCCCTGCGGCTGCCCCTGCCCGAGGGAACAGGGGGGACGGGGGGACAGGAGGGGACAGGAGAGATGGGGGGGACAGGGGGTAGGGCCCTGCACGGCCCTCGCATCCTGAGAGACGTGACAATGACAAACTCGTTATCGTGGAGACACCAACTCAAGCCGGCAGTGAAAACTTCTTACTTGCTATCTTCCATTTTAATACACTAATTTAAATTATGTACTTAATATATAGTAACATCATATCTATTAAATATAAAATTATCAATTTAATACTATGGTATTAAAATTACCATTAAAATTAATTAGCATTAACAACTGGTAACGGGGCGCTAGCACATTTTCAACCCAAGGACTTCTCGAAACGCGCCCGTCCCGCAGCACCCAGCCCAATCAATGGGGTTACACGTGGCAACATTCGGGTGTGTTTTCCAGATTTCAGGGCAGTGTAAGCAGATCAGCTCACCTGCAGCTGGTTACAAAGCCCTAAAACTTTCCTCATGGTAGTTTTATAAATAATATCCTACCTTTCCATAGCCCTGTTCACACCATACCCTCCCAGCCAGGCCGGGGCAAAATTTATGTTTTGAAACATGAAACTCGGGGTTTCATTTCCTTCACAGCCCTCGAATCCAGTGCAAATGGACTGAGAAGTTCGCAAGGGCCGGCTGGGCCCTAACGCAGGAGTCGATCTCGGGGCTGATTCTCATCGCTTGTCATTTGTCTCATCTCAAGAAGAGCTGGGGGACAGCGGGGGTGTCACCGTTCCGGGGGCTCCTTGCAGCCTGTGCCGAGGGGAATTTCTGCCCCAGCCCTCGTTGCGCAGTGAACTCACCGCACGGCCCCCGGGTGCCACTGCAGCGCCCCAGCACTGTCAGGATGAGGGAAAACGGGGGCGAGATACTCAGAGCAAATGCAGAAAGAGGGTGAGATTGTGGATGATGGCCCGACCTGACGCTGCAGACGTTATGTGCGTAACGCGAGACCCCGAAAGAAAATCGCAGCCGGTGTCTGGCCCTAAAGATCAGTATTAGACACAACATAACGTCCAAGCTCTGTTTATTAGGTTTGATTCACCTCCAGATCACACGGGATGGAAAACTCAGCAGAACACACTTGGATGAAACATTTGCTTGAAGAGGCATTTCCCAGCGTCCCCCTTTTTCCCAACGAGCCGCCCCCACCAGCCCAGCGCCGACCCTGACGGCATCTCGCACAGAACCAGGTTCTGGATACAAACCGGTCACCTCGGCCGGTCCAGCGGCGCCCCCGCCCAGGACGGGCCCCCCCTCGCTCTGCCCCCCCAGCTCACCACGGCCCCAAAGCACAAACCCGCTCCAACAAACCAGGGCAAAAACTCCCCTGTCAAAAGGCTTCTTGGTGAGATAAACCCAAAGATACTGTTAGCCAGCTGCTGACTAATACACGCAGAACATAAAGAGGATTAAAAGAAACTGTCACCACCTATTGCTAAAGCAGTTTTGTCCCCTCCTGTTCCAGCCAGCCTGCGTTTCACCGCTTCCTGGGACAAATTCTCTTGGAAGGAGGATCCTGCTCGTCCCTTTCGCGGGGGAAACCTCCCGGACACCCTCCCGGACACCCTCCCGGACACCCTCCCGGACACCCTCTCGGACACCCTCCCGGACACCCTCCCAGACACGCTCTCTTTCTACTGCACACGTTGCAGACTCAGGGCACAAACCAGCCCCGTGGCCACAGCGGCTCCGACCGCAGCTCTCGCCCCCTGCCCCCGGCTCCCGTCCAGCCCCAGCCCCGTGTGCCGTTTCGCTGGCGGCACAAAGCGGCATCTCCCCCTCCCCGCTCCACGCCAACGCGCTTCGGACTCTCCAAAGCCATTCATTTCTCGTACGCCTTTTTTCCCTTCAGATAATTCCCCGAATTACTTCAAAGATCCTTTGCTGCGCTCCATACATTTATTATAAACTGGGTGTCTTAAGCCAAAACATTAATTGCATCTTCTGGAAAGGCAAAAAACCAACTGCACTTAGTAATGTATTCATCAAGCGCCTGATTGACACGGGCAGAAAGGGCTGGAACGCGCGGCAGCGGAGGCCGGAGCTGCTGGTGTTCGGCTCAGCAATCTCACCTCGCCGCGGTTTATCTCTGCCAGTCGGATAATTTATCCTCCTCGTGGCAAGACAGAAAGGGAACTTGGCAGAGGGGGCAAGACAAAGGCGACGTTTTGCAAGCGCTAAGTGCTAAGGTTTCTCAAGATAATTTTTGCAAAAGGTTTCTAAACAGCCCCTGTCAGCCAAGTTGTATTTTGTTATTTCAAAGTGACTGTGGGAGTCTAATCCAGTTCAAACCCTTTGTAAATTTTAATGGAAATGTTCATACACAAAGGACCAAAAAACGCTTAGCTGCTGTTAGATATGCAGGAAATGTAAATCTAATTTGCACTCCTCATCAGCACCGCGATCTCAGCAATGCCCGTTGTTGCTCTGTTTCCTTACTGCAATTCCAACTGCAGTATCTATTTTATACCAAAGTACAGTTCTATATATGGCCATATATACAATTCTATATACAGATCAAACTGCAGCTTTAATTAATGACGGGGAAAAGGGGGGGATTTTCTTAACAACACCACCAGCAAACGTACATTGCTCTGACTTCTGAGCTGTGCGAGCACGGGGCAGCAGAACGGTGACACCGTTGCAGATGAAGCGGGCTCTCAGAGGTTTTGGGCCTCACTGATTGTGGTTAATCCTACACAAAATGAGGTTCCCGGGCACACCGAGGACGCTCCATCGCGCGGCCTGGAGGGAGCAGCAACCTGCGCTAGAGCACCAGGGAACGGCGCGTTCCTTCCCTATTCAATGTTTCCATACATTACCAGCTTTACATTACCACAGCTGTTCCTGAAGTTTACTACATTTCTGCCCGCAACACAGCAAACTCAAGCAGTAGCTGCAATAGTATTCAAATGGCAATGGATTAAGGTAAGCCCGCAGTAGGAAAGCGGTCTAATGGTAAGGCCTGGATGTGGCCCAATTCAGCAGCTGTCCGGGCGGCTCTGGAAGGAAACAGGTGAGCTGTGCACAGAATTGCTTGAAAACCTGGATGGGTCCCCGGCAGATCAACCAGACACCCCCATCGGACACAACTCCAGTAGTGAGACAGGACAAACAACCCCACAAACCGCACCGGGGAGCCCCCACCATGTCAGTGCTGCCCGGCCAAAGATTCTGTCAAGCGCGTGATGCCATTGGTGGTTTTTTAATGCAGATTTTTGCAATTCTCTAAACATCAGCCTTCGAAAAGACATTTTAAAAAATCTTTAAAACGCATTTATAAGTCTAAAAAATTCCCTGAAAAGCTCTGCAAAAGAATACACACAAAGAAAATACACACAGCTTATTCACAGCATAAACCTTCATGGGGCCAGTGTAACAAAACCCACGTTCCAACCCAGAAACGCTTCAGTTCTGCAAACACTGAGGAGCTTTTGCTGCTCGACACCATCGTGCCGTCACATCTCGGTCCTTTCCGCAGATGCTTCACCTCTTCCTGGGAGGAAAAGCAGCGACGGGCACGTCCCGCAAACCCGGAGCAGCGTCCGCACCGAGACCCAGCCCAGCCAGGCTGGAGCACAGCGCCGGGTGTAAACCCGACTGCTTGACTAAACAGCCCAGGACGAGTGGGACAGGAACACCCATTCATTTCTCCATCCCCTGTTATCATGAGAAAATGGCATATAAAGTAACTCTTGTTCGCGTCCTTTATCCTCAAATTTATAACCGTCTCAGACAGTGCAGTCAAGGGTGAAGGTTATTTGTGTCATACTTGCCAAGAAAGTGCCCCTTTCAACACTTAAGGAACACAGTCAAACCACAGATAAAGAAGCAGACAAAAAAGATCCTGTCTTTTTCAAGTATTATTTATCTCCTCTATGCTCTTTGTTTCCCTCACGGTGCAGATACCAGCTGGGTAGGATTCACAGACTGAAGTCCTTGAACCCAAGTGAGTAATTTAATTTTCTTTCATTTGAAACTAACATCGGATGGAACACCAGGGGTCAAACTTGACACCCCCCCCCGAAACACCACGGCCTCTTCTTCCGAAGAAACAGGTCCCAGCTGATACTCATAAATGTATTTGATAAAACCAAAGGCAAAGCTTCATGCAAAACTCCCTGTGGGAGCTCAGCTGAGACAAATATTCTTGTTTATTTCCTAGTTAGGTAAAGTTTGTCAATAAATAAAGAGATGTTATGATAGCTCCCGTTGTATTAAACACAATATTTACAGACACAGCCTGTGAGTTCAGGGCACTTGACCATTCACAGCTGCTCAGAACAAGCAGAACCACGGGCATGGGCGCTGCCACGGCACGGCCGCTCGGTGAGACAGACCGGAGATGGACCAGAGATGGACCAGAGACGGACCGGAGATGGACCGGAGATGGACCAGAGATGGACCGGAGATGGACCGGAGATGGACCAGAGGTGGATCGGAGATGGACCGGAGATGGACCGGAGATGGACCGGAGATGGACCAGAGATGGACCGGAGGTGGACCAGAGATGGACCAGAGGTGGACCAGAGATGGACCGGAGATGGACCGGAGATGGACCAGAGACGGACCGGAGATGGACCAGAGATGGACCGGAGATGGACCGGAGATGGACTGGAGATGGACCAGAGATGGACCGGAGATGGACCGGAGATGGACCAGAGGTGGATCGGAGATGGATCGGAGATGGACCGGAGATGGACCAGAGATGGACCGGAGATGGACCAGAGATGGACTGGAGATGGACCAGAGATGGACTGGAGATGGACCGGAGATGGACCGGAGATGGACCAGCATCCACTCCAAGCTCCCACCCAGCCAGTCAGTCCCACGCCAGCCCTGCTCAGACCTGGGGACGGGCAGAAGGTCCCGAGGTGCTCTTGGAGGAGCAGAGGGAGCTGGTCCTCAGCATTACGTCTCACCTCCTTCTCTCTGCATCGGTTCTGTCACAACAAGGCATCACTTCAGTTTACATGAAGATTGGGTCATGTTTTCCGCTCGTGCCACAGTCATTTACAAAACGATTCTCACTGTGAGCCAGAGGCCAGGATGCAGGAGGGACATGGGAGGGATGTGGGATGGATGCCACAGGGATGCGTGAGGGATGCGGGATGGATGCGGGATGGATGTGGGATGGATTTGGGATGGATGCGGGATGGATGCGGGATGGATGTGGGATGGATGCCACAGGGATGCCGCTGATTTTGGAGCGGCCGCCCGCCCTGCTGCTCCGCCGGGGGCCGGTCCCTCTCCTAATAACACTGGTAAGACAGTTAATAAGACTCCCGATGAATGATTAGTATGGATTTCTGCACTGCTAATTTCCGTAACTATCACTCTTTGAAAGACAGCTCCAGGGATTTTGGGTCCGGGTGCCTCTGTCTCTCCGAACACAGAGCTGCTTTATCCGACACGGTTCAAATTGGCGTATCCCGTTTCACTGATCTCATGTGCGCTGCACTTTAAAATGATACAATATTTTGAAACATGCGACTACTTTACTGATACCGTCTGTGCCTAAAAGCCTTCATGGAGCTGCAACAATGGCTCCTATCTTTTTCTTTTGAAAGTAATACAAAGCCTTGGCATGTGCTCGATACTTTTTTATCCGTGGCTTTGAGACCTGGCGTTGAGATCCGTGGCCACGTCCCCTGCTCCGGACCCCTCGGGGCCGGGAGCCGCTGCTCGGCTGCTTTGGCAGGGTCGTGTTCAGTGGTCACCGTGCTGAAAACACCAAACGCTTCCCAATTACTCTTTGCAAAAGGACATTGTGGCCCATGGGCTGTGACACAGGCACAGGAGAGCATCGCATCGCATCGCATCATCACATCACGTCACATCATCACATCGCATCCTCAGCATCACTCACAGCCCCAACAAGGAGGAAAATCCCTGGTCCTTTTGGTTAACACCGTTTTCCTCCCCGATGCAGAGAGATCTGGGATGAGAAGCTCCGTGCAGATCAGCAAAGCCAACAAGTGTATTAATTATTAAAACCTGTTATTGCTGGGTTTGACCAACCCTCCCAAATCCTTGTGCAAATTCAAGATGAAAGCATGAAGTCAAACTTGAAGGGTATTTATGCACACAGACTATGCTACATGCAAGCTACTTAGGTATTATATTAAAAAAGTGCATTTTCAGAGATTACTTATTGCTGTTTTCATACTCAGCCTCAAGAGTCCTCTGTACTGGAACACGGCAGTCAAATACCTGAAAGCTTGAGACAATGTCCAAGTTCCTGTCAGAATGGAATGTAATTAGTGCAAATTAAGCAGCATCCTGGAAAGGAGCAGGTCAGGGAGCTGGCAGGGTCGAGCTGGGTCACTACCGGCCGTTTTACAGCACTGAGCGCGGGAGGGACAGCGGCCGCCGATCGGCACCGCACGGCTCTGCCCCCGCGGCCCCGCGCGCCTTTCCCGCACAGCGGGGCCGGGATGCGGCAATCCCAGCAGCGGCAGCCAAAGACCGCCATTAAAACCACCAAAAAACAGCAGAAAAAGTTCTGTTCTTCTCCTTTTCGATTTTTCTGTTTAAAACCGGGGAAAACTAAGTGGCCTCATCAAAGCCCCGTGGACTGTTCAATTTCCGTGTTTGGTTCTGTGGCATTAGGTGGCCCGGGAGGAGAAGACTTACAGCCTATTGACCCGCAGCTGGGTGAGCCGCAGTGAGGCACCGCGGCCCAGCACCGCCCGCTGTGCGGGCTCAGCACCACCCGCTGTGCGGGCTCAGCGCCACCCGCTGTGCGGGCCCAGCACCACCCGCTGTGCGGGCTCAGCGCCACCCGCTGTGCGGGCCCAGCACCACCCGCTGTGCGGGCCCAGCACCATCCGCGGGCGGGCTCAGCACACACGTTCTCTCAGGCCGTGTCGGTCTCCTTCATGTGTCCTCCAAGGTTTCCAAAACTCCACAGATGACGTCAGAATATTAGACTAAAATGAACCCATTTTCTAGATGCGCACACAGACACACTCGCACCGGGTTACAGATGCACACACAGACACACTCGCACCGGGTTACAGATGCACACGCAGACACACTCGCACCGGGTTACAGATGCACACGCAGACACACTCGCACCGGGTTACAGATGCACACGCAGACACACTCGCACCGGGTTACAGATGCACACGCAGACACACTCGCACCGCGGTACAGCTGCCCACATTCGTGTACGGTGCTGCCCACGGGAGGCCAGTCCTGCGGGAGGTGCCCGCTGCTGCCAGCCCGGGTTTTGGGTTGGGTTTTGGGTTGGGTTTTGGGTTGGGTTTTGGGTTGGGTTTTGGGTTGGGTTTTGGGTTGAACCCGGGCAGACCGGGCTCTGTCCCGCAGCGTTCGGGTGCGGGGCCTTTCCCCACCGCTCTGTGCAGCCGGGCCCGAACTGCCGGGCGCCCCGGACAACGCGGGTCTCTAATAATTCAGTCTTTAATGAGTTGTAACTGCAATGTGGTTGGTGGTATAAGATTATCTGCTTGAGTGTTTTCTACCATTTTTAAGTCATTTTCTCTAACGAAACTATTCAAATTTCTGTTTCTATGTAAGAAGCACGAACACCAGTCTCTTCTCACAGACAAGACAGCCTCTGTAAATCATTTCTGTCCGTCCTACCGGAACTGTACATGCTGGAGAAAGCTGCCGAGCGCGGGGATGAAGGCGAGGAAGAGGACGGAGCGGGGCACGCGCGGGTTTACGTGACGCTGTCGTGCATTTCTGCTCACAGCGCGAGCTCTCAATGGTATAGACTTTTCCTTGTGTCTGACAACACACTAAAAAACCCCTCCAGCATGACAACAAAAATAAATATCAAAAGAACATTTGAAGAGCTCAATAAATTGATCATATTCTGCTGAACCTTCACCCTTGTAACGATAGCACCATTTAAATGCTAATGTCATTTTTAAAAAAGTCAATTACAGGAGTTTTAAAGTAATAGAGTCAGCAGTCCTGATGTAAATCTGCTCTATTAATCTGCTCCGTACACTGTATCCACGGGCACTGATGCATTCGCCCCCGCGTCCCCGGGGCTAACGCTCCCTCGCGCTGGTACCAGTAATTGAATCAAGTTGATATAGACACCAAAAATATTGTAAGTCTTGTAGGTAATGAAAAGCATATGTTGATAAAGCCAGTTGCTGTATTTTTGGATAGGAGAGCACTGACATTTGGGAAGTTCAAAATTAGAATTAACCCTTCGATGATGAAGTGACCTGAAATTGTCTTTCCAAACTCTGCTAATTTCAATGAGAACTGCTTGAAATCTGCCCCGGGACAGCTGGGATCCTTCGCCTCCCATTTTCTCTGCTTATTCCCAATTAAATTCACTTCCATAAAGCACGATTTTTTCATAATTGTATCAAACTGGTTCAGACAAAACGTAAGAGGATGAGGAGATACCATTGCTTGGGTTCGGACTCATTTCTGCGCCTTCTCCTCGGGCCACCTGAGGCTGAGCAGCCACAGATCAGCGTTCGGACCGAGCTTTCTGTGCCGCGAACGGACGAGCAGGGACCCCAGGGCCCGGTCCGGGTCCCCTCTAAACCAAATACACCCAGACACACCAGGCCCTGCAAGCAGAGGTTTGTCACCTCTCCAACCAAATGTTACAGGGGTATTAAAACAGCCTAAGAACATCTCATCAACTAATGGAAAGCAAGCTGAAAACGTAAGAAATTGAGAATATATTCCTCCTGTTGTGCTATATTGCAAGACGCGGTGTTGTGTTCACATTGAACTCAGCCTCTCAGGCTGGGAGCCGTTATCTGTAACCGCAGAGCACGGGACACACAGACGGCGTTTAGAACAATCAAATAAACCCAAACCAGAACAAACAGATACACAACGTTTGGAGAGGGGCTCTCGGGCGGGAACGACCCTGGCTCAGGCCCAGTGTTCTGCAATTCCTCAGCCCCCAGTGACCCACTCAGGTGTGTGGGTGAAGGCAGCAGCGCTCTTTGCGCGACGCCCCGTCCCCGCGGGGCTCCAGCCGGGTCCCCTGGGGACACCCGAGTCCCTTCGCTCACACGAGTGATGGGGAACGACGGGAACCCCCCTGAGCCCCCCAGGGCTTGGGAAGACACACTGGTCCTTTACATTAGAACCTGGGAGTGTTCTAAATACCTACAGACACTTGCATACATGTGCACATGGGTGTACACAGGAGTATTTCCATTTCCAACAGAAGATAAAGCCTTCTGAGCGCTTCCAGACAGCAAGAGCTATAAAAAAGAAAAGACTAAACAAACATATTTTGGTAAGTAGCAATAACAAGTTAATTGCATTCGCCACGACTCTGAAACTGCGAGAGTACTTCCAGACAACGAAAATCATCACTGAATACATTCAACTTGTTATACAAACACGCGCTGGTTTTGCTGTTAAAAAGGGGTTGATTAACAGCTCATCAAGATTTTCCTGCTCCTGCCCTTTGTGAATTAATTTTCAAGTGTAGGTCTAATAAAATCTCAGCAAACATCACACACATGCCATAGAACTATTTCCAGTGCCATAATAAACCGAACGACTTGGACTGGGGCGCTCGCAGTTATTTTGTTAGCTCAGGGCCTCATCCTGCTCCGGTTCAGGGGTTAGAGGGATCCCCGCAGAATTAAAACAAGGCTCAGGCAGCTCCAAGCCGACCACAAATTCAGAACATGTCTAACAACATCTCGACGTTCTCAAAACCTGGAACTTTTCCCAAAGTACCGCAGGCTCTGGTATCTTGAGAATTGGTCTGGAATCCCAGAGTTGTGTCAGTGCCGAAGGCAGCGGTGTCTGTCACCGCCCGTGTCACACGCTGGGGCTGCTCGGGTGACACCCCCAGCACACCAGGAACACCCAACCCTACAGCAGAGCCAAACCCGCCCGTGGCTGCGGCTGCGCTGCTGTGCCAACGGCGGCGCTTCCACAACAGCGCTTGGAATCAGTCAACAAACGGATTCACGAGGCAACATTCAGCCACTTCCAGAGAAATCTTCCAGTTAAATCTTGTGCTGTTTTGGCAAAATTGAAAATCGCCATTCTGGCACAAAACTGAAGTATTTTAGTACTAAAAGCATCACGGGGCTTTTTGGGGGGTTTTGTTTGCGTGTTTGGTAAAGCGTCTGTTTTCAAACGTCGATAAATGAACTCCTAACTGCATCAACAAGCCTTCCCACACTGCACCCTGGAAGTGCCCTGGAAGTCACGTATCCAGAACAGTTTATTATATTGGAATAATAATAGCCAGAAAAGTGCTGCCATTTTTGGTGTAGTGTTCACAGATCCAGCATTAGGAACAGAACCACAATCTTTCAGGACTTGATAGAGACATAAACTGTGACATGGCCCCTTTGAAACCAAACCTTCCTAGAAGCCGACACTGAAACAAAAGAGCGTGGCACACAGAATCCCAGGATGTCAGGGGTTGAAGGGACCGGGAAAGCTCATCCAGTGCAATCCCCCCATGGAGCAGGAACACCCAGATGAGGTTACACAGGAAGGTGTCCAGGGGTTGCAATGTCTGCACAGAAGGAGACTCCACAACCCCCTGGGCAGCCTGGGCCAGGCTCTGCCACCCTCACCAGGAAGAGGTTTCTTCTCAAATTTAAGTGGAACCTCCTGTGTCCCAGTTTGCACCCATTGCCCCTTGTCCTGTCACTGGTTGTCACCAGAAGAGCCTGGCTCCATCCTCCTGACACTCCCCCTTTCCATATTGATCCCCAGGAATGAGTCCCCCCTCAGTCTCCTCTTGTCCAGCTCCAGAGCCCCAGCTCCTCAGCCTTTCCTCACACGGGAGATGCTCCACTCCCTCCAGCATCCTGGTGGCTGCGCTGGACTCCGCAGCGGTTCCCTGAACTGAGAGGCCTGACTCTTCCTCCGAGGCGCTCAGAGGGCTCCCTTCTTTCCACCAACAAGAAGTGACCTCGCAGCAGCAGTGGGCAAAGCCTGCGGTTAGAGCGCAGACATGCCTTGGAAAGGCACGGGAAGCACCGGTAACGCTCCGTCCACACGCTCCAGCCCGTCCCTCCCTCCTGCAGGACTGGCGCTGACGAAGCAGCGAGTGATCACGGCGCTTCCACCCGCATTTCGCATAAAGATGCAGAAAGCCACGAGAAAAGAAGCGGGTGATGTTTCTAGACTCTAATGAAGCCCTGAACTCACACGTCCCAGCAGAACGGCACCCACCAGGTAGCACGGGTGGTTAGTACCGCAGCCGAGAGCCGGCGCAGCCCGAGCGAGCGAGGCACGGGGCCACATCACGGCACACAAAGTGAACCCGAGCTTGTCCAGCAGTTCAGCCGCTCCCTGGCACAGGTTAGGAGCCTATGCCATATTTTCCTTGTTTGTTCTACGCCAATTTCCCATACTCCACACCTTTTACAGAAATATGGGTTTGCTCCCCTTGGTTTTCCTCCTATTGCGCTGAGAAATGGAGCCAACAACTCCTCGTATTCACCACGCTGGACTCTCTCTGAACCGAGAGGCCCAGAACCGGCCGCAATAATACAGAATATTCTATATAACGAGAAAAAAAACACAAAGAAAAAAACCGACAAACTTTCCCGCGCCGCAAGCCAACTCCCCCAAGCGCCGCCGACAGGGGGCGCCGTTGTATCGGACGGGCGCACTCGGGCAGCGGCGGCGGGGGGAACCGGGGGGCGGCGGGAGGGCGAAGCCCGCCCGCCGACCCCCCGGTTCCCCCCGCCGCCCCCCCGTCCCCGCCACATTGGTCCCGTCCCCCCCCCATTGACCACCTGGGACCAGGTTGATGAATGGCCGGGTTATAACGCTGTCGTGCCAGTTTTGTCCTGTGGGAAATGCGTGGCTCTCTCCAAAGGGCTTATTGCCAACCTGTGGCCGTGGCGATGATCAATCAAACTGATCAGATATGGCAAACGCGGGAAAGGATATCAAGAAGATTTTTCTCGATGCATAGTTCAGGGTTAACGTGACAAATAGGGAGAAAGAATAACTTGGGGAGGGGGGGGTAGCCCATTAACAGTAATTAACAACAGCTTCATTTAACACGCACTCATATTCCCTATTCATTAAGGCAACACATTCCCTCCCCAAACCCTTATATAATCCAGAAAGAGTGTTTTTTAAACATACAGCCTGATTGTAAAGAGAAATTTAACCCCCCATGTGCATCTTCAATATTCAGATACAATAGTTCACAGTGCAGGTAACACGTCGGTTCGCGACTCATTTTCTGTCGCTTGTGGTACCTATATCACCTAAAATATAGAGAGTGGCCAACGCACAGCTTTACCTCCAAATTCTGTACAAGCCATTAAAGAAAACAGCAAAATCTGTATTAAGACAGGTGCTCCGGTGCCGGGAAAACCAGCAAACGGTTCAGTCCTAGGGAGCTGAGCTGTATCAAGCCTTGAGGTTTCGAGTGTTCTGGTGCTCACGCCAGCAGAGTTGTGTCACACAACTTCCAATCTGCCTTTTCTTACATTTTCAGCAGGACACAGCATTGGAACTCAGGAAAAAGCCCCAAGTTCTACTCCCTGCTTGGCCGGTGCCTGAGCGGTTCAGCCTCACACAATCTTTCCACACCTCGCACTTTGGATTCTCCATCAGCCAAACGGAGACGAAGGGCCCCGTTTCTTGCAGACCGTCTCCCTCACGGTTTCTTGTGGTTTTACACTGTGAGAGTCTGGACTGTCACTGACGAGGAGCACACACGCTGCCTAACGGGATAAGGCCTTGATCCTGGGTATTTCACAGCAGCTTAAATAATCACGGTCCATACGCAGGTGCAAACGAGGTGCTGTGCCGCTGACAGCAACGGCAAGATTTACCTGAAAATCCCAGAGAAGAGACACACCCCAACTTGTCAAAATCCAAAAATGCTTTGAGATAGTCTACTGTCAGTCAGAGCAGAGCTACCCGCAATGATAGCTCTTCCCAGAACTTCACCTCTTTGCCTTCAAAACCACGGAGAAAGTGGTGAAACTCCCTACGTCGTGCATAACCCAACTGCGATGCAATGGCTTCTGTAAAGCACGCGCATGGAAATACGCTTTGGGAAACAGGATCTCGCTGTGGCTCGGGTCTGTCCGTCCTTCGGGAGGGTTTTCCTCTCAACGGCCAGGTCTCCCCGTCCCCGTTCGTCTCCCCTGCGCCGGCGCAGGGCGGGCGGAGGCGCCGCGGGTGCTGCGGGTCTGGGACCATCCGGCGCATCTGCGGCTCCTGGAGCCGGCGCAGCCTCTGGCAACATCTGATGTGACTCACTTGACTGAGTTTGTGGAAACGAAGCCTTATTTGCTAGCAAAATTAATGAGAAAAGAGTCTTCAATGAGACAAGAATTTATGGCGTCCACGGCAGCTGGCACGTACAATGACATCCAGCTGACTGTTCTTCACAGTGAAAGCAAATATTAGAGGGGAAAAGGTGTGCATTTATTTTCAGAAGCGTTGTCTGCTATTTCAAAATCAGGTTCGTAGCTGGGTATTTTATTTTATGAAACCTTTCTAAACTTGATGAAGGTTGAAATAAACGGGGCCTTTGCCCCCCTCACCGTACCACCGTGTTCAATGACAGCGCAACCAAATTCTGCTCTGTGGCTACAGGTCAGAGATCAGATGATACAAACAACTCAAAACGTATTTTAAATTTTGTGTTATGCTGAAAATTGAGACACATTCAAATACAGCGAGCAATATATACACCCAGCGTTCTCTGTCGTTACTTCACGGGAAAGCGAGGGCTGCAAATCCTTTCCCTTGAAACTCAGCTCCTAATGTGGTCACAAACAGCAACTCTTTGCCTTTCTAACACAGCAAACCGCCAGCAGAAAAGCCAGAAATGCATCAGACAATCAAAATACATATAATGGCTACCAAACTCCGTTCTTCTCCCCCTCTCTTTTTTTAACAGATAGGTTTTAGACTCTATAATAATCATGCAGCTAAGATACAAGGTCTCTTGTTGGCAATAACCTACATGACATGACTTAGAAGGCAGGTGTTACTGTAATTAGCTATTGTTTGACTATCAAAAGTCAGAGCTGATTAAAGCCACTAAGTACAAGTGCACTATTTTATTTCAAAGAATATTATGAACTGCATGCTGGGACTCTTTCACTGCGGACCTACCTTCCGGAGTCTGCTAAGAGCCCATGCCAGCAGTAATCAAAACTAAAATCTGCATAAACCTTCAGGGTTTTAATTCAAGCAGAGCCCTTTCATTAGAAATATGTTACTTTATGAAATCTGGTCGCCAGCAAGGGGAGAAAAATGTGACTTCTTAAGAAAAGTGAATGGCATCTCTTTAGTGATTAACCCAAGATTAATGGAGGCTCCTACTGCTAGGCCTAAGTCCATTTTATTGCTAATTCATTTAGGTACTATTTCAGATGTACTTGATGAAAGTCACCTGCTAAGAAGTCATGTTTTGGCAAGCACGGATAGCCATTATGGTCAAATCCCAAATAGAATTTTTATTAAAGAAGCTTTGAAAAGTGTCTTGTATTAGTCTTTCAGAGACATACTATTTAATGTACTCAATTAGTTAAAAATTTGGGGCCCAGGTCCCTAATCAAACATTCATAAAGCTCTTTTTTTATTACTTTTTTGTCTACATGCATCTTTAATGTTCCAGGTAGGATGAACACTGTGCTAACAGGGACATTTGTGTGCAGACAAAAGCAGCAACACGGAGGCTTCCTGGGCGGCGGGTGGGCTCTGCTGAGTGCTGGGCTGGGTGGAAACGCCGCCTGGGCAGAGCGTCTCTTTGTTCCTGGCCCTGCCAGGCCTCGCGCAAATCATGGTCTTCAATGGCGCATCATCATTTGCCTTTGGCTTGTGCGTACGTTTACAACACGAGGCTCGATCTCCCAACACAAATCATTTCAGTTTTAGACTTGCCTGCAGTTTGTTCTTTTTATTAATCGGATTTCAGGAGAATTATGATTAGAGAGCACGGAAAATGCTTTGTCGTGTATGTGATGTATATGAGAGACGTTCTACCCAGACAACCACACCCCGGCCCACGCTCAGCCTGGCTGGGCGGGCTGGCGGGCCTGGGCAGCCCAGCTCGATCCGCGGGCAGCCCCGTGTGCTGGGATCACGTTCTGGTTCGTCCTCAGACCCGTGGAAACTCTACAGAAGTCACTGTGGGCTTCTAAAGCACCTCCCGGAAGGGAACGTCCGACCGAAAGAGCCGCGCACGCTGCCACCCGAGTTAACCGAGTGTGCGCCCCTCGCGTGCCGGGGCGCTCGCACGTGCAAATCTGTCTGTTCAGCCGTGTTTGTTCACCTCCAAAGTCCTTGGGTGATTCAAATCTGTGTCTTACTATCCTATAATACCCTTGTCTAACAGTTCTTTTTAAATGCATGTGTTAATTATCTTGCCACCGCTGTAATTTCTCCCTGTAGTCCATTAATTAAGAGGTCACAATCTAAGAGCATGTTTACCCAATAAGCTTTCTTTTTTAATTATCCTAATTGCTTGGATACTGACAAAGACTCTATCCCTCCCCTTTCTCTGAGTGGATTAGAAAACGACGTTTCAAAGCCCCACACAACAATGGTTTGTAAAACACACACATAAATATATATAGTTTTTATAACTCCACCATGTTCAAACATCAAAGGTCAACAAGACAAAAGGTATTATATTTGTAGAGCTATATAAAATGAAGATACAAATTGTCCCGCATCGATTTATCTGTTAGTCTAGAACGTTATATTGGTCAGGAAAAACAGAAGCAAAACTTCGAAGCCTGCAGTGCTAGAATAAGCAGAGCTGGATGGGCACGACTTGTTCTGTTTGCAGCACGGCCATGGGCGCCTTCGGGGAAAGCAAGCAGAAGAAATGCAAGAAAAAGAAGACAATACTCTTTAACTGCACCACAGATCAATTATTATTTCCCCATTATTGCCTCCCATAGGTCGCACCAAGGCAAGCTGGTCCAAATGCTTTTTTTAGCAATGCTCAACAGACAAAATCTCCACCACTTTAAACTTTTAAACCTCTCCTTTTGTCAAGCTCTTAAAAGGGAAAAGGAGCTATTTGAATTCCAGATAGGATTTTAACACAACAATTAGTAGAGGTTATGTCCAGAAAAATTACTACTCTGTCAGAATATGAAACAACATTTGATATGTCAACTAAAGTAAATTTTTTTGTTTTAATAAAGCAAATGTCTCGTTCAGACCAGTCATCTCAGGAACTATATAACAGAAGTATAATTACTCAGAATTGCTTAGGTAAGCGTGATTGATGCATGGTAAATAGATGTTTCCAGCACTTATTGTTTCTTCCTGATGGATTAGAGGAGCTGTTTAACAGTTCATTTGACCAGTCTCTCCTGGTGGTTCTCGGGTCTGGCTGTGCCAGTCAGCACCAGCAGTTCCTGGTAGTTTAAGTCTCTTTAATAAAGATTAAGATGTCAGAGGTCCCGCATTGCACAAAATCCCAATTTTATTAACTTCTCATTATCAGCTGAAATATGAAGTGCATTTCTTTTCATCTAAAGTAAGGCACTTTCTCAAGGGAAAGAACAGATATATAATGTACATCGATGATGACCAAGGGTGGGTTTGCTCCAGCCGTGACTGACGCTGGTGAACGTTTTCTCCCATGACGGGTACCACATACATCGATACCTCTCCCTGGACAGCGTTCAGGTGTTTCACGACCGGGCCGTCACGGGGCATTAGTGAGCCGGTGCTGACCCGTGCGCCGGACACATCGCGGCACTGAGCCGGTCGTGTTTCCATCGGGGAGCAGCAGCCCGGGGTGGAATCGCTGAACCCCAGCAGAACCCGGGACGAGCGGCAGCGGCGCCGGTCCCAGCCCAGGCGCCCGCTCCGTGCCCTGCGGCGCTGGGGAGAGCAGAGACAGCACGAGCCGCTGGGACACCGTCAGAACAGCGTTCGGAGTGCGCTCCGAGCAGCCCTGGCACCGAGCCCCGGCACCATCGCTGTGAGCGAGGCGCAGCGCAGTCACCCCGCAGCACCGCTGGGGCTGGGCCCCGGCGCCATCGCTGTGAGCGAGGCGCAGCGCAGTCACCCCGCAGCACCGCTGGGGCTGGGCCCCGGCGCCACCGCTGTGAGCGAGGCACCGCACAGTCACCCCGCAGCACCGCTGGGGCTGGGCCCCGGCACCATCGCTGTGAGCGAGGCGCAGCGCAGTCACCCCGCAGCACCGCTGGGGCTGGGCCCCGGCACCATCGCTGTGAGCGAGGCGCAGCGCAGTCACCCCGCAGCACCGCCCAGCGCCCGACCCGGCACGTCCCAGAGCTGTCCCTGCAGTCCTGGTGCCAGAACCGCTCACACCCAACACCCGCAGGGCAACACACACCAACAGACCCTTAAATGGGTGCTCTCCCTGTGCGACCATTGGAGCTGCACCTCTGGAAAGCTGAGGAATTGGTGTATTGGGCACATTTTAAGGCGTTTGCCGGCCGCGCTGCTTCCCGGCCCGCGCGGTGCAGGAGGCGCTGGCACCGTGTGCGTCCCAGCTCAGGGCGGCTCTGGCTGCAAAACAGCGCACAAAGAGTTAAGAGGCAGGAAGGTTCCGCTAAACCAAACCCGTCCTGCGAGGATCAAACCGTCCCAGCTCCGCAGCGCGGCTCTGGGGAGGGTTAAGCTCTATTACTTCTGCTCCCTGACGCTGCTAATGGCACTCTCCAACTAATTGCATTTCTATACCTATACATACGTCTAGGCAACAAATAAGCCCTTTAATCAAACAGCTTCATCTACTTCTAATTAATTCCATTTCTGTGCCTTTTTAAGAGCACAGGAACATACAAAGATACAGATGATGGAGCACGTTCTGCTGCCAGTTGACAACTCCTGCTCTGCTCAAGCCTCCCTCATGGCTCAGGCTCATTCTGCCTGTGACTATCCTACACGTTCCATATTTCTGCTGCTCGAGACTCAGCGGATTCGTGTCAAAGACCAAAAGTAACAAGCAGTGGCTGTGTGGAATTAGTTACAATTACCTCAGGGAACCGCTTGTGCATTTGCTTATAGATTTAGATCACTTTCTGTTTCCATCAGAAACCGTGTTGGTTTTGTCTGCGGGCGCTCGAGGCGGGAGGAGGAGACGTTGGCATCAGCTGAGCAAACACGCGGCTCCGTGTTTGCACATCCAGAGCCAGCGCAAAGTCTACGGCTCCAGGGCCACTGGCCTGGGAGGAAACGCTGATCCTCCTTCTGCATTTACCTCTTTGATAAAATAGGTCGTATCAGTAAAAAGAAATCCCCCCATCAGTATTGAGGAAAGAGAAATACATATGCTGTCCGTTTCAAAGGTATGGATATGTACAAAAGGCATGATAAGTGGGTGCTGAATAGTTAGGAGTGGCAATTATCAGTTACACATATCATTATAGTCTCGCAGCTTTTCAATAGCACAGAGTTCCTAATACCATGTTTACTAGATCAGGTAAAAGGGGACTCTTAGTGCTGTGCAAATATGACTTAGCGAAGGACTTTGCTTTCTCACCTATTCTTGGGCTTTTCAAACCACCATTATTAATTGGCCGGCTTATCGGTAAGTGCTGTCGGGCAGTTAAAGGATGTTTCCACCCATTGCTACGATACATAGAAACTCAGCAATGTCAGCCACAAGGACAAATAACTTCCATGTTGAAACAGAAAAATATTCTGACACCTTAACTCTTCTTTATAAAAGCAAAATGCACTTCAGCGTTAATTTCCTATCCTTTATTTCATCTGTTATTCCATATTCTATCACCCTTGTTTTTCCTTATTATACTAGTTCAGAACTCTGGCTTACAGTTACAAATACAGGGCTTTAAAAAATAGATTTTGTTTTCTTCTTTCTTTTCTCTTTCCCTGGTTTTCTGTTGTTCGGGTGTGCACAAACACACATTTCAGAACGCGAATCTACTCTTTCCACAGGAAACTCCACGATGTGGGAGCCGGGGGGTGAGTCTGCAGCGCCCGATGGGCCCTTCCCTGCCAGCCCTCCCAGCCAAACCCACTCGAGAACGGACAAGAATGTTTGGCCGATAAGGACTGAAAACAAAGAGCATGAAACTTCCCAGGGACCATTAGAGAAAGGCAAAAGAAATCACCTAACCTAAGAAGAACGGCGTTCGGTGCCGCCCTCCCGTCTGTCCCAACGGGCCAGGCTCAGCCCCTTCGCACCAGTTAACGCAATAAACGTGTAAACCCCCCAAAACCCACGAGGCTGGAGAAGATCTCGGGAAGCCATCCAGGCCCCTTATTCTAAGGCAGGATTGTGTATTTCTACTCCAGCCTGGCAGGTATTTGCCTAAAACTCTGAAGAGCCTTTAGCAGCAGAATCAAGATGCTCAGCAGTGCTGGTTTGGTGTTTTTCCTAAGGAAATGGCCATTCGTTTCGGCAGATAGTAAAGAAAAGTCAAACTAATATCTGATGTGCTGTGTCAGCACTAAAAGGGGGGCAGCGTGCAAGCACAGCAAATGCAGGTGAACTGTCCCAGGTGAGCGAGAGCAAAGCGGGGAGAAGGGCTGGAACCCAGGGCCGGTGTGGACACACACGGGTCACTCCAGCGGGAAGAGCCCCCAACCCGGCCAGGGCAGCTCAGCGCGGGACACGAGTCAGCACCACAACGAGCACAGACCGACACGGCAGACACGGGACGACTGAGAATGAATGAACCACCGGCATGCGAGTTTGTATTCACAATATTTACCCTTCACTCCCTATCTAGTCCTCCTCTAAAATCTGCTTGTCATGCCAACCATATCTACATTTGCAGTTCTGCTCTGTTATGGAACAACCCATTTAGATACACTACAAGAAAAGGTCCTTGCTCTTTAATTCTCCGACACCTCTGCAAGAAGAAAACACTCAAAGCTCGTCCGGCTCTAAAGCATTTCTGAACTTTCAGAAACTTCCTTTTCACATTATTAATGTACATAAGCCTCTAACACACCAAGGCTTTGGCTGGCACTATGAACCGAACAGAGAAAATACAAGGAAACCTATTTCTTGGGTATTTCCAGCCCAGTTAGTGTGAGGAATTAGAATAAAGGTACTACTGAATATAATGGAATTGCTGATTTCTAATAATTATTTTTCCCTCAAAACTGCCTTCTGAAAAATAAATTGGGTCTTTTGTTCAGAAGACATACTTTATAATCTCATAAAAACCTCATCTAATCTAAACCTCCATCCAACTGGCATCGTCAAAATATACTGCGCTCCTAGAATGTGTGTGGGACAGCAGCCACGTCCTCAGCGCCCGGCAACCCCTTGATACACTTCTAGAGCAAAATTCCCTTCCCTTCCCTTCCCCTTCCCCTTTCTTTCCTTTCCCCCCCAATTACCATCCAGGCTTTTCTTCCCAGCCAGTGAGCTCTAACGGGCCTCCTGCCTGATCTATATTCTCTTTAATAGCCGCACAACGCGATTAACCCAACGCTGCGCACACCTCGAGCTCCCAGATTACATTAATAGAACCATCTGGCTCCTGTAACGTACGTAACGTATACAACAAACCCCGATTCTGAGTTTCGCCCGTCCCGCCGGTGGGTATCGCCAGGCTGTGGAAACGGCGGGGGCAGCGTCGCCCCCGCGTCCCCCCCGTTAACACACGGCTCTGAAATCCCAGGGGCCATCATTCCCAAATTTGTGATGTTTTGTCTACTGCAGTGATTTAAGGTTTGTCAGAAAATGTCAGAAAGGCCACGAGGCCAAGGGCTTCCTGACGACGGAGGATTTTCTTTCACATGACCTTCCTGAGGTTGATTTTGGGCTCCAGACAGCGCTGCCTTCAGCTCTGACAGGGGCCGGCTGGCAGCAGATTCATGGCCATCTCTGGGGCATTCTGGCATTTTTAAACTGAGGAGAGGCTGTAATGCCTCCTAATCATCCACAATATTATTTCCCCAGTAATCGCCTTCCAGGCGCTATGTAAATGCCAGCCTTTCAGCCTGCAGCTCGGTCGAGAGCGGGTGCTCAAAGGTATGCAAACAATTAAAAACATGTCTTGGTTCAAACGAGTAAGTGTGTATGTAGGGGATTTTTAATTTAACGTATGATATTACATGTGTTTTTTCAACAAGGAATCGTTAATTATCTGTCCACTTAGAGGTAAGCAGGGTTATGAGAGAAGTGTTAAAACTGCTCTCGGGTGCTTGTGACCATTATCACAAGCACAGAGAGCTCGCTCCCCAGGATTTGTGGCTTCCAGACTATTTAGCTATTAAAAGGTTTATGACTTTCAAATTTGTGCATGTCTTTAGTATAACCGATGGCTCAGCCAGAACGTCTCAACCAGTCTCGGTTACCGGGTGGCTCTGCAGAAGCCTGAGGCCGGCGGCAGGTCCCGGTACCCGCGGCACCCGGTGATGCCGAGCGCCCAGCACGCTGCTGGGAACACCCCCCGGCGGGACGGGATGGGCTGGACCACTTACAGCAACGGGAACACAGCGAACTGCTCCACCAGCTCGCTAATGGATGACACTGCTGCCCTAACGAGACGAGGTCGCACTGATGCTGAAATACGACATTGATTATAAATTACTGGTGCAGGGGTCTGGGCTTTTCTACCGCTGGAGCAGAGCACTGGTTGGGCACAGGGGTTAAACCGCGCAGCAACTGGACTTGACTCTGCTGCTCACACTTCAGAGACGTGGCAGATCACTGATCCAAGCCAACAGATCACCCATCCAACCCAACGGATCACCCATCCAACCCAACAGATCACCCATCCAACCCAACGGATCACCCATCCAACCCAACAGATCACCCATCCAAGCCAACAGATCACCCATCCAACCCAACAGATCACAAATCCAACCCAATAGCTCACCGATCCAACCCAACTTGCAGAAAGCTCAGCTGGTTTTGTGAGGAACTCGGGGCCACCACAAGCCCGTGTGTCCGTGGTTGAGGCGCATCAGGTGAAGACAAGGTGACCTCTTGTAACCAGCTGTGCCAGTTAAACGGACGCTCACCTTAGGAGACACTGCTGAGCAGAGATGCGTGTTGTTCACAACAACGTGTATAAATAGCTCAACAATACATTTCGGACACGTTCCTCTCAGCTATAGCAATTCACTTCTTCAAGAAAATAAGACAGCAGATTATAAATCAGTGCTAATGGTGAACTGTCATTAACCACCACAATCACCTGTAGGTGCTGCTGGAGCTCCTGGGACAGGGGGCTGTGTGGGACATGTGTGGGACACGTTATGTGGGACACACACACCACGTGGGACACGTGTGGGACACGCTGCTCACCCCTCCAGCGACACACGTGGCCACATCTCCACGCTCTGGAGATCCAGACAGAGCAAACTCAACACAGCCCCCCAAAACCTGCCCTGAGTCACGGGCTCCAAAGCCCAGAGACCCTCCTGCAGTCAGACACACACTACACAACCCAGCCCAAACGTATGCATCACACAAACTAAACCTACTACGTTATTCCTGCAAAATAATTTAACCGTCACTTTCTTTGCCGACTTTTCTGTGCCAGCCTTACACCTTTTTTTTACTTTACATGCTTCATTTCAGCAAAATCAAGGATGCAAACTTCTTAGAAGTACTTAGTTTCCATGGCAACCTAAGCTGACCGCAACATTATTGTTCTCAAGAGGGAACTGACTTTACTATATGTTCATTCACTGAATTAATGGACTCCTGGTTCTTTTATTAGCAGCTCTCTAACAATGGAAAGAGAGAATTGTTATAAAAAAGACTCTCAGACAACTGTCCACTCCTTTGTCCGGGGCTTATTGGAATGACGCACGTCTATTCAAGAAAAGATTATAAAAATCAACTCGGAGCTGCCTCTGTTTGTGGCAGCTAAACATACCTTTATTTCCTAGAGATACAACCTATAAAACAAGCACATTAAAGCCCTTTTTCTGCAATAGTAACGGTCAGGCAGTGAAGATGCTGGACCTGGCTCTGATAACCGGGTGTTGTTGCCCATCTCTGGAGCTGGTGAAGCCCCGTTAACCCCCCGTTTGGGTCGCTGTGCTGCGCTGTCTCCGAGCTCCCAATAGCCCGGTACGTTTTATACGAACGTGCTCTCCTTTGTAAGCCACATCTGAGCACACAAAAGCAGGTGATGTCTTTAAAATAAATCAGTCTGCTTAATACTGTAAATTCCCAGTACATAAGAAGACTTTTAAAACCACTAAAACTTGGGGTTGATTCTTCAACATACACAAATGAAATATGAATAACCACTGAAATTTGGATTTTTAAATATTTAGTGACCGTATTAGAACACCTTTTATTGGACACAGATGAGAAATATACTCGTCATATACACTGAGTGCAGAAATGCGAGCGTGTTTTGTGCTAAGAGCTGCGGACCCAGGGCGCGGGGCTGCTCGAAGCCGGGCTGTGGGTGCTGTGACGGCCCGTGCTGTGGGTGCCGCGGTGGCCCGTGCTGTGGGTGCTGCGACGGCCCGTGCTGTGGGTGCTGTGACGGCCCGTGCTGCGGGTGCTGCGACGGCCCGTGCTGTGGGTGCCGCGACGGCCCGTGCTGTGGGTGCTGTGACAGCCCGTGCTGTGGGTGCTGCGACGGCCCGTGCTGCGGGTGCTGTGACGGCCCGTGCTGTGGGTGCTGTGACAGCCCGTGCTGTGGGTGCTGTGATGGCCCGTGCTGTGGGTGCTGTGACAGCCCGTGCTGTGGGTGCTGTGATGGCCCGTGCTGTGGGTGCTGTGACAGTCCGTGCTGTGGGTGCTGTGACAGCCCGTGCTGTGGGTGCCGCGACGGCCCGTGCTGTGGGTGCTGTGACAGCCCGTGCTGTGGGTGCCGCGACGGCCCGTGCTGTGGGTGCCGTGACAGCCCGTGCTGTGGGTGCCGCGACGGCCCGTGCTGTGGGTGCCGTGACAGCCCGTGCTGTGGGTGCCGTGACAGCCCGTGCTGTGGGTGCTGTGACGGCCCGTGCTGCGGGTGCTGTGACGGCCCGTGCTGTGGGTGCCGTGACGGCCCGTGCTGTGGGTGCCGTGACAGCCCGTGCTGTGGGTGCCGTGACAGCCCGTGCTGCGGGTGCTGTGACGGCCCGTGCTGTGGGTGCCGTGACAGCCCGTGCTGTGGGTGCCGCGACGGCCCGTGCTGTGGGTGCTGTGACGGCCCGTGCTGTGGGTGCTGTGACAGCCCGTGCTGTGGGTGCTGTGACGGCCCGTGCTGTGGGTGCTGCGACGGCCCGTGCTGTGGGTGCTGTGACGGCCCGTGCTGTGGGTGCTGTGACAGCCCGTGCTGTGGGTGCCGTGACAGCCCGTGCTGCGGCCGCGGGGCGCGTGGCCCGGCCAGTAATTGCTCCGCAGCAGACAGCTGACAGTCCCCTGCTCCTCTGCAGCCCCTCCCGAGCGCTCCCTGCGCTCTGATTTCTGCCTCCGCCGGGTCATCACTCATCAGCCCCGCGGGTCCCGCGGGACGGCCCGGCCAGACCTTTCCCCAGCCCCGGCTGCCAGGGGCCATTTCTGACGGCCCGTGATATAGAAAATGTCTTCACAGCGACCCAGGGGGACAAACTGTGCTTATAATACCCAAATAATCATTTTGCAAATTATCATAATTATCAATCAATCATCTTGTGTGAACAATGTGTTTCTGAAGTATCAGATGGTTCCTGTGACCTGTAGCATTTTCTATATAATAACAAACCCGGAGAGATTTATGGCCCCAACCCGCTTCCTATCTGCAGTAACAAAACATGGGCTGGTTTTTACTTTTGTCGCAGGAATAAGAGCTTTCCATCTACCCCGCTTCCTTCTGCACTACTTGATGCTATTGAAGAGGTCAAGATTTCTAATCTCACCCACTTTCTAACAGCAACTTTATTTTTTAAAAGGTCTGTGTGATCTGGGAGTGGAGAATAAATTACTGCGCTGAATACACTACTCTCAGTTTATAGTGTCATCAGCATTATTACCCAGTTCTAGTATTTTGCAATGTGAGTACAAAGTCGGCCAAAGAGGGGAAAAAACTGGTTTTGTCTTCAGTTTTTCTTGTTGTTTTTGTACAATACCAGATTGAATCCAACTCTTTTGAAGCCGATAGCATCTCCCGCTCCCCGTGCAGCACATTCTTGCTAATGGATAAATTCAAGCTCTCGAGAAAGTCAAAGCATAAATTTAAAGCCTTTTGCCAAATGCCTATCCTATTGGATTTTGATAAGATGGCTATTGAGCTTTAATAATGTCTTCTATCCTTTTTCAGCTGGCCCTTAACATGTCCCTTTATTTGTCCCTAAAGCCTCTTCAGCGATGCCTTTTTATTAGCAGTCTCTCAGCCTGCTCTCAGGGGAGACAGGGTCGACAAGAGTGATAGATAGATAACTCTATAGATTATCTCCCACAGATGTTTTCTCTCCAGTAGCCCCTCAGGCCATTCCCTCTAAGTAAACAGAAACTAAATAGAGGGGCTGCAGCAGAGTCCCCAGGTCCCTCGTCCCCGCGGGCAGACGCGTCCTGGCTGCCAGCAGAGCGCCCAGCGCCATGCGCACAGCGCCCAGCACCATCCGCAGCGCGCCCAGCGCCATCCGCACAGCGCCCAGCGCCATCCGCAGCGCGCCCAGCGCCATCCGCACAGCGCCCAGCGCCATCCGCAGCGCGCCCAGCGCCATCCGCACAGCGCCCAGCGCCATCCGCAGCGCGCCCAGCGCCATCCGCACAGCGCCCAGCGCCATCCGCACAGCGCCCAGCGCCATCCGCAGAGCGCCCAGCGCCATCCGCAGCGCGCCCAGCGCCATCCGCACAGCGCCCAGCGCCATCCGCACAGCGCCCAGCACCATCCGCACAGCGCCCAGCGCCATCCGCACAGCGCCCAGCGCCATCCACAGCGCCCAGCGCCATCCGCAGCGCGCCCAGCGCCATCCGCACAGCGCCCAGCACCATCCGCACAGCGCCCAGCACCATCCGCAGCGCGCCCAGCACCATCCGCGCAGCGCCCAGCGCCATCCGCACAGCGCCCAGCGCCATCCGCAGCGCGCCCAGCGCCATGCGCACAACGCCCAGCGCCATCCGCAGCGTGCCCAGCACCATCCGCACAGCACCCAGCGCCATCCGCACAGCGCCCAGCGCCATCCGCAGCGCGCCCAGCACCATCCGCCCAGCGCCCAGCGCCATCCGCACAGCGCCCAGCACCATCCGCACAGCGCCCAGCACCATCCGCAGCGCCCAGCGCCAACACCCAGCGCTGCTCCCCGCATCTTCTGCCCTCTCACAGCAAAATCAACGTGACAATGAAAATAACAATCATGAGCTTTTTTCTTACCCCCCCCCAATGTATTAAATGCAGCGGAGAAGCTTAAAAAATCAGAGCAATAGAGCAGGGGAGCTGCTCTCAGCAAAACCAACGGCCTGCAGGAAGATGCCCTGGAGAGAAGGTGTTTGGGATACAGGACCCTGTCCCCGCAGGTACAGCTGAATCTCCTATTTTAGCATTACTTGGAAGTAATCACTTAAAAGGTGAATCTCCTATTTTAGCATTATTTTCGCAAGCAATTACTTAAAATCAAACAACCAGGATGGGGAGCTGATGTCAATTTGTGCAAGTTAAACTAAATACCAGCAAGCGAATTAGATACAAGGAAAAGCTGGTAGGCGTACACCACGTTTTAGTCTCCAGCACAGCACATTTCCAGACACGGAAAAATGATCCTGGATGTAGGTCCTTTCGTAATATTGCTCGAGATCTTAGTTCTTGTGAGACAACCACTAACAAGCAAACCAACCTCCTGGTGCTGGTGGTCCCAGCAGAAATAACAGTAACGCAAACTGAAAAATAGGGGACATAGTGGGAAAATACTTCTTGCTTTGCTCCAAGCAAAAAAGCAGAGGCCTGCTTTATTATATGACAGACAATAGTGCCTGCTACGCTGCGGCTGCAGACTTTTCACTGCCTTGCAGTTTATGAACATTTCCATGATAGAGCAGTTTTTTTCCTGGCACGTTAACAGCAGAAATAACCACGGGGGCAGTTTTTAAGCAGAGATCGTGTCCGTGCATCTTCCCGCACCTGGCGCTCCCATCACGCTTCCCTTCCCGGCTCCGCGTTCCCTCTCTCTGCAGGTTTTCTCTGCACTCGGAGCTCTGTCTGACCGTCCCTGTCCCTGTCCCTGTCCCTGTCCCCGTCCCCGTCCCTGTCCCTGTCCCTGTCCTGTCCCTGCCCCGCGGAGCCCAGCGCCGCGTCCCCGGCTCCAGCCTCCCACCACAGCCACATCTGTCTCCAGTCACCTTCCCACCACCGACTTATCTCTGAAAGAACTGTAATAAATGGAAGGCAAATCTGCACTCCTGTGTCTCCAGGGCGATGACACCCGAATGATTCAGAGGGGCTGGGAAGGGAGATGATCTCCCCGGAGGGTTTTGTACCACCGGAGCAAAACGCTGCGGTGCTCCTTACAAACCATCCTGAGATGCTACGGAAATCGTACAGAATGATTTCTCATTCTTTCTTTTCCATTTTCTGCTGTCTAGCAGTGGTCTTTTCACAAGCCATAAAGTTTAGACTTGAACTCTTTACCTTACTGCTCTGACCTTTCTTACCCCGCTGTAAAACCCTACTGCCCATCCTTCCATAAATTTATCACCTCATAAACCCACTACTGCCTCTCCACAACGCATTTACAGACAGCAGCGGAAGGCCGGGCCTTCCCCTCTTGTCCAATATCATAATTGTCCACTGTTATACCTGCTGGACAGGACAATATTTCAGTAGACACTATTTTTCAAAGACTGGTCGTTTTTGCAACATTCTCCTTCAAAACTGAAGTACTGAAGTTTAAATACAAACCCACGTATTGACCATATAAAGCTGAGGGTTTAACGTTTCCTTCCACCCTTGTTTCATACAAAGCCTCCTCTCTTTAGGGTGACGCGCATTCTGTGGGAAGGGATGTACAATTTATTTGTGATGTTGTAATTAAAGACTGAGAAAGCGGTAGCTGAGCAGGGCGAGCATGGAGAATCGACTCCATCGCCGTGCTGTGGCAGCGAGAACCTGCCACCTTGTCACCACGGCTGGGACAAAGGGATCCCACAGGGCAGAGCGAACCCCACATGAGTTATGGGGCTGGAGAAGGTAAAAAGTTCAGCAGGATTGCGATGGGTCCCCTGCAAGGTCAGGGGATGGTCAAAGGACGTTTCATGTTGGTCGCCTGGCTTCCTACAATAAAAGCTTATTTTTCTCGACACGGTAAGAATCGAACGGTCCATACCAGACATGGGTCTAAGTATCTTTTCCCAAACTAACTTGGGAGCCTGACAAGGATTATATTTCACTTTGGCAGAGTGAAACAAGTGCTTCCCTTCAGCTTTTGGAGTGAAGAAACAGCAGCGGAGCCTCGATGGGTGGATAACAACGGCACGTGTCGCCGGTTCAATTTAAAATACTTTCCACTTTCAAAACCTCCTGTTTTCTAAACACGACCACGAACACCCATCACAAGACAGTTGCGTAGAAGCCGTTTGCTTTAGAAGCCGTTCGGCGGCAGCCACGGCAACCACGTCAGTTCGGGGGTACCGCAGCAACCCCAGCGCACAGCAGCCCGGCTACCGGCGAGCGCCGAGCTGGGCTGAGCGCAGCTACCGCCGAGGAGTTTGTACAGCTGGGCTGTATTTGGAACACATTTTTCTCTGGTCAGTATTATAGTTTAAGCATCGCAATGTGATGAAAAGCACCGGTAATACATCATCTGAGTTAAATTTTATCCTTTCATATATCTATTCCCTTTCCCTTGGATTTCACATAAGCCACATTACATAGTGAACTGACCTCTAAAAATTTAGCACTTTTAACAAAGGATCAACATTTTCTTTTACTGGAAAGAGGTAACTGAGGTTTTTCGATTTGGACTGGCAGCTGTTCCTATTGTAGCTGAATCCAGGAACACTTCAAACTGTTCTGTTATTTTTCATAAATACTGGAGTCACAAAAAGACATAAATACGCCAAAAGAACCACAAAACTGAATCCAAAAACGCAACAGCAAATATTGGAAAGCTTTGACGACGCTGTTGGGATACACACCTTTGTTCAAGAGGAAGAAGAGGAAAGGTGTTTAGGTGCACTGCAAAGCCAGGCAGTAAAACAATGTGCGTAAGATTGATCCGTATCCTACCTTTTTGACATTGCCCTCCTGGGACGTCACCTCGGCATCAGTCAGTATTTGCTATGAGAAAAAACAAAACAGGAAAAATTTAAGTTGAACTGCAACTAAGAATGTTATAAAATAAAGAATATTATTATTATTATTACTATTGTTGTTGTTATTGTATTTAAACGCCAAAACTCTAAACTACAACAGAGCGACGCAGTCGTTTTGTCAGTTAGACGGAAGGATTACACCAGAACTACTATTGTATTCTCGCACGCATTTTAAGGTTTCTGTAGCTTCTGTAACCAGTTTCTTTAGGTTTGGGCGACGGGCACACGTGTTTCCGTTCCCAGGGCGGCGATGCGGAGCACGGGGGACCCGCCGCGCAGCGGCTGCGCCCTGGGCTGCTCCCTAATTCCTCCTCCAGCAGAGGTGTGGGGACACAAGTCATTAAAACGCTGCTGGGTCTCCCTCAGATTAGCTCCAGGTCAGCGGGCATTGGGGCAGGTCAAGCACCTCAACTTTGTGCCGCAGCGGATGCCCCGTCAGGGTAAACACCGACTCCACGCAGCGGCCGGACTCCGAGGATTTCAGCAATTTCACCGGCCCCGGTGGCATCTCAGGTGCCTGAGGTTAAATGTGCTCAAGTGCCGGGGGGGCCAAGGGGCTCGGGACTGCCAGGCCCAGCAAGCCCTGCTGGCTGGCAAAGCGTGGGGGAAAATGCAAGGAAACCCAAGATAAAATGAGAATCGTACATTGCAAAGGAACCTTACCTAAAACAAACAAACCAATCCCCCCCACAGCAAAGGAAAGGGCCGAGCCCCCCCGTGTAAACGGAGCCGATCCTCACAAATGCAGGAGCCCGGTGGCTCCAGACGCTGAGGCTTTGGCACGAGGGGCCTGGGCGGCCTCACCGGGCCCGGGTGAGACCGACCAACATCCCAACTGCAAACATGTCAGCAAATACCTGCAGGCTCAGCTGTAATAACAACCTGTCGTGTCCGGAACGGTCAGAACCCTAAAGCATTCTGTATTTTACAACAGCTCTAATAGATACTGAAATTGTGGTTTAGAAAGCAGCTGAAAGCAAACAGGAGCAAGAGGTGAGCGCCGGAGCAACGCAAACCTGCGTGTCCTGCACTCGCACCCGCTGAAACCTCACCCCCAGTTACCCGCGTTAAACACCCCCCCCGCACAGTTTGCACCGCGATGCTGGGATTGCTGCCCCGTTACCTGCTCAGGGACCAGCAACGACCCCCAAAGCCTTTTCAGAGTCAGGCCATGAAGCTTTCAGAGCTGTAACATAAACAGGCCTGTGCTGCGTGACCTAAAAGCCTTCCTGGAACACTGCTGCCTCCAAACGAAGACACCTCAAGGCAATTATTACATGCAAAAAAATCTTTCAATACAATTGGTTGAGTATGTGCATTCAGAGTGCATAATCCACCCGTTCAACACGACCATAAACGTAGAGGGGGAAAAAAATCAAAATGAAGTGCAAATTGGGCTGTGGTGTAGTCCTGTATAAACAGGCTTAAGAGTCAGGAATTCCTGAGTCTGAATCTAAACGCCAACACAAGCTTCCTTGTGTTGGTTTGGACAGATCTGCTCCAGGGGAAAGTTCTGCTTCCCAACCTGTATTTTTTTCCCTTCAGTTCATAGGTGATCCCAAACTTCAAAATTCTTAGGAGAACAGAATTTCCCTACAAAGTATTTCACACTGGAGGTGTCTGAGGGACGCGGAGATGAGGCTCTTGGGGACATGGGTTAGCGCTGGACTGGGCAGTGCTGGGTTAACAGTTGGACTCAATGATCTTAAAGGTCTTTTCCAACCAAAACAATTCTACGATTCCATATTCAAAACAGGTGCTTCTACAGAAAAGCATCCGTGCTGTTTACCTAGCGGTTCATTCAGAATATCGCAAAACAGCTGATTTTTGATGAGATGAAATACTTTTGCAGTTTCCTTCTGTTACAGAACTGGGGAAACAAGCCCCAACTTCATGAAGCATTTTAGTGTTGATGGCCTCATCTCCCCACGCCCACAGTTTGACGTGATTTTGGTGTTTGGAGGGGGTGGGTTGTGTCTGTGCAGGGGCAGAGGATGGAACCCAAATCCTCCTGCTGACAATCACTGCCGGAGCCGCCGAGGAACCGCTAGAATCACGTTGCCATGATGGACGTACCAACACCATGATGGACATACCAACGCGGTGATGGACGTACCAACACCATGATGGACGTAGCAACGCGGCGATGGATGTACCAACACCATGATGGACATACCAACACCATGATGGATGTACCAACACCATGATGGACATACCAATGCGATGATGGACATACCAACGCGGTGATGGATACACCAACACCGTGATGGACGTACCAACACGGTGATGTATGTACCACCAACTATCACATGAGAAAGGCAGAGAGAGGGAAACTGAGTACCAGATGCGATGTTTATTAATAAGAATAACAAAAGATACTTTGAAAATCTACTCATCGGGTAGTTTTAGCTCAGGCTGGACTTCATCTTATGCGAGTGTCGCAAGATTAAATATAGTGCTTGACGTCTACAGTGGGCTGCACTTTCGCAGTTAACACAGATGTTCTTAAATGTACTCAAAATTTACACCATATGCTCTTTCTATCAACCGATATGTTGATTTTAGCCAAAGGAAAGACAACGTGTCAGCAGCAGCCGCGTCAGAGCGCCCGGTGCGGCGGGAACGGCTGGAGGTGTCATCTCCTCCAGCCGGGACCAGGTCCCTGCCTCTCACTCCTGGATCCAGAGAACTGGTGGCAGCAGAACCCTGACTTAGCTACATCAGTTCAGGATGTGCTATAATTTTTGCAAAGCCTCCCAAATGTATACTAAACATGTCAAGTAACACCATGTGATTCTTTTTGAAAAACAGTTTACAAGCTGGCATTCTCCAGCTGCAGTTAACCCTAATTTGATTACATTACTGAGACAGATCACAATGAGCTTATGTAAATAGTAACGTTATCCATTCATTCCCTGAGCTCAGATAAACTGTCATTAAAAAGGGGGCAGAAAACAACGCACACCACAGAAGTTCAACAGGCTTGATGCATTCAGCAAACCCCAGCAGCGAAGACGACAGAAAGAACCTGCCCCTGTTGGATCACTGGGAATCTTGATTTTTAACAAGTATTTCCATGGCTGTTCCAAGCTGGAAACAGAAGAGAACACCCAATAATTCCACACAAGTCAGTATGCGGATAACAGCACTTGTTTCAATAACTTGTTCTTCGTTATCATCTGATTCTTTAGCAAGACCTCAACACTCACTGTTGCAGTCAGTAAGAGCTAAAACCAAGCAAGCACCTCGGCGTTTCAATCCGTGCCCAGGGATCTGCACGATCCCCGGTGCACGAGTGAACAATGTGACACCAGAGCAAATATTTCCTTCCCTCTGGTCATTATGGGCTTTAAAAAACACCCCCAGCACCCAGCCCAGCGGCCACATCCCCATCCACGTCCCCATCGGCATCCGCATCCCCTTTGGCACCAGCATTGGTACCCGCATCCCCACCAGCATCCACATCCCCTTTGGCACCAGCATTGGTATCCGCATCCCCATCGGCATCCGCATCCCCTTTGGCACCAGCATTGGTACCCGCATCCCCATCGGCACCCGCATCCCCAGGACACAACTCCAGGGCTTTCTGCACCTCTGCTCCAATTCAGCTCGAAAGAGAATGTTGTTGTTAAGCTACAAATCTGGTCCTTCATAATTGCCATTAATTATTATTCCTTTAAAAGTTTTATCCTGCAAAGTCTGGAGAACGCTGGCCCTGACCCAGTGGGCACTGGAGTGAGCGGTAGCTGAAAAAGGAATCATCAGAAGGATGAGCCGGATCTGGAACAGCTCACATGGGCTCGTCCAGGGCCAAGTGTAAGCCAGATATTAAACTTGGCATTGAGGGGCTGGAACAGCCTGTAAAGCTCATCAGCCCCGCAATAGCTGCGCCACAGTGACGCTCTTTCACAGCACAGCCAGAAGAAGGAACCCCCAGAAAACCATTTCAGCACTTAAGAATTTTTTTATTAACTGGATTTTTAGAATGCAGGGATTTTATAGCACTTTCTGGGCAGCAATTTACCAAAATTTCACATTTTCTATAGTAAGTAAATTCGTGAAGCCTGTTAGCTCCAGGAAATTTTCTATATCCTGCCTTGGGAATTTGCAATGAATGTGCCTGGAATGAAGAGGAAAGGGAGGAAAGCTCCTGTCTGCGAGGGAGAATCGCACGGCCCTGACTGGCAACAAACAAGCCGAGGGCTGAAAAGAGTCTAAAGAATAAACCAGGCATTCAGTGCTAAGGGCAACCCCGGCACAACCGGGAACACTGCGGAGCGGCCAGACTGCGGCTGCGGAGCAGGACCGGCCTGCACTGCTCTTATAACCAAGAACTCCTGTTTGCCACCTTCCGGAGAACAAACCGCAGTTTGCGGAGGTGAATCACTCCAGATTGTTGCAAAGGGTGTTCAAAAGGAACATCTTTAGTCATCTTTTAGTAAGAAATAACAGCTTCTTATCACACAGAACAAACTTCCGTGCATCCAGAGAGGCGCAGGGAAACGCCAGGAGTAGTTAATGTGAAGAAGAATGAATGTCAAACATTAAAAATGTGTTTAAGAACAAAGACTGTGAGAAAGAAGATAAACACGCAATTTACATACGTGGTATCGCAACGTGTGTATCTCTTTTTAAAGACGTGACTCCTCCACGACATTGTGATCCAGTTCAACTGCAAACACCAGGAAGTTAAACAGAATCTAATGGAGAGAACTTGTAATAACTTCAATAAGCTGAGGACTTGAGACTTTCAGCCAAGACAAATACGAGAGGGTACTGATTACTAAATGTCACCGTTTCTCTTGCCAAGCACTCAGGACTGGTGATAGGAGAGTATTAAATATAATCTCACAGTCTTTAGGGGCTCTTTGATTTTATATTGCATTCTTATCAGGTTCTTAAAGTCCAGTGTTAATAAGCACGAGAAATGCACTTGATAGGTTGGCAGTTTTGCTAAAGGAAAATGCATTTCCTTCATTACGTGCGTTCCCTGGACCCCAGTTGGGGGTGCATTTCCCCTTCATACGGTGCCACATCCAACCTCCCTCTGCCCTTTTTCTCCAGCAACCCAAGAGCCCCTTCAGCAACCACCTCTGCACTGTTACTGTTCGGAGCAAACAGTGCTCGACAGCTACAGGAACGAGACCTCGCAGGCCCCGCGCGGGCGGACACGGTCACGGACACGGTCACGGACACGGTCACGGACACGGAGCGCACCCGCCGCGGCCCCTCCGCAGCATCCGCAAGCTCTGAAACAAGAGCGAGCCCCAGTTAATAACAAGAGCCTCCAAATCTTCTGTCCAGCATTTTGTTCACTTCTTGAAACACCAGAAAATAAATATGTAACAGTACACATGAGAAAAAAAAGGTTTAAATTACTATCTTCTTTTTAAAATACCCTTACAAATATTATCAACTCCCTTTTTCTTGAAGAGAAATTCCATTATAAAACTGAATTCTGACAAGATGAGAGGGACACTTCTCTGTGCCTAGCGCTGAGCAGTAGGTGCAGTCTAAGGATGAAAACACAAGTTGTGAGTATTGAATGGTATCTGTATTTACTCAGTTTGTTCCTCTTGAAAGCCGGGAACACGCCGAGCAGACTTGGGCGCTAAATAAACCGGAGCTCGGCTGACACAACGCGCTCCCGAAGCAGCTGCAGCCTCCGCTGAGCTCAGCGAGCACGGAGCAGGATGGGAGCGGGTTGGCAGCTCCGCATTCTGCCTGCACACAGCTACACAATCACTTAATGGATCTGGAGCTATTTATTAGCGGGGCAAAAAATCATCTTGAAGAGTGAAGTGTCATGTTTTGGTTGAGAGATAAAGCTCCGCTGTGTGCAGCAACGTGCACGGACCGGGCGGGCAGCTTCGGCCATCTACAATCCATCTATCTTCTGTTCTCGACCCTTTTTAGTTATAAAAATGACCTTGATATTGACAGAATAATATAAATGAACTTCCCCTCTACTTCATATATTGATAACCTGTTTGTTAAGATGATCAGTAATAATCATAAGTAAAAAAAGAGAGACCATGCATCTTGCTGTAATGGCAACGCTGACGCGCACTTGGTCTGACGTAGGGGGACCTGTGGGCCCGGCTCAGGAGCTTGTACTGCAGATTAAGCTCAGCCTTCCTATCCCGGACACCCCGACACGGAAATCCACACGTCCCCCTTCTGCCACTTGTCCTCAAGACGTGTTGCTGCTCCAGCACAGAGGAGTATTTACTCTGAACCGGGAAGTGAACCTGGCGAGGGACTCCTTGTGGGAATGTTCTGTGCAAGGAAAGAGAACAACAGAGGGACAGAAAGGGCACCTTGTCCTCCTTTACTCGGAAGTAATATTAAGCAAATGATCCTCTCTGTAAAGAAAAGTGAATAGGGAATTATTCTGTGGACTAACAGACATGGGCACAATCAGTTTCTTATTAGACAAGCACACGGTGGTGTTTTATCTGAATTGACAGGGGGTGCCAGGTGAGTTCCCTTCTAAGAGCCGTAGAAACAATCTCAGACAGAACTGGATAATATTATGCTTGGAATGATAACATTGTGTTTGGAAAAGGATGATATTTTATTTAATCAGCCAGACAGAGAGCGGGTGGCAATTTCAATGCACTTTCTTAAGACAGGGATTCAGAGACTCCAAAGGGAAAGAAGCTCCTGGGCTGTGGGGAGGCTGCTGGCGCCTCGCACGGGTGGGAATCTGCGTTTGGAGCGTCCAAGGCACGATATAATCACGATATACGCTGTAATACAGCCGCAGTAACGCCACGCCGAGCGTCCTGAGCTCCCCCGCTTGCTGAACCCGCACAGGAACGGACAACCAGCTACAAACAACTAAACCTAAGGTAATGCTTAACCTTTAGAGCATCTCTACAGACAATAAACGTGCATCACGGCTACGACCTTCCTAAAAACGTCCCTATGTTATCCCTTAGTAACTGCAGTTGATTACTAACAGAATTAACACAGATTCTGCATTTGCAGTTTCTTGCAGAGCAGTACCAGGAAAAAAAGGGGGGATTTTTCTTTCCTGCATTAAAAGTTTTGAAAAGCACACACAGCCCTTATTGTTATTAAACACTGCAAGTGAAGTTCTGAAGAAAACCTTGGGAGATGCAGCTCTGAGTATTGATTACACGGAGCTGTTTAATGCCGAGCCAAGAGGAACGCTGCGGTTGGAAGATGCTCCGCACACGACCTCGCCAAAGAGCGTTTCTGTTTACGTCTTAAAAACTGTCACCAACAGATCACAGACACAGAAATGTCCGCAATGTATCCAGATGCTGGAAACAAAACCTATTTAAGCCATTGAAGAGTGTTTAATGAAGTAGAGCATTTTTTAACTGCCAGCCCAACGTAAATAATCACTGATTTGAGTGTAGTTACAAGATCCCATCTCACCAAATAACCTGAATGCGCCATCGAGGGAACTGTCGCTTTGTGGGAACAACATAACAGCAGTTTAATGTTCTCATAAACTTGGTTCTTGTCTCCTCAACACCCTGAACCTCTTGGAGAGTGTAAAGCAAAAAGCCACAAACCCCCTCGTGCTGTTGGTCCGTCCCGCTGGGTCCCGTTCTGCCTCGACCAGGACGGACTCACGGCCACCCCCACGGAAACGACTCTTCAGGTGGAAAGGAACCTTCTCTTTTCTCGGAAAGTAACCAGGAAAGAGCATCTCATCCCTCTGCTGCCCGCGGGGCCCCTGTCCGTACAACCAGCGCAGCCCTGGCGCCGCTCGGCACCGGCGAGGACGCACCATGACACCCTGGACCCGCAGAACTGCTGGGCTGAGCCACTTCAGAACACACAGAGCAGCTTCTGCCACATCATCTCATGAACCCTAACACTAGAATCCAAGTCATATGAGTTTGAGTTATATGCATTTATTTATCACAAATTTTGTGCAATCTGGTTCAATTATGAACTTGACTGCTTTTTTTTCCCCGAATATAAAACCCTTTTCCTTGCACCATGTAATTGTGTTCCATGGCAGAACTGGCATTCATCATCGCCCGCTGTCCCCAGCCTAAAAGATAAAACATCCGCAGGGCAATAAATGTCAAACTATGATTATTGATGCTTTCAGTTAAATTGATTATCTATTTGAGGTGCACGGCGCGGTGATTTATTGCTGTCTCTTTACGTTGCACTTGGCACAATGGCTTCCCCAAAGGTGAGCACTTGCATTGTTTCAACAGATTTTCTATTCAATCTGACTTTCCAGAAGGGACTCAGGCCCATCCTGGCGCTCGGTTCCGCTCCCTGTTTTCCGTTCCCTTCTGGAGCGCGAGCTTAGCAAGGAATACGGAAAACAGGACGTGAAAACTATTGTGTAAGTGTTAATGGAAGGACAAAACGCATCTTTGAGTTGCGTCCCTCATTCAAAACTTCTATTTACAGATTGTATTAGACAAAAAGTGTGCGTAATCTTGAGCTTTGCTGAGCACCGCCCGCCTCAACAGAGATGGGATGACCTTCGGCTCGTCACCGGCTTTGTGTTTTTATTAGTTCAGATAACAGGAGCTATAAAATCTGAAGACATTGGCTCCCCAATGATAACCAGCGGCCGCTCCACAAGCAGCTTCTGTTGGCTGCGTCGCGGTGACGGTGACACAAGGTGACCTGCACCTGATCATTTCCCTGAAGAAACGCCTGATGTGGTTGGACACCCCCGAACGAGCTCCCGCTGCCGCTGTTTCCCCACAGTGCGGCACAGGTTGTTTCAGCCCGTTTCATAAAGTAAATTTGGCTTAAAACCACACAGGGTGTACCCAGCAAGCTATGCATGTTCTGTGAAACGCAGATCACAATTCTCTTACCGCACTGGTTTTGCTGGCTATAAAGAGAAACGTGCAAACCTTCTCTTCAAGCAGGTAGACGTGCAGAACCCCAGGACCAAACCCACCGTTTTCATGGGGAAAACGCTCAGTGCTGACTCGGGGACGGGGACAGATGTGTCCCCATTGCTGGCCACAGCCGCTGTTCCGCGTCATGGGCAGCACCGCGTCAGGTACCCTGGGCTGAGCACCCAGAAAACACCATGGCAGTGCGGTCCTGTTACCTGATACATTAAATATGAAGACGTGTCTATCTAAATAACCTTGCAAAATAACCACATGTGATAGATGAACAGTAAGAAGAGAAAAAGAGAAGGATTACTAACTCAGTTTTACAGACAAGACTGAGACAAGAAATTAGGCGATGCGCCCAAATCACACGTCTCTGGCATTTAGAAAGCGCGTTTGAAGCTCCTTAGACCTAATCTTAAAAATAAGGCTGTCATTCCTCCTCAGATGCAAACACCTTTGACCCCAGTAAGGTCTGAATAACCACACATCAGTTCAGACTTTGAAGCCTGGCTTATCTCTCAGTGGTGTAACTGTCCCCTCCGCTACAACCAACAGGAAGCTGAAGGAGGCGAGTGTGGTCACTGAAGCACAGAAGCACAGGCTGTGGCTCACACATCTGTCCACCCAGCCCCAGCAAAACCTTCCCAAACCCTCCCCAGGCCTCAATCACTCTCCTTCTCCTCCCTTCCTGCCCCGGGTGCTGGAGCTGCCGCCCGGGCCCGCGGGCCTGGAGCCCCGGAGCGGCTCTGCAAGGGCCCGGCGCAAAAGGAAACACGTTGGGCTCCGTTCTGCGACAGCCAAGCCTGGAACGCAGAACAATCTGCTTTTCCTCTCTGCTTTTCTTCACACCAACTCAGCAGCACCGTCTTCATATCAGATCACAAATAACTGCGGGCTGAGAGGCACAGGAATGAAGCCGTAAACTGACTCTTACCAACGGCATCTTCGCTCCTGACAAGAAACCTTCACATTTCTATTCCAGCGTTATCTGACTAAAGGCTTTTTTTTGCCCATTTTTGTTTTCCTTTTGAACAGGGACACGTTGCAGATGCTCCCGCGCTATCAGCGAGCGGCGCTGGCCCCGCTCGGCGCGGGAACCGGCCGCGTCTGCTCTGTTTAACGCACAGGAAGCCCGGGGCAGGTTTAAGAAGTTTGCAGAGGATGTAATGGAGCCTCTAATGTGTTTAGGTTTCTCCAGCGGAATCTGGTTTTATCAGAAAACAAAGGTCCTGGAGGGATTATCAGCAGAAAGAAACGCAGGAGCTGTCTGGCTGGGCCGGGGCCGTGCAGACTGTTATGTCAAGGTGCGCCCGTTTCCTTCCAGCAACGCTAAAAGCTGCTCCTGGAAATCAGTCTCCCCCAGCAAATTAACTGGAGTTCTGTGCCCACACGCAAGATTTGCAGTGCAAATAAAGCGGTGCTTGCCCGGGCTGCTGCCCGGCACGACGCACAGAGGAATCCAGGCGGCTCTCCACGCTGAAGCTGCTCTACTAGAGGTACCAGCAAAAGAAAATGTTGCTTGCAACAAATGCACAAAGTTTATCCCTGTTAAACACCCAGTGCTGCAACGCACCGCCCTTCAAATAAACAACTCAGGCTTACAAGACCTTCAACGTCGCTGCTCCAGCCCCAGCTCCTGAGTCCCCGCATACACACAATTAGAGCAAAAGGGGCGGTGGGAGCAGCGAGGGGGAAATAGGGACCAAAGGAAACTTCTTCACAGGCAGATAATAAAATTGCCAGGTAAAAAGTACTAATCACTTGTGAACTTGATCCTTGTTTTGTGCATTTTTTTTCATTATGTGATAAAAGATAATTATAATAATAATAATTTAAATTCAAATACAAGTCCGTATAACATAAAACTAAGCCTTGTCAATCTGCCAGTCTCAGCGCTGCTCAGTGCAGCTGTATAACAGGAAAATATCAAGGTGAGGCCACAAAAATCAAAGCTGGTACCTCCTGAGTCTCTCAGAGAAGATTTGGTGATTGCTCTTTAGTCACTAGGGAGCTTCACAAAACCCAGATTTACATCCTGGCTCAGGTATCACAATACGCTCAAAATAGCATTTTGGATTCAAGGGCTCTTGATGAGCCACGAAATAAATACAACATGGGTATTTTAAGCAGAGCGCCGCACCAAGCGCAGATGCCGTGGTTTCCCTGCCCCGCTCTCCCCGCGCCGCGGGCACCCCAGGCAGGTCTCCAGGATGACGCTGCGCCGCACGGGAGCCACGTCACACGAACCCGCTCCTCCCGCACAGCAACGCGGGAGCTCCGGCACCACCTCGAGAAAGCACCGACTGCTGCTGTGGGGAGACACGGGGACGTGGAGGGGCTGCTCACCCCTCATCCCAGCACAACGTCCTGTGGGGTGACACGGGGACGTGGAGGGGCTGCTCACCCCTCATCCCAGCACAACGTCCTGTGGGGTGACGTGGAGGGGCTGCTCACCCCCAGCTCGGCCTTCATCCCAGCACAACGTCCACCTCGGTCCATCGACACCTGTGCTGGAACCACCCGGTTTTAGCGATGGGTTCCCCAAGGCGCTGTGGGGGGGTCGGGGGGTATTTACCGCACTCCGCTACCCGGGGTCGCCGTCTCCAGCCCGGAGCAGAGGATGAGACCAGACCCAGCTCGTTGCTGCTAACACAGCCCCCCCGTGCACCCAGCGCCCCCCCAGCACCAGCTGAAAAAGGGAAAGAATGAGAAAGTGAGTACCCGGGAGCTGGCACGGCAGACAATGTGCGTCTTGTGTGAGTAATTTAGCGCTATGGCCAGTCAATCTGGTTTCTGGGCCCGATGCCCTGACCCTCTTTAGAGCGGCTCTCTCTCCAGCGCAGTGTGAAACATTTCCTTTCACAGCACTGACACTTTGCAGATTGAGACGTCAGGCCTGTCCAACTGCAGCAAATTAGCAATTTTTCTTTTACTAATTGGAAATAAAAATGTTTGCTAAGGGAATAATTTGTAGGAATGCAGTGTTAGGTTTCCGGCTTTTTATAAGGATGCTTTAAACTTTATACATGTGCACTTTTCTGCTGTTTTGATGCCTTGCACTGTAAATTTTAATAGGTTACTCGACTGTTAGCTTTACAGTCTCGGCCTTCCAAAGGATTAAATGAGGTTTTTGATTCCTCCCCTCCCAGGCAGCAGGGGCTCTCCCGGGCGAGCTCCAAAGGGTTAAAAACATACATGGCTACGTGGCATCTGGATGAACCTTGGGCAGCGATTTGTGTGCGAAGCCTGCGGCTCACAGCTCCCCAGGAGCCCGCGAGGGGCCGGGGAGCAGATCCAGGGACGCTCTTCAGCAGAAACCTGCCACAAACGGGCAACTCCAGCATCCGGAACACGAGCGTCGGCGCGGCAGCCGCACAGAGTGCAGGAGCTCGCTGGTGTCTGCGCTGGTAGGAAGGGCAAGGAGGCTCCTGCCGTCCATGTTTGCAGCTCGTTTGCACTAACGCAGCTTTGCCCACTGGGTGAGGAAATACGAATAGTTTGGGCAGGGTTTGGCGTGGCAGCGTCTGGATTTTTAAACTCCTCTCACGTGCGAAAGTGGATTTGGGGCAGGTTGATCTGTTTGATCCCAAAAGCACTGCAGCGGCACGCAAACGCCCGTCAGGAGAGATTTCTAATCAAAAAGTTCTTCAAGAAAGTGAGATCGGGAAAGAGCCACCTATAATACAGAAGAACCTCCTAAAAACCCTAGAAATGGAAACAAAGTGCCGCTTTACTGCAATGCAATATTTTAGTTTAACGTAGCTCTGTAAGGTCTTCCTGCAAAGCGCGCTCGGCAGCGGTACATTAGCTCCTGTAACAATGCCAGCACATAAAGAGTTACTGTTCTTTCCCCCTACAACCCCCCCATAAAGCATTTGACAGCCATGCCTAATAATTCTTTCTGGTGTGGTTTTTCTTTTTCTTGATGTCTTTATGTGAATATGAAGCCAGAGTGAAAGGCTTTGGGTGACCCCCGTGAGAGAGAAAAAGTATGAACTACAGAGAAAAAGAGTGAGATATAGACTCCCCGCCGAGCCATCGGCATCGTCTCTGGCAGCTCACAACTTGGCTTCAGAGGGCCTTTGTGGCGCAGAAAGGACTCTTCTTCACTCAGGCGGTGACAATAGGTGTTTTGTCAGAGGGGGACAGGATAAAAAGCAGGGGGTGGGAGGCGAGATCATCATCGGCAAGGGGCGAGCCTTGGGGCCTGCAGATGTTGGAAGGAGGATGATTTATTGCTCCAGTGTCCTCGGTGGCATTTGGCCACCTTCCCAGAGCCCAGGGCTGGCCGGCGGGAGGAGGAGCCCAGCACGCAGCATCTCCAGCCTTCTACGGGCAGAGCGGCGGGGGCGGCGGGGGGACACGGGACCGGGTTGGACACCGAGCACTGCCCAACCGCGCTAATGCGAGGAAGCGCAGAAAATGCCTTTAATTCCCCAGCCTAGAAAGGCCCTGCAGAAAAAAAGAGGTGCAGTGGCTACCTATGAATTACAGCCCCGGGACAGCTCTGTGCTCGGAATAAGCAGACCCGATTAAGCCATCGCCATCCAGAACAGGATGCTGAGAGCTGGGGTGCTCCTGCGGGTGTGGACGCTCAGGCTGGCCCTGCACAGCTCTCACCACGGAGCCCGTTCCCAAGGGTCAAGCTGAGCTCTGCATGGCACCGGCCGCTCCAAACACAACCCGATCGCCGTGTGAACGGAGGGGGGATCCGGCCCTGCTTCCCGCTCAGAAACCACGCCGGGCTGGGCAGCGGCGCGGGGCATCTGTGAATCAGCCGAGGAGAGGAACCAGGATTCTGGATTCCTCTCCATAGCCCAGAAAAATCGCAGAACTGTTTGAAGTTTGCCCACTGCTCTGTATATCCAGTATATTGAAAAGTATCCCAGATCACCGAGCCAGGACGTTCTGGATAATTTCCAAGAAAAAGGAATCACAGCCTAGCAAGAAATACACACCAAGATGGTATATTGCCAGGAGTTTGATTTAGGACTTTTGCTCCAGTTCCTTTCCTCTTTTAATACACAGTTTTCCACCACACTTTCTATATAAATACTGTATCCTATGGCTGACAGCCTCTCTTCGTAGATTTATCCGTTAGTGGACTTACTAAAAATGTTTTCTGTTTAAACAGGGGCACATGCTTCACCTCAGCCAGAGACGGTATTAAATACAAACCCAGTAAACCCGAGACAAGATAGATGCAAAGAAGAACTTTCAGAGTCATTTCATACAGCAATTGCGAGGCAGAAAAGCTAAAAAACGAGACAACGTGCACAAGTGGAAGGCGACCGAAAAAAGCATGAAAGAAAATGTACCAAACTCCCGAGGTGGGTGGGCAGGATAACACTCAGAGCCCACGGGTGACGAGCACCATCGGATCCCGCTGCCAGATACGAGGGAACCTCAAACCGCGCTACCAGGTTCCAGACACACTTCTCTGCGCGTCCTCCAACCCGTTCTATCCATTTACAGAAGGAAGTGAAGCATTCAGAGCGTAAGTGACGTGTCCAAGGTCACACAAAGAGTCAACTGCAGAGTCAACACCAGAGTAACGGGATCTTTGCTCCAAATCCCTTGGCTTTGACTGCGAGACAATGGCTCCCCCTCCCACGTAATCAACCAGTTATGGAGACGCAGAAACGCAGATCTGCAGGACTAAATATGTTCACTGGGGAATAAAAATGTTGGGATGATTATCTATAAATTACATGACATTATCCAGACCTCTCTGGTTTGGAAGTCGCATAGAAATTTGATGAATTACACACGAGACACAAATGTTATAAGAGAAGCTTTGCTTTGACTATTTCTCTTGGTCTCTGCAAGAAAGTAAGAACTGCAGAGATGGACCAAAAGAACACAGTTCCCTACTGCTCTGACTTTTCAAAATGATTATTATTGGTATTCCTGATATCGGTTTGTTATCACTATTGGCATTTCCTCTCCCACTACTCACTTTTCCACACACCGAGGTTTTCCAGAACACGGCAGCCTGAGCAAAAAGTGTCTGAAAGGCAAAAGAAATGTCACCTGGACTTCCCCAGACAGGCCTCAAATGTCACATTTTCTGATTAAATTGTTAATGCTATCTGTGAGTGCGTCTTACGCAGTTTGCACATCTCCCAAGCTATGACCAAGCAACAGGGTTGATTTCGCTCCGTTCCTGTTTTCTGAGGGTGTTTGTGTCCGTGTCCGTGCGGGTTCCCCTGCTGGGCGCAAACCCCACAGCCCCTCGTGTCCGGCTCCGCTCCCCACGGGCGCACGGGCTGCACGCAGAAGAGATGTCAGACTCGCACCGAACACGCTGCTAAAAGCTGGCTTTGTCTGTCTTTTTTCTATTTTTTAATAGGCAGCGTTTGTACTACAGACACGGATAATACTGCATCTTTAATGCTCTGCAACAAATTGCCACATCAGCACTAAATACCTCCACTTAATTTTTCATTTGGATACGATGAAACATTTTTTTCCCATGGAAGGAAAAGTCTGGTCTTTGTGACCGTGGCACTGCCAGCCCAAGTTACAGTAAAGGTTAATCACAAACAAGAGACAAGTAAAGTAGACAAAGAGCATCATACACTTCACTTTTCAATGGATGTTTTCATAAATGTATGAATAATTTAAATTATCATTGCCCGGTATTTATTCGAGTGTTTCAGGGGAAAAAAATGCCTCCTCTTTTTCTTCCCCTCCTTGATTCTTTTCATTTCTGTCTCATCTCTTTTATGTGCTGCATCGGCTGTTTTCTTGCCATCTGAATCAGTTTTTTGGAACAATGGGATGTATGAGGGCTGAGGGGGCAGTTGAAGAATACAGCCCTTGTTGTACACTCTGTGACTTGACATTGATTAATGAGGGTGCGGACATGGGCAGAATGTGATGGAGAGAGAAGGGGAAGCCGGAGGACCTGAGGGCACCGGGAGGAGGGCGGGGAGGTGACGGGGCCGCGGCCGGTGCCAGAGCCCGCGCGGTGGCCACCCGGCCGGCACGGACCGAGCCCCGGCTGTCGTGACAGCGCCGATGTGACACAGCGTCGCACCTCGCCCAGGGCCGTCCCGCACGGCCACGGCACACAACGCTTTCCTCCTGTGAACATCGGCCCCAAAAACATCGGTAGAAAGAGCTTTGTCGCTTCCTCTGTTCTTTCACAGGTGCCTCAGCCCGCCCTGTCGGTTCGCTCACAAAACACAAACACACTGAGGCTCGTAACCTCTCCTGCCGGCGTCCCAAACACCGACGACTTTCCTCAGGAACCGCGTTCGGATCGAGGGTTTCTGGATGTCAGGGGAGGGTTTGGCTGGTGCCACTTTGGAGACACAAGAGCTCTGCAAATCCTGTCACTTCACTCAGGTGTCTCATTTCCTCACGTGAACAAATCAGAAGTGCTGATGCTGGTCAGAAAAGAGCAACGATCGTACGCTGAAAAGCCGGCGATGTTTTTGCGTGGCGGGACGTCCCAGCTGAGCTGCGCCCGCGCTCGATCGGATCCATCAGCACAAACACGACGAGCACGTCGACACAGCGCAGGACACAAGCAGAGCTGTCCCGCCTCCCTACGTTTGGTACGGCAGGACAGACAGACAGGATCTACCCCACGTCTTGTCGTTATTAATATAAACCATCAATAGCCATATCTTACTAGTCAGAAATCTTTACAGAAACCACACCTCGTGAAGCCTGGAAACAAAGCTGCAGTTGCAGTGGTTTCAGTCAGAAAGAATCCACCCCAAACCAGCACCAGCCTGGTTCTCACATTCAAACCGTTCTGCCCTTCTCCACCGCCCCGGATAAATTCCATATCTGCCAGACTACTGACTGTTCATGTGCTAATCTGAGGCAGACTCTCATTCATGGCTGTTCTCTTTTGCATAAAACATTAAATGTTCATTTAAGGGGCCATACGCAGGAGCGCTCCCCCCAGCCCCACGTCCCCTTTCCCTTCGCTGACGGGCAGGGACAGATCCCGGCTCTGCCGGCGTCTATTCAAAGGGAGCGCAGAGAAGCTCCCCGGAAGAGCCCAGGATCTCCTCCCCGTCCTCATCTGCCACAACCACCACCGGCTGTAACGCCTCAATCAGAGAGCAACAGGAAAACTCTGCTCGTGGGGACCGTGTGGTGCACAAGCTGCCTGAGCACCGGTGATTGTGCAAGGACACAACCGGTGCCCAGTCCTGAACACCCGGCTGAGCACCAGTGATTGTGCAAGGACACAACCAGCCCCTGGTCCTGAACACCTGGCTGAGCACGGGCGATTGTGCCCGGACACGCCAGGCTGAGCATGGGCGATTGTGCCAGGACACGCCAGGCTGAGCACGGGCGATCGTGCCCGGACACACCAGGCTGAGCATGGGCGATCGTGCCCGGACACGCCAGGCTGAGCATGGGCGATCGTGCCCGGACGCAGCCGGCTGCGCGCCCCGCGTGGCCGTGCTCCCTGTGCAGTCCCAGCCGTTCCCTTCCCGTCTGTCCCCGCGTCCAGCCCAGCGATCACCTGCACCGGCTCCACAGAGGGTGACCTGAGCCCCGGAGCGACTGGGAACAAACGAGAGAGCTTAACTAGAGCAAGACTGGCATAAAAAGGAAAGGGAAAGAAAGAGAGGAACAAAGATTCCGTCCAATTTGCTCTTTTCGGCATTGTAAAAACTGGCCTGTTTCCCAGTATATCACTCTGCCATTGAATAAGGTCAATTGCAGAGCAGTTCTTCAGTCATCCTGATGGGTTTTCATGAGAAAGTGAATGGAGTGCAAATTAGCCAAAGTCGTCACAAGCTTTTTTACTGTCACTCTAAGCCTGACAGTCCAAAGGAAAATGAGGATTAATAAATCTAACGAACTTTCTCTATTATCCGAGCCAGGTTAGGAAACTATTTATTGTCTCTCTTTTTCTGTGTTTCATCCATTTTGCCCACTGCGGTGAAGCGTTTCGAGAAGAAAGAGCCAACAGCCGCGCGCCCCCCATGCCTGTGTGCACCCCCATGGCTGTGTGCACCCCCATGGCTGTGTGCACCCCCATGCCTGTGTGCACCCCCAAACCGCCGCGCAGCAGACACCCAGAAATAACAGCACCGCAAGCAAATCGAGACTTTAAAACCATTCCACCTTGCACACACCATGTCCTTTTCTATAAATCCCTACAGCTGCTGATTCCCGTTCACTGGTACGTGTTCAATGTGCTAAGCACACTTATTTTACAGGAGAAAGAATAATGACTGCTAGCAAGTCTTAAAAATCACCTTTCTTTCTAAGAGGAAAAAATTGGTTTCAAGTCAAGGGGGAAGGTTTTTTTAACAATCGCATCCACACGTGTGAGGTAGATTTTAGTGTAGTCCCAAAATTACCATGTTTTGAATAGAACAAGGCATCTCAGTAGCTAGTGCTCTAGAATGCTCTTTGCTATTGATTGAAGCCGTTAGCATTCGGGCAGCTCTTGGAACAGCAGCTGAACCCCAGCGGTTGCCTGAAACGCCCAGAACCAGGAGGTCACGCAGGCCCTGCTGGAAAAGGCCTCCAGGAGCCATTTGGCACTTTGCTTTGGGAGGTTTAAGCACGTGTGTACATATATATACACATACGTATTTCAGTCCAGCGTAATGCAAATCTGCCCAGTGTCACAGTTGTACAAAATGTTTTCCCATGTCATTTGTAACGTGTTGTGACGGGTACAGTAGTTTTCATTCCGGAATCTCAAAGTGCCTAAAACCTGGTGTGCGCGAGGCCGGTGCTGCCTGCGGCCCACGTGGGCCCCGCTGAACTCACAACATTGTCTGAGTGGTTTGTTTCCACCTCTGGCGTGGGGACACTCGTCAGAATCAGCTCCCCCTGAGGAGGCTCCAGCTGCAGCCTGACCAACCAAAGAAAAACTGTTCAGCATTCAAAGCCATCTGGGCCTTGTTGAGATTTCCCTTCTCCGACTTTCACAGTCACTTGTCATTCCATTTAATAAGAGAGAAAACTTTCCTGACCATCTGAATTATGCCATTCAGGATATTAAAGAAAACACACATACCCCAAAGTAACGGTAAAATTATGCTGCAATCATCAAATCAGCCTTCTCTTCTTATCCCATCTGTGTATTCTCCTTGGAAATGCTCACGTATTGGCTAGAAAGCCACACGAGAGGCACAGTCCTACCTGCTTGCCACTTCAATTGCTGGTATTTTAATCTCATCAAAGAATCGGGGTTTTCCTTCCTGCTGTTTTGACTTTGCTGTCTCTTGGTCTTGTCACATTCACTAGTTTTGAATAAGTGCAGAACTTGCATTTACAGAATTTGCAATCCGCGAGATTGTTTAAGTGATTTATCAAACGCTTTGACTGAGCACTCGCTGCTGCCCCAGCTCTGAATCTCGTTCCCATTGACGGGTTTGACACGAGCGCGCGGAGCGAGCGCGGCGCTGGAAACCCTTCCCGCAGCCGCTCGCAGCGCCGGCGCCGCAACACGCTCCTCCTCGGGCACCTCGTGTCTGGTAAAACCAGAATGCCAACAGCCAGGCTTTATCTGATGAACGATGCCGCACGACGTCCCGCGGGAAGGTCCATAACGCACAGAGCACCCGAGAGCGCGCCCCGCATAAACCTCTTAGCATGTTGTTCCTATGGGCCCCTGCTCCAAAGAGACTGTTCAGCAGGTGAACTCACCCAAGCCGGAGGTGACTCAAGGCACTGTGCACCGGATTATTCTGCGTCTTTGGTGCAGCTCTGACATGTTTTGTCCACTTTGTATGAAATACTCAGCACTCGTTATCCCCGAGAATGCTGTGAATTCAACCCTTCCCTCAGGATTGGGTGAACAACACCCAAATGATGCTGCAATGGAGACGGTGATTGTGGGCGGCTGTGAACGCAGCAACCACTTGAGATTAACTCTTAGTGTATTAAATTCGTGCCGCAGAGGGGCTTCTCTAGGGTTTCATCGTTTAAGTAGAACAAACACACTCTCCAGGAACATTTGCTGTCTGCCTCGTGACTTTCAACAGTATAACCACTCAGAAACAAACTTAGAAACTAATCAAAGTACTCAAATGCAATAAGAAATCTCTCCAAAAACAACAAGGAAAGATGGGCCAAAGCCAGAGTGGATTTCGAGCAGCCAGGATTCAGAGGGGACCAGATACAGAGTTTTCATCATTAATAACAAGCCAAAGACAGAATAAATGAAGAGAATTTGTTTCAGTTCAAAAGAGATTCAAACGACGCGCTTGTGCAGCAGAACGGGTGTGAGTCTTTCTTCCTGAATCTGTTGTCTTTCAGGCTCATGACATTTTCAATGCTTCCTCCAAACCCGGTGGATAATGCACTTCCAACATGTAGGCTCTAGGTATGCACATTCTTAAAATCAACCACTCAACACGCATCCCAATAAAAGTGAGCTTTCCTCCCCATTTTCCCCAAGAAAGGAAGCTCAGAGCCCTTTTATGCATTGTGAATGGCCCACCTAATTTAGACTGAATTATACCCTAACCTTCATTTCCCCTTTACTTCTTTGCTCCATTCAGCGGTTTCTGACTTCAGCTAATTCACTAACAATCCCAGCTGGTCCTTCCCAGCTCCCGCTTCTTTAGCACATTGTCCACGGGAACTATGTGCTCCCATCTACGCTGGTATTCCACTCTCCAATTAACCTACTGCTGAGAGGCTTTACCCCTTTCCACCACCCATTCCTCTGCACAGACATCTTTTTAACCTTTTACTTCTTGAATTGAAGTTCAGAAGATCTCTTCCAGGTGAGAAGGTGGGAAATTTATTTGCCAAACGTGTCTCTGGTTACACAGGAAGACACAACACACCGTCGGGCGGGAGCTATGGAAAAGGAACCTGCTCGATGCAGGATGCATTTCAAAGCCAAGCGCTGAGGCGCAGACGTTTAGGACACAAGTAAACAAGTAACACAGGAATTTCCCCACGTCTGCCCGGCACATGCTCGTTCCTGCGACTGAAACTGCTCAGCCAGGGGAACCGACACCTAAAGACACCCGCAACCAGCCTAAAATCTATCACCCTTATTCCTATAGACTTACTGATTACTAATTGCTGATTTTAGGTGTGAGTACGGCTGGTGCCTGATCCGCAGCCCCGCGAGGCTCAGATGGATTTGCTATCCTCATTATTTTTAAACAACCAATCTCTTTTCTATCATACAATTACAACACTGATGACATTAAAATGAACGCCTGCACCTATGCAACCGCGTGTTCTTCACCATGTCTGCCAGGGATCGGAGTCTCCAACGTGCCCGTATCGCAGATCTCTTTTCCGTGTCACTGCAGAGGTTTGTGTGACCGGGGACACGGGGGATCCTGTGTCTGATCACTACTCATCCCCTTGCACAAACAGAATAACCCGGGCTGGAAACAGCTCTGCTATCTTGGGAGAAAAGCCAAGACCCCGACGTCTCGGAGCCCCTGTCCAACAGCCGTGTAACCATCTGCAGCAACTCCCACAGCAATGGGGATAAACCTCCCTGGACCCGGACGGAGACCCGTCTCTGCTCTGGTGTCTGCGCGACGCCCGTGCGCTAACACAGGGTCCTTCTTTGCACTTAAACTGCTGCAGTTATTCCAAAACCTCTTCTCCAGTGTAGATTAAACCACATTTTAAAAGGCCGAAACATCAACGTGTGCTTCCTGAGAGCCATTTAACATCCCATTTCCTGACACAACGCCAAGTGTCTTCTGTCCTGGCAAATGGCACAGATCTCACTGTTGACAAGATCCCAGATAAAACCAAGATAGAGAAAACGTAACTGATGGCTGTTGAGCACCTACCTCACCCAGTTCCTCCTTTCCTGTACATTTGCTTAGAACCATGCGAGCGGAATAGCAGCGCGGGGCTCAGAAAGTGCTTTTCAGAACCAGGCAGTGAGAAAGTCAATATGGAGCAGGGTGTCCATTTGTTTTGATTTATCTCACTAACTTCAACTGACAGTTAATTCATCAGAGGAGGAAAATGCCAGTCCAGTGAAAACACAACTCATGAAGGAGAGAGAACCGAGTGGAAAACGTGGACTGTGGATAATGCAGGTAATAAATTAAAGGATACAGTATCAGTATTTTGTCATTCACATTCTGAATTTGCTACATTCCTACTCTTGCCAATTACAGTTTAGAGCAAGCAGTAAATTTACACATGCATTTACTGATACATATATCACACACACACAAGCCCTGTAGAAAATGAAGCAACTCTGGAAAACAGAAAAAGGCAGGAAAAGCAGTCGCTTTGGCTCAAATTTCTAAATCTGAAATTTCCAGCAGACTACCACAAAATCTTGTAATAAACTGCAGGCAAGATGAGAATTTACACTGTGAATGTTGGCTTGGATCCAAACCCCACACAAACAACAAGGAGTTGAAAATGAGATTTGCAATAGCAACACTGGTCCAGCACTCGCACGAGTGCGGGGAATGAAGACGCAACATCTTCCTGGGGTCACAAGAAATGTCCCCTTGACGTCGTTTATCACCACCAGTACTCACCACTACAACCAGTATCAAAGGCCAACTCACTGGAGCCGCCTTTAATTCTTCCCGTGCAAAAGCTTTCAAGTCAACTCAATTCAAGTAATCCAACACAATGAGTCCAGTTCTGCAGACAAGGGTTTCCCCCCCTGCACTGAGCAGCTCGTGACTTAACAGTAACGTTTGGAAGTTGTTAAACGACCCTTTTTTTCACTACATAAAAGATGAAGGAAGCTCCAAGGTGTAAGCACTAGATATATCTGATGTGTCAGTGCTTGGAGCGGGGTCGCCGGTCCCCCAACGCTGACGACAGCTGCCCCCGTGCACACGCAGGACGGCCACCGAGCCCCAGCCCACGGCTCTGCCCTCCCTCACTACACACGCTTTACTCCCTTCCTCGCCGCAGGTCTCTGGGACGGTGGCTGTTGTCAGCTAAAAGTGGATCTTTTCTTTCATATCGGGCTCTTTGACCCTTAGCATGTGCACTGCAAAAAACTTCCAGCTCTTGCAGCGTTATAGTCACGCTCCCAATGAAACTTCTGCCAGTCTGCTGTGCAAAAATACTTCTAGTATAGACATACGTAACCCAGTATTTAAAATTTGCTTTAAATCAATAAATGGGGTTTAAATCCCAACACGGAGCCCTGTGGAGCGGGCGGCAGAGCTGGGGCAGCTCGAGTCCTGCTCAGACCCACCACTTTCTGAGTTAGGAGCGAGGTTTATCGCGTTCCCCAGAGCTCTCTGCTTCTCCAAACATTTGGCTTTGGCGACTCCCCCGCCCCTTCCCTTCCCTTCCTCCAAGTTTAAGGCAGTTCACCACTTACGGTCATTTACAGCTTACATCTCAGTAAATCCAGAAGGTGTCTGATGAAAAAGAGGGACTAGCCAAGCATCTTAATCCCCCTGTTCATTCATGCTCTCTGTAATGTTCTTTCAGGCCTCTGCTGAGAGACTGGGCTGAAATGAAGGCTGATAAATTAGTCTGGAGGGAAACAAGGCAGATTCTGCTTGTAAAAGGTCATTCCAACTTTGTTCTGGGTGAGGGTTTATCTTGACTGCAGCTGCGACAGACAATGGCCGGGGCCTAAACGGCAGAAATCCAAGCTCTGCTCATGAAATTACTGTGCTGATAAGGTAGAATGGACTTCAGTGAGATCTAAATGGGAAAAGGGAGGTGGGGGACAAGGGTGAAATGTAGGTATTTTTGAACATGATTGAACAGGGATGACACAATGAGATGTACAATTAAAGCAATGACTTGCCCGGGCATTATCTGAAAGTGAAGAAACATACTGCTCGCTAATCAGATCAAAAGGGAGAAAATACCCACTTGTGTGCGCGGAGCAAACCGGCCCGGCACAATGCAGGCACAACAACGCGGGCACAACAGCGCGGGCACAACAACGCGGGAACAACAGCGCAGGCACAACAACGCGGGCACAATAACACGGGCACAACCACGCGGGCACAACCACGCGGGCACAACAGCGCAGGCACAGGTGGGCTGGAGCTGCAGCTTCTGCCCCAGAAAGGGTCTGAAAGGCACTAAACCCAAGGTGGTTCTCAGGATGGGGCTCCGAGCCGCGGCCGCGCTGGCAGGACAGCAGGCTGCTGCCAGGACACACGGACGTTGGCCTCGCCAGCCGCACGCTGCCCAGGGCAGCCGAAGGCGCCTCGCTGCAGAGCGCGAGCGGGACGGCTGCCTGCGAACGCCCCGCACCCAAAAGCGCTACTATTATTTGTAAGCAGCTTTTGTGCATTTTTGTGCAAAGAGAGTAAGCGATGGCAAGTTGTGACGCAGCGCTCTCCAGCCTGTGCTCCCCGATGCGCACACGGATCACCTGCGTTGTGAGAGACGCCTCTCCTTGATTCACACATCCCACTTGGACGTGCACGTCTCTATCGGTGCAAACGCATTAAATGGTCCCAGCAGACTGTCACAGCCCAAACCCCAGGACACCAACCAGCTCCCACCCGGGCCTGCGCCTTGACTGTCCTGTTCTCCGTTTGCTTTCAGAGCGGGGAGAGAACCGGGACATGAAGACACACGCACAGATGAGTCCAGGTGGGTGTTTTACACGAGGACACTTGGCAGAGCAGCTGGTCTGAGTCACAACTCCGGAAGCAAAGCTCAGGATTAGTAACGCTTCCAAAGCCACTCCTGTGCGGGGAAATGCTCCTCCCAGCCAGCTCTGCACCTTGTCTGGACACCAGAGCTCCTCCCGCACACTCAGCGTCCCAAATGTGACTCAGACGGCGCTTCACGCCCTCCTGGGACAAACACCCCCCTGGAGACGCCCCGGGCCGGGCTGGACGGGCTCCGAGCAACCTGAGCTGTGAAGATGTCCCTTCCATGGCAGGTTGGGCTGGGGGCGCTGGGAAGGTCCTTCAACCCAAACTATTCCATGACTCTACATAAAATGACGCGTCCTTTCAAGTCCGTGTGTGTTTCTGTTTAACTCCAACGCACTGACTGTTCCCTTCCCAAACCCCGCTGTGTTCCCGGCCCAGCAGCCGGACTCTCCTGGGGACACAAAGCAAAGGCTGGATTTCTGTGGAGGTTCAGGTTCCGCAGCGCTGCCCTGCGCCCCACACGCCCCGTGACACCCAACGGGCTGGTTTGCAAGCCCTCCGCTCACCACTGACCAATCTGTGGGATTTGGTTTTCCTCCTTTTTTTCTTTCCCCCCCTTTTTTTTTAGTGTGGATGATCAGATGCTGTTTCAGAAGCGGGTGTTCATGGATGCCTCTCGAAAACTAAAAGAAAATATTTATTTCCTTTTTCTGCTTGTGAATCAGAATGTTCTATTTAAAGAAAGTGCCCTCTGCCGGATTGCTCATGAGTTATTACCCCTTATGGAAATAAAGGAGGAATATCAGGAGGTATTCTTAGTCATTCCCTTCCCCTGTCTCTTCTTTTTTTCCTTTATTCCTTATATACCCATGTTTTAGAGACGTGCCCAAGATAGAGCAAGATATCCTGGCATTCTTGGGCCTAAAAAAGACTTACTCTTTTAACCCCAACTCGAAGCATTTGATGAAACACCACAAAAATGGTACAAATGTCGGTCATTTCACTCGGACATCATAAGGTGCATTTTTCTTTTTTATCCAGCCTCGAGATTAATAAATTATCCCCCAACAGATGCAGTTGCAGAGAACGGGACCTTGCCTTTGATACAACGCGCAGTTTTCCCGCACCCCTCCCCACTGCTCTTTGAGAAGCATTCGCAGCACCGCGTGTGTTCAATACAGCGCATCTCCTGGCCTGTGTTGAATACACCGTGTGTCTCCTGGCCTGTGTTCAATACAGCGCATCTCCTGGCCTGTGTTCAATACAGCGCATCTCCTGGCCTGTGTTTAATCCCAGGTGTAGGGAACAGCCCCACAACCGACGGGACCCGGCGCTGTCCACGGGCAGGGCTGCGGGGCCACGAGCGCTCCTGCTGCATCTGATTCTTCCCACAGTTATTTGTCTTTCACAACACAGCTTCTATCGCCACCCTAAAGCGTGACCGGAGAGCACTTATTTTTCACAGGTAAATAGGCAGCCTGGTTCCTGCTGCAGCATGAGCAAAGCCTCTCGTGCTTCAGCAAATCACCTCTCTTAAAATATAAGTTAAAACGAAGGAACTAATAACTATATTTTATTAATGGTATTTACCCTGCGAAGCAAACTGAGCTAAAAGCATATCTGATTGCTTCCCAATTCCCCAGAACTCACTTGCTAAATTTCCCTCCAGGATGTGATTCCCATTCTTCTCCCAGTTAGCAAATTAAACAGCGCTATGATAAATATCATTATTTACTCAACAAAGTGATCAAAATCATTACGTGGCTTTTTTTTTCCAAGTCCCAGAGGCAATGGAGTGTAAACGCGCTGTGATTTATTCGGGGACTCTGAACGGCGGGTTCTGTGCCAGCCGGCGAGGAGCCGCAGGATCGGGAGCGCGGGGCAGGAACAGCCGCACTGAACAGCCGCACGGTGTGAGCCGGGAGTGTCTTTGGAGGGACAGCGGCGGGCAGACACCACCGGCACGGGAGAAACGGGGAGCTCCGTGCTGTTCCACAAAGTGCATGGTGGAGGAAACAGACATGAAGAAACAAGATAGTGCAGCGTGAAGAACACGTCTCTCCTGAAGCAAAAATCCTCATGTAACTAATAGGCCAGGCGATCCAGACACACCGGTAATATCTCAATTAGCCAGCAATAAGGCGCTACGACAAGTCTTACACCGGCTTTCAAGAAGTCAAAACTACGAGTTCCAGAGAACTATTGCCAAAAACTAATGTCAAACTGCACACGAACACGCCAACAAGTACATCTGTCAGAGTCACCGCTGTTCTGAGCACCAACACAGAGGCAAAAGTCTCGTCAACAAATTACAGGGTGACAAAAAACTCCTCCCCTTTCCTTTTTTTCTCTTGCTGCCGATTGTCTGCCCGCTCCACTTTATTAGCAGCGATGGAAACGTGTCCCAAGCTGCAATTCTCAAGCACAAGTGACATCCCGTAAAGCTGCCTGGAGCATGTTGAAGGCTTTTCCACCCTTAAAATCTCAGGAAGCAGCACAGAAAGCAGCGCGTGGGCAGAGATGGTTTGTACGGCAACGATTCCCGCCCGGCACCCGAAGGCACCCGGGTGTGTTGTTCCCAAGTGAAGAGACTGAGGGACCAAAACCCGCCGTCTGCGCTCTGTTTAAACGCACTGGGAATGGAAAACCCCGAGAGGCGTCTGAAGGACGAGGTCAAAGAGACGGTGTGGGGGGTGTGAGGACAAACCGTCCTTCCCACCAGGTGTGGGTGACCCAGAGCCCAGAGCAGCGCTGCTGGGGCCTGGAACTTCCTCTTGGAAAGGAAGTTTGTTCAACTGCGCTACAAGAATCAACAGTATCGCAAAGTCAACGCAGACCGAAGCGAACAGGTACGGCTGATATCAGTGCAGAACGCATGCAGGGAACTATCTTAAAAACAGGGATGTAAACACAAACTTTTATCACAAATATAAAACACAAGGACAAAGTTTTGCCGAGGTCATAGAAAACAAGACCGGTATTAGCCAAGCTTGGCCTGAGTTCCAGCAGCCAAGGAGGATTGCGCTTTTTAAAATAAAAAAAAGTCTGTGAAAACAAAGGCGCGTCTGACTGCGAGGTTCAGAAACAGAGGATTCGCCTTCCAGAGGAGCCACTTCCACACTGTAAACAGTCAGCGCTGGGTATTCCTAGAGGAAAACGTGCTCTGTTCAGAGAGACCTCCATGCCACCAGCACACCAGGGACCTTGAGCTGCCGTGTACCCATCGGCCCAGACTGACAAGTACTGACCAGTATCACCAGCACAGTAACAGATCTTTTTTCCCCAATACCCACCCGTTTCGAAGCTCCCACAGCACCAACACGCAGCATTCCACGCCATTCACCACAGAGCAGCCAGCACGCGGATGAGCTGCATGGGCGGGCGAGGGGGCTCGAGCCTCTGGCTGAACTTCCCTTCGCCTGCATTGGGAGGGAGAGGAAAGGAAAAGCTTGTCCCACCAAACCGATTTGAGCTCTTCGGACACTTCTACCGCACGACAGCCCAGAACAGCTCAGCGAGCCCTTGGACGGGGTGTTTTTCCTATTGAACATTGGGGTTTGCTTAGGTCTTAGGGAAAAATGACTTTCACATTTCTTTATCTTCGATGCAGAACAAGAACTCAAGAACACCTGGGCTCTTAATGGGTACATGCGATTTTTCTATGACCAGTTAATAACGCCTGCACAGCGAACATGGGCTGCAAGTCAAAGGTAACACAGCCAACTACAAAACATGATGCGACTAATCATACTCCTTCCATTGTGACAAGTTCTGAACACAATTTGGAAATGACAAGCACTTTAAGAAGTGACCCAACATCATTTAAAACCAACCTTCTAAAATGGTGCTAAAGCAGTATTTGTAGCCCGAGAAGCCGTCTTTAAAAATTATTTCTGCTGCTTTTTAAATACCGCACGTAATCGGGGATGCAAAGTAAGGCAGGGAAACACGGCATCAGCAAAGCCACCGCCTCTGTCCCAGCCCGGCCGGGGCTCGATGGAGCTTCACAAACACTTTGCACAGAAGACAAACGAATGGGATTATCACATTCAACACGCTTACCTCCCATCCAAAGTTTGCTTCCTTTAATGTGCTCCTCTGTACTGCCATATAGGGTCCAAATCTCTCCCCAACTTCAATCTTCTTTTTGGCCCAGATCCCTAGCCCTGCCCCTGGAATCGAAGATTCTCTGAGTTCAAAATCTGGTGGGATTGGAATGTCATCAGGAATGTAGACGGGAGCTTCATAGGGTGAGCCCTCCTTGGGAGTGAAGTCCTCGCTGGTGGGAAAGGGTGACGGAGGTCCGACCGGAATGGGGGACATAATACTGTCCTCTGTTTCCTCCTCTGCACTTTCGCCAGCAAGGAGATCAGGGTCGGTCTCGTACATATTATTTACAATCTCGCTGTCACCTAAAAGGGGAAACAGCAGAACAAAACACACTGAAATACTCACGTGAACATCAGTTAATCTCTTCTTGGGACATAGTTTCATAAAGCCAAGTTCGCGTGCTTTACGGAGAGGAGCAGCGGCGGAACAAAGGTCATTCTGAGCTACAGAACGCGGTGAGAACGTTCGTCCCGGCTGCAGGGTGCTCAGCGGCTGGAGGGGCCGTGGGGGCGACCGGCGGGCGTTCGCCCCGCAGCCGCGGCACAGAGGGGGACGAGCACGCAGCACAGGTGCCCAAAGCTCCATTGACCATTTACTGCTTCAGCTGGCTCGGTGTATTTTGTAGGGGAATTAAAAGAGAAATTAAGGTAAAATATGACCGAAGTTTGACGGGGACTGTCTGCTGAGTGCTTGGGTTTCTCGGGCTCAAGGCGCCACACAACAGGAGCCGCGGCTGATGTGACCGTCCAGCAACGTCCCTCGGCAGCGCAACAAAAGCATCGCTAGTTTGCAATACTGTTTTATGACTAATACACCCTACATGCTTGAAGAGTGAGCATGTTAAACTACACTCTCAACCTCATCGCAGACGTTGTTCCCCTGAGCTGTGCAGGACCTGCTTTGTAACGGTGCCACCGCAGCCGAAGGGAAAGCTGGAAGGGCTGGCCCTGCCCCGCTCGGACTAAGGACCCCTGTGAATCAGCTCAGCACAGAAGGCTCTGCGCGGGTTCTCTCTTAGGCTGACCCCGCTACTTTAAGGCCCAACCAGCAGCCACCGCCACCGGGGGACAAGGGCTCGTCCCCCGTGCACAGCCCCCAGCAATTCTAAACCCTTTGTCCCCTCTCCCCGCCAGCCGTCTGCCTCCTTTTTACCTTCCGCATTCAACATCTCTCCCTTTTCAGTTTTTGAGGATGTCACCTCTTAACCTCTCCAATGAGCTACACGGGATAGAATATCTTCCACTGAAATGGGAGTTTTCAGCCCCTTGCAGGCTCCTGACTGAACCATCTGGGGTGTTTCAACAACTTTGTGAACCATCTATGTGAGACCCAGGCAGGGACTCCAGGATCATCCAGGCGAGCGCGAAATCCAGAGAGAAATTCTCCACCGAACACAATGGATTTCAGCTCTGGGATGCGTTTACCTCTTCAGATTTTTAGTGCTCAACAGGGCCTTTTACAGATTTCACCATCTTTATCGTAGGAAGTACAATACTTAACATCAGACACTGCACTGCAGGCATCATAAAGCATTAAACACAGACTCAGCAGAACCAGGCTCTTACATCTCTTATTCCCTATACCTGAAAAATCATACACATATATATCTAGTTGCAACTTCCACAAAACCATTAATGGAATTTCTCTCCAACTGCACTCAAATGGTTCGAGATTAAGCAAAAGTCAATTTCAAACACCCTTCCTGAAATCTACTAGGAAACAAAAAAATAATTAACTATATATCTTCAAAGCTTTTGCCACATTAACTGGAGTGCTCATTAGCATATTAGAACACCCTGTTTTAATTGAATGTGATGAACTGATGTTGACATGTCTCGTATCACACTGAGGCAGAGTTGATATCGCTTCCAAATACAGGGGGGTGGGCTGGCACTCAAACCGCAGTTGTGACGGGGGTGGGTGAAGTGTTACGGTGCGACTGCAAAGGCGGAGGAGCCGACGCACAACGCGGCTGCTCCAGGTGTGGCCCATCTCCAGCGCCACAGCGTCACCAGCTCCCACCCAGCACCTCTGGTGATGCCAAACACCAGCATCAACACCAAGAAGCTTGAGAAGCAAGTTGTACAACCAGCCCCGAGCATGCTGAAGGAAAAGAAATCAAGTCCCAGGGAGCCTGAAATACATAGAGATAGGAGGATTACGAGTGAAAACTGCAGATTCAGAGGGTAATCGTGTTTGGGGATTTTCCAAGAGGAGGCAATTGCTAAGCTACAACATTCATATGTAATGGAAATAGAGCTTTTTTTCATCCAAAAAGGAAAAAAGGGGGGAGGGAAACAGATGAAGGGGGAAAAGAAAAACACATTTGTCATACCATACAAGTAGCTGAAGTATTTTGGGAACAGATTTGCCATCTCTCAATTAAACATGAGGCAGCATGACTGTGCTTTCATTGCACAGTAGTTTCCACTATGATAACAAGCCCAACAAGCGGCTCATTGTGGCCTGCGGGCCGGGAGGGACGCCCACCGCGCATGTTAATGACCGACCTGATGTCATCCCGCAGCACCCAGCACACATCGGCGTGCAGGCTCCTGCTGCCACGGAGACACCGCGGGAAGAACAGCGCAAAAGCAAGGCTCCGCTGAACGTATAGATATATATACACACACTACATCTCTCTCCTCAGAATACACCTTCTGTGTGAAGGACATCTCCTCCTCATGCTTTTTGATGCCTAACACAGATTTTCCTGAGCTCACGCCTAAGAAGGCCGGTGGCAGACTGCACCAAAGAGGAGGCTTTGGCTTCCTTTGCCAACACTTTTTTTGCTCCGGCTTTTGAGCCGTACAGAGAAGCGCCTGCTCCAGCTTCCAAACGCTTCCTCTGCTAGAAAGTGCAGCCTCCTCACCCAAACACGGCGCCAGAAACACGCTTTCATAACTATGATATACTCCCCAATCCTGAAAATACTTGTGGTTGCTCTAAATGTTTTCTCTCCTAGTATTAGCAAGTCAAATTATTTTCTACTCTATGATTAGCCTCTTTTGCACTTAAGAAACAGGAATTCCAACTGAGTTGAAAAGCAAAACCAGGTTTATTGGAGCACAACCTGTGAAAATGTTCAAATGATACAAGTATAAAGACACCTCACTATAGAACAGTGACTTTAACTTGCTCTGAAGTTAAACACACATCTGACCGACCTCGTATTTCAGGAGACATCACCAATCACGGGCAATATTTCCCTCTGCCTCTTGAGGGCTAACTCAGCGATCAGCACCAACAGGCACCGGACGCCGACCAAACGGAACCTCCTCAGGTCCCATTAGTTGTGACACAAGAGACACCACACGCACCCAGAGGAGCAGCACCACCAAACACATACGTACGCACGCTGGGTTTGTCACACTATGAAATCTTTAGATCAACAGCTTCCATGTAGGATTTATTAATAGCCAGGGCAAAATCAGCCGCTGGGGTTTAGTTTGGCTTAGAGCTGAAGCACCTGTGACAAGTCCATCTACTCACGTTGCTGCTTCAGAATCGGTGGAGCCTCTTTAACGTCTGGGTACCGCGCTGCTGAGAGTCCCGCGACCATCGCGCTGCAGAATCCCCAGCGTGTCCCCAGTGCACGCTGCACCGTTCACCAACCCCAGCGCCCCCCTGGGCATTTCTGTACGTGCGACACCACTGCTGACAAACCAAAAGGCTGAGAACATGTGGTAGTTCAGGAGCGCTGCCCAGAGCCCTGAGCTGCCCGGGAAGGAGCCGGCGGCTCCGTGGCCGCTCCGGTGCCGAGCCGCTGTCCCGCTGCCCCTCTCCTCACCGCCGGGATTTCAACACCCACAACGTCTGCTGCTCTGAAAAGCCGCACAGAAATACAACTTGACCTTATTGTTATTGCCATGAAACTAAAATTAGTCCTTCAAAGCTCACGAGCAAAATTGCTCAATAAAAAGACCCATTGAAAGGTCGTTTCCACAGATAATCAGATATGGGCATAGGCTTAAAATCTGTGTGACACCAATGAGGTTCCTGCAACAATGAGAGTGATGCTTTAGTGTTGGTAGAGGCCTCATGAATAATCTATTTAGCAGCTGTACTGAAAGAAAAAGAAAGCCTGATGTTAAAGGAAATGGTGGTAAAAGAGACAATGTGTTAGATTTCAGGTGGGTCGTTTTGTATGTTTTGTATTTGTTTCCCAATCTGTGTAATAAACAGGTATTTTCATTTTCTAAACATCAAGAAGAACATCAAGGAGAAGAACATCAAGCCCCCGTTGAACTCACACTCTGCCTCAGCAGATAACCTGGAATCTCAGGCCCAAGGGATAATTCAAGCAAAAAAGGAGAAAACAGAAATATCCACACAGAATTGTGACTTTGTACGTGAGCCCGAACAACGCGGCGCCGCACGGACAGACTCCGTCCTTAGGCATCAACTGGCTGTTGAAAGGTTTTTTACTTAATTATTCAAACTTTGCAACTCATTCCTCGCTATAAGTTTAGAAGTGCATCCAGGTATTAAAACCACACTATTGTCTGGAACTGCTTCTTGTTGGGCTATTATGATATTAAAGGTGTCATCAGATAAACCCCCACCAGGCCAGGACCTGCCACCACCTTTACAGCTCCATGGAACGTACCCAGGCTCCTGCGCTGGGTGGATTTTGCTTTAAAACATTCCCCAGGGAAGAAAAGAAAACAACCACACCAAAAGCTATTCCGGCTCTAGCGCTACATTGGGAAGAAGTCATGGAATATTTCACACCTCCGGAACACGAGACACTCTGGGTGAGAGGATTCTGTCTCTTCGCTGTATGCTCAATACGTTTCATCGGCAAAAATAGTCATTTTCATGACCAATTTGTAGAGTAGCAGAGCTGGAGTGAACCCTCAGCATTCCAGCCCGAGCCGGGCGTGCAAACTCTCCCATTAAACAACATGCGCTCAACTACTGCCAACAGCTGCCCAGGCTCACTGCCCCGAGTATTGTGCCGCCCAGCTATAATCTAGTTCAGGTGAGTTGTAACAAGTACCTATATCCTATATGCTCCTTCCTGCACTCAAGATCGTGCAGCAGCCCCACTGCCCGGCCTCTGTCCTGACCAGCGGAGCAAAACCCCCAGGACACGTGTAAATCACAGAGGACACCCGAGAGCACCAACCAGCACCCACCCAAACAGCCCTGGAGCAGGATGATCTCAGTGATCAGATTGCCACCTGATGGCCGCAGCTGAAATACAATAGGAACGCAGAGCCCCGCTCCCAGTGGGCTGGGGCCGTCACCCGGGATCCAGCGCTCGGCTCGAGGAGCCTCCAGCTCACCCACAAACCACCGTCCACCTCCCGCCACACGCGGAGCCCTCGCACCGAAGAAACCAACGGCTGGGGCTGGAACACTTCAAAGCGTTTCCACTCGTAAGCCAAACACCTAAATTCAGGGCAAGACCATCTCTGGAAGCTCATCTAAAATATTTGGGTTCCCTTCTGCCAGAAAGGATGCACATTAGTGCCAAAACCGCAGTGAGAAGAATGATTTCTCTCTCTTTAAGGATGGGACTGAGGCATTAAATGCTTCAGGGTCGTACAAAAATAGCTTTTCCTCCATCCATGGACAATAAGGAGTAAGTTACTGAGGCAATTCCTTCCTCCCGACCCCGTGTCCAGCACAGAACGGCTGCACATGGAACCAGCGGGTCCTGACACAGCAACGCGGCTGCTCAGGGACAGACGGGGGGACACGGGACCAGGGGAAAGGATGTGATCAAAACTGAACGTTTGCACGCGTAACTCCTTCTCCGCCTTTAATTTGTACAATTCGTCAAGCTCCACATTTACGGTCTGTTTCGTCTCGACTGCCATTGTACCTCGCAAAACAGATTCCAACCCTTTTATTAAAAAGAAACAGGAAACACCTTACATGAGGAACGAGAGGTGAGAACGACGAGTACGGAGCAGAAGAGTTAATGGGATGTATGTTTCAATACATGTTCTAAAAAACCAGCTGCTTCAGAACTTGGTTGTAAGACAAACAAGAAGTAAGGATTTCAATTACCTTTGGTTTCAAGCAAAAAATTAAGTGTTTTCTTTTATTAAGGGGTTTGGGCTGGCAGAATGAAGAATAAAGCTTGAGACAGTGTTTCGACGTGTTCCTCAATGCGCGTTTTCCTGCGGGACAACCGGCAGGGAAAGCGTCCGAATCGCTCGCCACTAAGCGCCAGGATCACGTTCCAGTGAGAGTCTGGTCCAACCCGGCAGCAACAACCCTTCCACGCAAGATCCTTCCAGAATGAAACTCACACACGAATGTTCTTGTCCATAGCTACACTTCACCCCATCTCTGTGTTAGTGTGTTGTTGTGTATTTGAATTCAGGACGACATTTCCACGATTGCGCTATGTTAAAAAATTAATTCAATGCATATTTGGATGCAGTAGATAAAGCAGGTTGTTATAAGAAAAATAAAAGCTCTACTGTGTTATTATTAAAGCCACTGGAAAAATATTAGCCTTTGGGATTTGTGTCTCTAAACTATTTACAACATAATAGCTGCAATGAAGCGGCACAAGAAACGTACAGGGTGTCACACATACAGTTGCAACAAACGCTTGTGAAGAATCTGTGGAAATAATTCAAGAGAAAGAAAATCTGGAAAGAAGAGACGAAAGCCTGAAGAGAATGCTCCGCTCGCCCAGAAAATCCCCGTTGCTCCCCAGCGCTCTGCTCGGCTCGGCCACAAAACATCTCCCCCTAAAAAATCTATAAAACCATAGAAATGCTCCAATTCTACAGAAATTTCTTCGCTGGAAATGCAGTAAAGTGGAACTTTAAAAATGACTGCACGATAAATTCTCCGCTAAGAGAAATGTTACCTATTCAGAATAAATAAATAAATGCAGCGAGACTGGTTCTCCAGCCGCTAACAAACGGTGCCGGGTATTTCCCTCGGTCCTGGATGTCAGACCATAGAACAAGAATAAAGCGTTTGTACGGCTCCAAAAGGAGACCTTGCAATTGGAATTCACATCTCTGCCAAGCCAAAGCTTTTCGGCTGTTGTTACCGTCTCATTGTCATTCTGCTCACTGTGGGTTCCCCAGGGTCCAGAACAGGAGTCCGGGCATTATTAACATAGCAGATTAATAGCGGTGGGAAACGACATTTTCACCAACACGCTAAATATTAATATTAATCGATAACAATTTCTATTTCCTAACAGGAGCCAGACAAACACGTCCCGTGCAGGAGGGGAGGGCAGAGCGGGCAGGACGGGCAACGCGGCGGTGAAGGAGCGGCCAGGCGTGAGGTGGGTGACAAGAGCTCAGCTCTGAGCGCAGGGCACACACACACAGACACACACACACAGAGACACACAGAGACACACACAGACACACACACACACAGAGACACACACACAGAGACACACACACAGAGCTCTGAGTGCAGGGCACACACACACACACACACACACACACACAGACACACAGACACACACACACACAGAGACACACACACAGAGCTCTGAGTGCAGGGCACACATACACACACAGACAGACACACAGACACACACACACACACACACAGACACACACACACAGCTCTGAGTGCAGGGCACACACACACACACACACACACACAGAGCCACACACACAGAGCTCTGAGTGCAGGGCACACACACACACACACACACACACACACACACACAGACACACACAGACACACACACAGCTCTGAGTGCAGGGCACACACACACACACACACACACACACACACACACACACACACACACACACAGTGCTCTGCAAACTGTGTTTTCCTCAACGCCCTAAACACTATATTGATATTGTAAATATCAGATATGCACAAATGTACCAGATTTGTATTTCAAGCCTGCCTTGTGCTCAGGATATTTTCTATCACCTGCCCCTTCTATTGTAAAGCCAAAACATCTGTAAAACTTGTTGTATTATTTCTAATGAATTAGCCCAGCTGAATTTTTAAGATTCAGTCTTTGAAAGTCTTTATCATTATCTCACACACTTTTTAATTTACAGAAGCAGAACGCACAGTCCTATTGCTACACAGGCTCCTGAGTCACCCACTGCACAGTGTCTGTGTCGGATCAGCCAAATCAAACCATTCCAGCCCAAAACCTCTTGGCAGAACATAAATCCCACTCGGTCACCGAGCCGAGTCCTCCCGGAGCTGTGTATGACCAACGCAGTTTTTATTCACAAACCTCAAGGACACATTTTCACAGCAGCCTCCAACTTCACTTTGGCCCAAGAATTGTGTTTTTTCCAGACCTGAAAGTCAAGTGAAGATCAGCACGGAAACCCCTGTACGCACAGAAGAGGCTGCCCGAGCTGCTCCCCGGAGAGGACACAACGAGGGTTGTCAAACACGCTGCAGCTTCTGCCTCTGGAGATTTCACACAACTGCCCTGACTGGCAGCTGCGAGAACACGCACTGTCTGTGCACAAGGACACGCACTGTCTGTGCACGAGGACACGCACTGTCTGTGCACAAGGACACGCACTGTCTGTGCACGAGAACACGCACTGTCTGTGCACGAGGACACGCACTGTCTGTGCACGAGGACACGCACTGTCTGTGCACGAGGACACGCACTGTCTGTGCACGAGGACACGCACTGTCTGTGCACGAGGACACGCACTGTCTGTGCACGAGGACACGCACTGTCTGTGCACGAGGACACGCACTGTCTGTGCACAAGGACATGCACTGTCTGTGCACAAGGACACACACTGTCTGTGCACAAGGACACGCACTGTCTGTGCACAAGGACACGCACTGTCTGTGCACGAGGACACGCACTGTCTGTGCACAAGGACACGCACTGTCTGTGCACAAGGACAGCGGGGTGACCAGAACAGGACACACGAGGACACGGCGCTGCGCCGCCGCGGGTGCCCAGGCCCCCGGGCTGGTCCTGCTCTAAACCTGCATCTCAGCTCTCAACCCGCATCCCATTCAGGCACCTTCCAACTCACGTTAAACCTGTCAGATTTCAAACATGCACATAAGGAAAATCCAGCAAAGTCTGACTCTGAGTTCTACCAAGTTTTTCCCCACCTTTAGGCCAAGAAGGCAAGTTACTGATATTATGGGAACAAACCCAAACTCATTTCGTGGGCCACGCACACCTCCCAGCTCCCAGTGTCCTGACGATTACAGAAATGTTTAACCACTATGAAAAAATGGAATTTTAGGGGGCAAGTGATGACACAGTAAGAAACACAACTCGCTTTTTAAATCCCGTTCTCTGCAAAGATCTGTCTCTGTTCCTCCTCCGCAGGTTTCCCAGCCCGGTTTCGAAGGCCGTCTGCACTGAGCTCCTCCGCAAGACGAGTTGGGGCATTTTCTTGCTGACCACGCGAGCGCTCTATGCAGGCTCCTGTCCTCTCTGCCAGCTGAACACAAGGACCCGACCAGGACCCAAGCGCATGTTTCATCCTAGTGCTTTCTTTCCACTGAAGCCTATTTACAAGTCACTTCAGGCCGAGAAAGCGCTCCTAAAGCTTTTCTGCAAAACCTGGGACAGGAATGACAGCAGGTTCAACAGAAGGCGGTGGGGCGGAACACCACACGTACCCTTCCCCGGCACTTGTGCGCAAACGCGGTTCAGCAGGCGGGTTTCCCGAGCATTCTGCACGTGGGTCGCAGGACCTGCCCGCGGAGCTGTGAACACACGTCCAGCAACAGCGGACGCGTCCGTAGGAATCTCACGATTCCAGTGGAAATCCACGCGACGCCGGGAGCTCTGCAGCAGTTCTAGAGCCGCCCAGCCCACAGGCACACCCAGTATCTTCTGGCTTAGCCTGACAGACCCATGAGGGTTATTTTGAAGCCGATTCCGCGCGGTTCCGTTTGCGGTCAGGGGCTGTGGTGGCCAGGCAGCGGGTGCTGCGGGCACATCCCGGACAGGGTGCCATCCTGACCCTTCCCAAACCAGCCCTGGGTGCTGCACCCGCCACCTGCGCCTATTCAAAGCCAGCGCATTATTCTAAAAAGGATTATTTATACTAAAAATGCTCCTGGGACTACTGTACTTGTATTTCAGGGCTGCTGCATCCCCTATTTCCTCAGTGCTCTAATATAGCCTGGGGCAGAGCGGGTGAAATGACTTGCGATGCCACTGTAATTTTTATCAAGGCTTGTTCCTGGTAAAAAGCCTCTTTGTTTCAAAGAAATGTGATTTGGCCTTTTTCCTCCTCTGCTCTATTCCTTGGTTAATATACCACTTCCACTTGCCCCGGGGCTGAGATAGGTATTCCATGGAATTGGTCAAATCTCACTGTTTTTCTTCTAAATCACAACTGGCTTTCTTTCCTCGCCCTTGCTAAGCACCATCTAAGCTGACAGTCTGAACCGCAGGTTTATTTGTGCCTTAACCCTTCAGCTCCCGGATTTTCCGTCGCGGGGACGCGTGTCGGGGCCGGTCAGCGAAGGGGACGGCGGCGACCGCGGCGACGGCTCCGGCGACATTCGTTACTGTTCGAGGCAAAGGCACGTCCAGCCGCGTGGTCACCCACCGTGCCTTTGAAAATGAGCATCTTCTGCTCTGCTGGCAACTCTCCATCTCCCTCATGTGAGCTTAGAACACTTTTCAAGAATAAATGCAGAAGAGTATATTAGAAAATAAGATAAATGGAAAAAACACAGAATAAAACATACAAGAATTGTAGCGCGGCGCTGTGGAAGCTCCAGGTCCACACTGAAAACGATGATCTCTGAGATCCGTATCACAAAGCTCAGTGTATCAGTGGACTTTCGCATAAGTTCTGAAGTTTACATTGGTAGTTTTCACAGCCTGTTCAAAAGACAGGCTCTTGGTTTTTGTGTGACACAAATAATTTGTTTTTAAGCACAGTAACACTTAACCCAGATTTGGGATTGCTTAATCAAGTTTTCAATTATTCTGTCTCCCTCATTGACAAATAGGATGGATTTTCCTATGAAATAGATGCCAAACCTGGCGTTCACGTTCACCAGGGAAAGATACTTGGAAAGCAGAAGCTGCAGTGAGATGCTGTTTGCTGTTCTCCTCCATTTACATAATCCCCACGGTGTCTAATACAATTTATACATTACAAACCAGGTGTCCCAATATTTTTTCAGACAAATATATGATAACTTGGAAATTGTTGAAGAACCTGGACAGGTCAAGTGGTATTTTTCTTCACACACATGACTTTAGACTGGTGAGATTGCTTGAAGATTTCCTATACGTGTTTGATAAAACAAATCCGGCTTTATAGCAGGGTTATTTGACGTTTATTTTCCACTTAACATGTTAGCTTGGCAAGAGTATAAAAACTGTGGTTAATGCAGGCAAAACGGAGCTGATGGAAGTTCCTGCTCACGTCTGTACGGTGCATCTATCTCTGTGTGTCCCCATCGCTCTCTATGTGTCCCCATCTCTCTCTATGCGTCCCCATCTCTCCCTACGTGTCCCCATCTCCCTTCTATGCGTCCCCATCTCTCCCTACGCGTCCCCATCTCTCCCTACGCGTCCCCATCTCTCCCCATGTGTCCCCATCTCTCTCCGGCTCCGGGCCCTCCACCGCGGGGCTCCATCGTGCGTGGATCCAGAGCAGCTGGTGGCCGCCCCCCGCGCACTGAGAGCCTTTCTCTCCATAGATGGCACCTGCACGGCAATTATCTCACCAACAGGACTCAACACCAGCACGGAGAGAACCACAAGTCCTCATGAAACCCAGCCAGACTCCTTCCTAATTACCCACGGGACGCAGCGCCCTCATTAGCAGATCCCTCCGGACACGTCCCCGCAGGACGGCGGGCAGGGAGGGATCCAGCACCAACACCAGACGTTCGTCCCCGCTGGACCAGACCCAGCCTCTCTTGTCTTCTCTCCCTTCTCCATCCCAATGCAAACACAGACACAAACTTGCAAAAAGCCCTGGTGCCTCTGAATGAACCTCTGCAGCACAAACAAAATCCCCACCGACGCGTGCCACATCCTATCACAACCGTAATAAAGATGTTTATAGTTTTAACCATCAAATAAAGTGCTTAATTCCACCGAGCTTGTCCCCTCCACTCAGTCACTCCACAGCTTCATTTAGCAGGCCAGTGGTAAAAAAAATTCATTAATTTTTATTAACAGGGAGAGCCATTTGTTCCCTGTGACAATATTTGACTTGTCGAAATGATTTTCACCTCTGCCATGAGGTGCGCGCTCCCCACATACATCACCCGATTACTCCAGGAGCGGCCAGAGTTGCAGTCATTAGCCAGTGAATTAACGACAATCCACAGCGCTATTAATCACGCTGACAAAGGCGTTAGCTCGCTGCTGACCCGAGCGCGGCTCCGGGCCGCGGGCGCAGGAGAGCGGCGCAGCCGCGGGCCGAGCACAGAAAGGATTGCTGTTTGGTTTTTAAGCTGCTGAGGCAGGAAAAAAGGGATAGAGAAAGAGAAATGAGTAACAGCGGAGCAGCCGCAAGCTACATGGGGAAACTGAGGCACGAGGGCGCTACGGGAAGGAGGAGAGGAGGAGAAACATGGGGTCGCCTGCTGTATTGAACTTCCATTAAGCACCGTGCAATAATTTCTTCATGGCTAGGTGTTTGGGGAGCCTGTTCCACTGCCACTGGGTACAGCATCCCCCAAACCAACCCTTGCAGACACAGCTGGGCTGACCAAAGCTCATTCCCACAAGCCTCTCTCTCCCCTTGAAGACTTTGGGTAACCACATTTCTCAAGGAGTTGAATGAATCCTCCCCTGTGGAAGCTTTCGGGCTCCGGATCGCCCAGCACCCCTGCCCGGAGACGCTGGGAAGGCAGCGGCGGGAGCACAGCCCCGCTCCCCCCGCCGGAACGCGGCTCCATGGCCCCAGCGCCGGGCCAAGCATCCCGGACAGACACACACCAAACCCCACCACGACCGTTCTTTGAATATTTAACTCTGGACGGCACGGTCTGCGTGCCCTGGTGGCGCTGTGGTAATCAAACCCAACGTACGCATTTGACTGCAATTTTTAAATTGGAAAACGGCGTCAGCAGAACCGCAAGAAAGCAAAACGTGAGGAAATGCGGCTCCTGAACGAAGGCCCGAGGAGGAGACCCACACGCTCCGCCGCGGCGCAACAACCGCGGGAAGAATGGCTCTTTGCAGGAGCTTTGGATGTTCCTGCTGCGTTGTACAGGCGATGGCAAAGGAACCGCATTCCTTCGGTCCTGCCCTGTCCCATCAGTTCGTAACTCCCACTGAACCAGTTTCAACAGTAAGGCCATTGAAAGTTATGAAGATAATAAAACCATGGTGAGAATTCCAAAAATCTCTTTCGAAAGTTTTTACGGCCTTTTTTCCACTCATGGCCTAATAAGGGATTTAATGGAGAATTTCCAGAAGTGCTCAGTGGGGTCTTCTCCCCCAGTTCTGCTGGGACCGGTGTCACCACCCCGAAGGGACATGGTGTCTCCATCGCCCCCCACCCCAACGCTCCGCACCCGCAGCTCCCACACTCGCGCTTCATCTTCCTCTAAATCCCTTTTGAAAAGCGGTGGAACTGCTGCTAAACACGTTGATGATGTTTCTCTCTTACCACAGAAGAATAATTTTGGAACCTGGTTCTTGTTACTCACTTTCGCGGGTTTAATTCTCCTTTTGCAGCGAGGAATGTCGTAAGGAAAGCCGGGCTCGGAAATCCACGATTTCCTGTGGGTTAATTCATTTCAGCAGAACAGAAGGCAAGGTGATATTCCTCTTTAATGCCGCAGCTCCGATACGGCAACAACCGGGGGCCGTAAGGGATTCCATGTGCCGACATCCGCTCTGCTCTGACAGCACCGAGTGCCCACCCTGTGCCAGTTCATCCCCTGCCACCCCAAAGCCGTCCTGCCCCATTCACAACTCCTGAGCACTTAAACACTGAAGCAGGAACAAGAACCACCGGCTCGGGTTCCACACAGACTCTTCACCCTTCAGATTAGCAAAGGTTCCCGTGGCCCGATGTGCAATACAATCCATTACCTTCACTTCTTAAAAACTCTGGTTTGATGCAAAAATAGCATTAAAGTGAATAAGCGGCACCCTACGCAAACCGTGTGCTGCAGGGAAACCTCTCCAGAGTCGATACCTGAATCTGGAAGGATTTACCACACACCTCGATACAGCTCTCGGTCCTGGAGAGATCCCTCCGTGACGCTTCCTCCTCCCGCGCTGCCTGTGCCACAAGCGCATTGGTGTTAAAATGTTTAATATAAAAATATCTGTACATTTTGCTTCTGACTGGCCAGCAATACCCCCACGTTGTTCAACACGTTAACTGTGACCAAAGGGAACCTGGAGCTTTCTCTTTAAGAGGAAAAATTCTTACACTCTCAACCAGGTGTCTAAATGACTCATATTTTTCAGTGCTTATTTTTCAGGGAAAAATGCAGATGCACTGAAAACATACCCATCAAAACTAGCATTTTACTTTTATTTAGAACTAAATACAGCTCCTGTCTTCTAATATTGCCTATTAATAACGTCATCTGCCCAAAACCTCTTCTCACAATGGAATCTGATTTTCTAAACCTGGGACATCTTTGGCCCGTCACACTTTCCCTTTTCCCTTCTTCAATTTCAGTCATATTGGGTCAAAGCTAAATTTTTTAGCTTTTCTGAAATAAAATGCTATAAAAAATACTCAAGTCTGTGTTTAGACTGTGTCACGATTTTCATGTTTCTGATCACAGCTGCTTTCCAAATTCCACCTTTCTTTCCTAAGTCAATGAGCTGTTTGAAGAGGCCAAACCGCCCTGCGATCTGGACAGACGCCTCCGCAGGGACGGACAGACGCCTCCTCCGTCACCGCTCTCATCATCTCCTCTGCGATCCCACGATCCACGGGTGTCCTCACACACCAGGGAACACCCACCCAGGGATCCCCCGATCGCAACCAGGAAAATCTGCTGCGTCGTGTTTTTTCCGTAGCGCTTTCTGGCTGCTTTACATCTTCTTCTGAAACGCACGGTGAATGAAAACGTTAAATGTTTCACAGACTTTTTAACTTAGGGTCTTCATCCCCACATATTTTTCATATTACTCATATTCCCCTGCTTGAGTTAAACTCAAACAGGCCTGGAACAACTTCATTAACATAAAACCACATGATAATAGGAAACAGAGCCTTTTAATGGTTTATTTTCTTATTATCTTGTGATATATTTCATCTTCCCCCCCTCGGAGTGCTACTACATTCTGTTTCCACTCTGCCTGCTGGTTCCAGGGAGCGGGGCGGCGGGACCGACTGCACACCCCGCGTCCCATCGTGTCCCAGCACGTCCCATCGCGTCCCAGCGCGTCCCAGCACGTCCCATCACGTCCCATCGCGTCCCATGGTGTCCCATCGCGTCCCATGGTGTCCCAGCGCGTCCCATCGCGTCCCATGGTGTCCCATCGCGTCCCATGGTGTCCCATCGCGTCCCATGGTGTCCCAGCGCGTCCCATGGTGTCCCAGCGCGTCCCAGCGCGTCCCATCGCATCCCATCGTGTCCCATCACGTCCCGGCGCCGCCGGCGACACCACCTCCTGTCACCCCAGAGCAGACATGGGACCCGAACCTCCCACACCCCGACACACCTTCCCCCTCCGGCGGGAGCACCGAGCTCCGTGCCGAGCCCACGGGGCCCCCGCCACCGCCCCAGCCGGCTGCGGAAAAACAGGAGCCTTTACGCTCTCGGTTTTGTAATCTTTCCCAGGCTCGGATGCTCAGGGAATACGGCAAGGGAAGCTCTTTTGCAATAACACATTTCCTTTTGTCCCAAGACCACAATTTCAAAATCTTGAAGTTGCAACATTTTTATGAAGGTTAAAGGAATCTGAACTCGATGAGAAATTGCATCTCTTTCGGGACGGTGCTTTCACTTCTTTCAGCCACTCTCACTTTTAATGGGGAATAAAACTTCCTTAGAGGATTTTTACTTCAAGGTATTTGCTTTTATTTCCTTGCCTTTTTAAACCTGTCTTCAAAAGCTTTCACAACAGTTTAAATGCTGAAGAAGTGCTACAACTTCCTTACTATTCTGTATATGATAACTTAAACATTAATTAATCAGAAAACACAAGGTCCGTGTATTATGTCTGACGGTAAAGACACCGCTCAGGATTCATTGATCTGTTGCTCGGGAGGCTCAGAACCAGCCCCAGACTCGTCTTTCAACAGGAATGGCAATTTCTAGGATTCACATTCTATCATAGCTCAAAGTAGGTGCTCTGAATAAATGGGAGATGGAAATCAGTGAGATATATTAGCACCAGTATATATTTTTCATTTCACTCTGTCTCTGCTTCTAAAAGAATATTGGTGATGAATTTGCAAATGGCTCTGGATTATGGCAGAGTTTTTTACCCTTCATTATTTATCCCCCCACTGAACACCTCTATTAGAGATTACAGTGACAAATGCATGAATAAAAGGCAAAGACAATATTTTAGCACCGCGGTGTAAATCTCCTTTTACGCGTTATTAATTTAAAGAAATCCATTACAGGCCAGAGCTGCGAGGGCAGGACGGGGCTGCAGCGGAGCTGTGCCCGCAGCCCGCACGCTCCGCTCCCGCAGCCGCACGCTCCGCTCCCACAGCCCCGCACGCGCTGCACCCGCAGCCCCGCACGCTCCGCAGCCGCAGCCCCGCACGCTCCGCACCCGCAGCCGCACGCTCCGCTCCCGCAGCCCCGCACGCTCCGCAGCCCCGCACGCTCCGCAGCCGCAGCCCCGCACGCTCCGCAGCCGCAGCCCCGCACGCTCCGCTCCCACGCGTCTCTCCCTCCACGATCCGGAGGCGGCTGCCGGCCCCGCCGAGCCCGCCCGCCCGGGGGGACACAGCGCGGGCACAAACCCCGCAGCGTCCCGGCACCGCAGGCCCCACCATGGGGAACAACCACGGGCCACCCCCCACCACGCTGGGGACGCTGCTCCAGGGAGGCGCTTGTGGAGCCTTCCAGCCACGCGCTCTCCAAACCCTCCGAAACACGCACGCTAACTCTTCCTCCTCCCCTCCTTCCCCTTTTCCCAAAGACGGGGCTGAAGCGCCGGGCGCTATCGGCTGGCCCAGCTGAGCCGGGCTTTGCACGGATCTCCCGCGCAGAGCGGAGGAAACGCTGCTCCTATCGACAGGAAGGAAAGAGGAAAACAGATGGAAAGGACTCAGAATTGGAACAAGTGCGTTTCAAACAATACAGCAGGTCCCTTTTACTGCAAAATAACAGAACACTTCTGTAGAAATCTATATACAATCGTGCCATTGACAACAAAGATAACGGGGAAATAATTCTGTGAACCTGAACGGCGAGTCCGTTTTGTGCGAGATGCTAATCAGCAGGCACAATCCCCGCGCAGCTCCCATCATGCGAACCCAGCCTTTGAGTTCACTGCATTTTTTACTTGTTTTTTTAAAATCTCACAACAAAAGATTCAAGACTAAATGCCCAGAGCTTACACCCACCAGTGGTTCAAAACACCCAACCATTTGCAACAATTTATCACTGAATTATTTGCAGCTGATCTACCCAACAAATCTAGTCCCCGTTTTTGTGCTTGATCTGGTCAAGCGCGATCCTACAAGCGCTCAGGGGCGCGACAGGACTGCGAAGGTGCCCCCGGGGTTCTCCGTGCAGGAGCTCGAGCCGCTCGCCAGACCCCGCGATGAGCAGGACGGGAGCGAACACACAGCTAAACAGCCAAAAACGGGGCTTCTGTCCGTTTTCTGCATCGCTGCGGGCTCGGGCACTCGAGGCGCGGGGTTTGCAAACGGAGGGTTTAAACACGGCCATCTAGATAAGCAACCAGCTCGACTCAGCACCCGCGCCCGCTCCCATTGACAAAAAAGCTCATCTCCAGTTTTAAAGGGATTAGCAAACTCATAAACGGAAAGGTTCTCGCACTTAGGCCTTTGTCCTTCCCCAGAGGAACAGTTTGCCACAGTGTGTGTGCCACATGTTGTCACCTGAGCCCGTTTCCGCGTCTCTGCCCCGTGTTTCTTACACGGAGGTTCTATTAGACGTCAGAAATTCAGGCTTTCTCATGCCAGTAACAAAAGGGACTAAAGAAGGACCAACGGAGTTGGTGAAAAGCAGATCCAGAACAGTGGCAATTTTGTTCTGAAAGGTCAGATGAGGTTTGCATGGTAATTTGTGACATTCTTTGATTCCATGCACAGGACACACTGAACACGGCCCATGTGAGAACACTCGGTTGTGCTGCTGCCACAGCTCCGGGAACCCCAGCGAGCACCACGGGGAGGACACGGAGCAAACACGGAGCTTCTCCAAAGCTCGGTCTGTTGGGAACTGCTCCCAATCACCAACCTGGAAAATCAGTTTTGGGGAAACGGATTTGGAATCTTATGTAGTACAAAAAATTCTATCCCTTCATTGCTGGAGGGACTTTGGGAAACAAACACTTATCAAATGTATTGTTTTAAAAGACTGATTTGAGATGTAGCAGCATTTGCCACTCCATGAGAAACACTGAAAGGGAACCACAGAATGCAGGTACTTCCTGAAAATTTGGGTTTCTTTAAGATGTTTAATACTGGAAACTTAAGCTCGCCAGTTCTCTTTCAAAACGCAGACCACGGTTCAATGATCTCTTTCCTTCTGAACTGAGGATCTCAGTCAAGGGGGCTGAAAATAAGATACTTAATAGTAATTTTAAACCCCTAATTTGTTTGCCCTCCCCTGCACTCCCTCCACCCTCACAATAAATCCTTTGAAAAACTGGAAATGCTCTAGTGAAAAGACTGATGGGAAAAGTTAAAGAATATCACGCAAGGAACATCAAGTTATCTCTGTTATTTTAGGCAAAACGTATTTCCTGCCTTCTTCCCTTCGGACTCGGTGAAGCCTGCAGCCCCGGGGCTGGGCCGGGCTGTCCCCTGCGGCACACGGTCACTGCTCCGGGGGCCTGGGGTCCCACCCTCCTGCGGCAGCGCCAGCGCGACAAGGGACGTCCCTCTGCAGGGACTTCAAACCGCGCGCACTTGCTCGAGGACACCGCGGCGCACGGCACAAACGTCCGAGAAACCTCCACGGGAGCCACCGCGGCGTCCCAGCGTTGCTGTGAAATCACAGAAATGCCTCCAGAACCCCTCACTGAAGCCGAGGGAAAAGGTCATTATTGCACCTCAGTGATCCTGTCCTAATAGAAAAGAAATTAGTCTGTTTAATAACAGCGCATAATGAAGACTGTAGAATAAAGCAGTGGATAATTTGTCAGTGATTAGAAGGTCAACAGGTCAGCTCAGGAACAAGTGAGCAGCTTCACCTGAGGAAGCCACTTGTGCAGCAGCAGCGAGTCCGTCCTTTGTCCCAGTTATCTCAGCTCCCCCGCGTTATCAAAATAAAGCCGGGACTTATCAGTCACGAGGGAGACTCGGCCACGTTGCTACGGTGTCTATCAACAGCGCGCGCGATTCCCACCGCTTGTTTGGAATGCTCTTAATAAACACGACAGATTTGTCCAAATGCAAACGCCTTCCCCCCCCCCCTTTTTTTTTTTGAAAAGGCAAATTGCACTTTCATCACAAACTTATTACGGGATTACATCACTTTGGCAGAAATATTTTTTATCATAGTTATCTCTAATAGGAAAGTCTGCAAAAACAACAAATGTTTGGTTTGCAATCCCTGCACCATTTACCTCTGATCCCATCCTGGACAGTTCAAGATCTATTAAACGTAACGCCATGCTGTCTCATTGCTAAACAATGCACTGCAGAAAAGCCCTGTAAAGGTGGATTATTATTCCCTGCCCAGCCTCAAGTTGTGAATTCTGTCTCTTCCTGCACACGATTGCCACGATCCCTGACAGCCCAACAGGAGAGGGGGCCCCGCTCCCCCCGCACTGCCGCTTTTGGTGCCGCTGTCGGCTGCAGCCGGGGAGGAACGTTCGGAACCACCAGCCGCAGCTTTGGAGGTTCTGCAGGTACCTGCACGTACAGACAAGAAACCAAAGCCTGGAGACCTGCAGTGGCTTGGCCACGGTGACGGTGCGAGGGCTGAGGAAGCTATCCCTGCTTCTCCTAAATCCTGCTTGAAAGCTTTTGCCACAAAATCATCTTTCCTCTTCACAAAATAATTTAAAAAACTAACGTAGATTATTCAATTTCTTTCTAACAAAGACTAAAGGCAGCTGAAGCAGCAGCAGCGATGTTCAGCGCACACGTGCGCACACAGAATCCGGTGCAGCATCTCCGCTTCGTCAGATCAGGTTCCGTCCAGAGCCAGGGGACGGGCAAGCTCGCTGAATCTCAATTGATAATAACACTGTGACTTGAGCTCCAAGGAATTCCCCTCCCTGCAGCTACCTTTGTTTTTTCCTTAAAATAATTAAATTGGATGAGGCAAGATCAGCTCACTTTTCCATTCCTCCATTTCCAATGAAATAAAATCTAGCAACAATTTTTGCAAAAGATTGCGTTCTATACTAGTGGCCAATTTAACCATAACAAGTAACAGTCTAGTCTTGCGAAGTTTCAACTATTTCTGTTCAGTGCAGCTCCCCTGGCTTTGCTCCCCGTGTCCTGCAGCCCCAATGGCTCTGGATGCAGAGGAGTTAAATATTTCAGTTCTGAGTTAAGGAACAGTCAAAGCCCTGGCCCAGAGACGCTTGCTGCTCCTCTGCGATGGTGACCGGCTTCCCTGCACCTCCTTTGTTTGGAGAGCTCTGGAGTGTGCAGACTTGTGTAATGCAGAGATCGCTTCCAATTTCATTTCGTTGTTTTGTCTTTACCACAATGGAAAGGAGCACAGGATCCCTGTCGGGCTCCGTGCCCGTGGGGACGCAGACGGGACTCTCGCGGTTCCTCGGATGGTGGGAGGGAGAGCAGGGGGAAGGATCCAATGAGACGTTAACTGAGGGCAGCACGGCAACCTCTGCATGGCGAGCAAGACCCTCAAATCTGCTCTTGGACTCTAGCAATTAATATCTGCTTAAGAACTACCCATCATCTGCTAACTGCCGTCCCCCAATAATCTGCAAGAGGCCGTGCTACATTTCCTGAGGATGACCAGCCATTCTAAGCCAGAGACTGACAAATAATGACTGTTGTCTTTTTACAGGATAAATATTTGAACTAATAATCATTCAGGAGAAATATGCAAAGCTTTCAGGATTTATAAACGTCCTTCCAAATGCCTGGCGCCCAGCCAAGCTCTTCACAGAACACGGTGCTCCAGAGCACAGGCCCAGCCGCAGGTGCAAAGGGGAAAACCGGCTCGTTTCTCCATTCCAGGTACATTCCTAACAACTGTGGGGCCAGCACTGTTCCCAGGATGGATGGAGGTCGCCAAGCCAAGTGAAACGGGATGTGGGACAGTCGGGCACCCGATGCAGGTGGCAAAGGCCCTTCTGCCCAAGAGAAAAGTCTTGGACCTCCCAACACGTTGTACAGTCCATGTGATCCGATGATCCCCATTGCACAGGGAGAGCAGACGACACGAAATCACACTGCACAATGATGCTGAATGATAACACGCTACAAACACAGCACGAGATAGACACCCATTTGTGGATCAGCTAAATGCAAACAGCTCCTCCTCCATCTCCGGCTAACTTGTGTTCAGTGCTTTCTGCAAACGCACACATCCAGTTTCTGATGACGCTGTTCAACTCTTCTCTAAACAGGAGCCAGCAAGACAAAACGCGCACGCCTGGGAGTGCAGGAGTGCTCTGGGTTACCGGCCGAGAGCAGAAACCCACCCGCACCGCCCCACCAACGCTGCCGAGCCCTGCGCAGGTATTGGTATTTGTCCGCCTGCCGGGGCCGCTGGGGCTGCAGAGAGCAAACAGGACCCGGAGCCTTCAGCAGATAGTGCGGTTCAGGGGTAACTTCGAGCAGCACGGAACACGCCTCTCCAGAAATAGCAGCAGCGCAAACAACTTCGGAAAATAAAAGGAAAACCCACACACCCACGGCCTTAGGAAGGGTGGATGTCCCTGGCTTCCAAAAATCAAAGAGCAGTGTACAAGAGAGCCTTGCTGCTGTCCTTACGAGTCAAGGTGAATGCAGGGAGAACCTGCAATATTCTCCGATCCCCAGAAAGCAGAATGTTTCCGGGGGCTCATTTTCACCGGGTAAAGCCCGGGAGGCTCAGAAGATGTTTCTCCTGCAGCCCTGAGGCAGCTGTTATCTCTGGGCAACGTTTGCAGCGGCTCTAGCACAACACGGATGGGTGCGTCTTTCCAAGAGGACAATGGGCACAACAGCAACTGCCCCGGACCAGAGAAGGGCATGGTGGTGTAAATCCTGCTGCTGCTATGTCTTTCGCACTTGAAACATGAATTAAGACACAAAAATGTGATCTGAATGAAGACAAAACCCCCGTTTTGAAAGGTACTTCCCCTCCCGGGCTCTCTCCCTACCCCTGAAACACCCATTACCAGCAGACGGAGGATCCAGATGAGCTGAACCGCGGGTCTGATCTGCAGCACTGACTCCTGAGCATCCCCAGTGGGTGGATAAACTGAGGGCATCACCACCACCCTCCACAGAATCACACACGAGCCCCTCTAAACCGCTGGGTCACTCCAACAAGGGCCTGAACGTCGAACGCCGTGTCCAAATCCAGACACCCACAACTCGGCACAAACAGAGCGAACACAAACCACGAGTCCAGAGCTCAGCGAATCGCACCAAGCACACCGAGTTTACTAAACACGAGTCTGGGAACGAGATCCCCGAACCTGCGAACTGAACGTGGCAAAGGAGAAAGCGCAGGGTGAAAGGCCAGAGCACCAAGGAATCCAGGAGAAGGAGCCTCCGGGAACAGTGCCTGGTGCTCAGCTCATCAGTACAGAGGCTGAAGGTACCGGACGTGATTCCCCTGCAGGTATCTCCAGAAGCGCGTTTGGCAGCAGCAATAACTATTTACAAATACAGCATTCATTAGGGCACGTTTAGAATAGTGATATACAAGTATTAATGATTTCTCGGTTGGATATTAATAGTGTGGGTTTGACCCTTTGCTGTGTAACACCCACATTGACAAACCCTCCCCCCCACACACAAACCTTCTTCTTTTTTTTTCCCAAGCCATCTTTAGTTCTAAATGGAAGACTATAAAATACCTTTATTAAAGTTTAGTCTTAGATTAGCAAGAGGGCAATGGCACCGTGACTCTCAATCTAGCGCACGCGTTTCCCCCTCATGATAAAGGAAGGAAAGCGATGTGATGGCTCTTTCCACCCTCCTGATTTATGCCGGGCTGTGGCTGTAGGTCAAATGAATGAACAGCACCTGGGGAGCCGCTGCGGGAGCGCGGCCCGGGCGATGGCAGCCGGGGAGCAGAGAGAGCCAGGCCCGCTCGGGCAGACAAATTAGATAATTAAATGGAAACAGGCTAGATAAATTGCACTTTCTTAATTGGGTTATCAAGAAACAATAGTGACTATGAATGACCTCACTGTCTGTGTAGTCTAACACTTCTCTCTGTAGGAACTAGGAGGGAGTTATTCGTCTAGGCCAGGGTTATTGTTGGCCTAGAAAATGAATGCTTAGCTTCCCCCCCCGCCCCCCACCAGAAGCCATTACAGATAAAAATCTCGGTCTGCTGATTTGGAGGTGGGGGCGTGCATGGGGCGCAAAGGAAGGGCTGCCGACCCGCAGCGAAGGCTGGCGGCACAGGGAACAACGCGCCCGTCACCGGCGCTGGACCCGCGCCCGCTCACACCCGCAGGTTTGTCATCACTCGAATCGGTCAGACAAAACCGCTGTGTGTTCTGTGCGTGTGCCAGAGAGAAACAGACACCGCGAGTGTTCTGAGATGCTCCCGAGAACACCAGCCGCGGTCAGGAGGCGGGAGACCGGCAGCTGGTCGCCCCCAATCCAGGCCAAATAACACCCCCAATGGATTTCTTTGGAGAAAGCCGTACCGAACAACTCGCGTGCGCACTGTGCGCAACACAGAACGACCAAGTGCAGGGTGGAAACCTGAACATACACTTGAAAAGAACGTTTGAAAGAAAGAATAAGCATATGGCTTATGTTTAGAAACCTCTCTCGGCTCCACAACCCCGGGGCTACGGGCTGCGCTGAAGCCCAAGCTCAACTTGGTCTTAGTTGTCTGTCTGCTGTATTTTGTTAAAACAGCCCCTCTACCCTTCATTGAGTTAATGAATATTATGATCTTACTTGTGCTCAGTTATTAACATCCTGAAGCTGATTCTAATTCCACACACACTTCCATTTTCTTCTGTTCCTTATTTACAACGCACAAAGCAGCTGTACCTAAACTAACAGTAAAAATGCACCGTGGGACGTTTGCAGCTTGTTAGCTCCGGCTTTAAGCGCTTCCTCAAAGCCAGGGCTACCTACAGCTACTCTCTCTCGAGGTTCCTATTAAGATATCACATTCTCTATCCTTATTTTTATTCAAAATGACAGGAAACCAAAAACATGAAGTGTAGACCTTCTGTTCAAGCCTCCAAGAGATCTAATGAAAAACATAACCAGGGCTGCACCAAGAACATGTTGAAGATGCTCCAACCAGTGAAGGCCGCTGACGCTCCTCAGCATGAGACACCCCCACGGCCGGGGATTTTGAGACCCCAACGATAATTTCAAGAAAAAGAAAGGAAGACGCTTCCATTCCTTCTGCACCTTCTTGTTCAAGCTCCCAAGCCCTTGGGCAATGTCTGCAAGCTCCCTGACGCACTGAGGTCCTGACGTTCTCATTTTTAGCAACAGGCAGCCTGAGGCACAGAGAGTACGGACCCGAGGCAGCGTCCTATTGCTCCTGGACAATGGGCGATGGGGAAAAAATGGACACAAATACAAGAGCTGTGTACCGGCTCCCTCGCTCTTTACTGCCCAGAACACTCCGGAATGAGAAACTGTTCTCACCATTTTTCTGTAAATGTCTTTTTCTCTACCAGTGGATGGGATTCCCTCTCCCCACCCCCAGACCTGAAAAGAGCTCTATTCAATTCAACATCTCTATAGGATGAAGTTCAACAGCACAGCAAAGCCTTCTCATTTTCTCATGTTAAAACTGAGCATCCAAATTCATCTTTCATCATTTACAAACTTGGCTTTCCTGCGACTGACCATTTGCACTGAGTTTGAGCAGGGTCATAATTACATTCCATTTTAGCTAAAGTTAGGTCATTTTTCTCCTAAAGATTTTTTAATAAATTAATTAATCCCCAGCTGCTGCAGAGAACCAAAATTCGCTTTTGAATTCACTCGGCTCCCTCTAACAGGAACAAAGCCGTGGGTGCCGCCTCCAAAGCAGTATCGGTGATGGATCATTTGCCTTTATGCATGAGATCGACGTGCACAGGTTCGACATAAAAATATCAGTTACCATTTGGGAGATTTACACGAACCTTCTGCGCTCCTGCTTTATAGTCGAGCCGGGGAGAGTTAATTATTTCTCCCGAATTTATCTTCCGAATGGATGTTCACGGGGTACGTTATTCGCGCCACTTTGCGCTGAACTCTGCACTTTGCCACTTCTCTCCCAGAGTCGCTGCTGGAGACAAAAGGCTGCAATGACAGACAAGTGCAGAGGCCACGTCCAACTTTGATATCTTGTTGATAACGTATTGTACAATTAGATCAATTTGACAATTTCCATTATGGCTGATAAAATATTTATTGAGCCTTGGAGATGATGTCTGATCCCTGTGCCATTTGTTTTACTAATGGAGGAGATATTTACCAAATCAGTGAAAAGCATTCAAATTTCAGATCCTCATAGCCTCCCCAACATTAGATTTGCAAATTACTGGCTGAAGCCATAAATTACAGCCCAGCGCAGCCAGACTGATGCCAGGCTGACAAGGTAGGTAGATGGCTTGCGATGACATTGTTTCATAGAAGCATTAATCATAGCGGGAAAGAAAATACTCTCAAATTGGTCCATAAGTCTAAATATTAAGGAATGAGAAGCGGGTTGCCAGGAGATAGCTTTAGCTGCAGCTGGAAAATTAGGAAATGAAAAACCCTTTCTATTATTTAACAAATCATCTTAATAATGTTTTACGCTGTAGTGCCAGCACGCAAACGAAATTCCTATTCTTTCCCATTTGCTCTTTATCCTCATCGCTCCTTAACAGGAATATTAATAACCGGAGGACTGGTGCAGATGGAGCCCGAGCTGTATTTTTCTGCTGCCACAGGTGAACTAAAAAAGGATAAATACTGAAAGAAAATTGTGAATTCCATGTTTAAACTGTTTGCTTTGTCAGCAACACCAACGGGGGCTACAGCTCCTACTATTACGTTCAAGGTCAAGCGTTCATTTACTTATGTGCCGGCCAAAGTTATTGAAATCCCACAAATCAGATAAACTGCAGAATCCAGCTTACCATGGAACACCGAGACCGGGGTCTGTCATCTCAGGAAAAACACACACGTGTCCTTGTTGATGAAATACAAGCCCTGCTGATTCATTTGGAGAAAATCACCACCTTACGGGGATGATTATACAACAAACGGCTTAAAATGCCTCCCTGCTCCCAGCACTGTCAAAGCGGAGCTCCCGGGCCGCGCAGCCCCACCGCGCCACCGCCAGCGAGGTGGAGGGGACACATTTGTCTAGCAGACGTAATTAAAGGTCTAATGTCGGTGCCAGAGGTCAGAGTTGTACAGTCCTAAGGCAAAAGCACTTGGAAAGAAACAGCTCTGAAATGAGGGAATGAAGAACGACGTTGGCGAAGAGTCTGACACCTCTAACTAGGACTGCACAGCTTTGTCTCGTTTTCCTGCCTTTCGGCACCAAAAGCAGGTTACCCAGGGCTCGCCCTGCAGAGACCGATGGGGAAGCTGGACGAGGACTCGTGAAGGACCACGGTACTGCCCAGGAAGCACTTGTATGGTTAGTCACTTACAGTCTGTCAGATTAAATACTAAAGAATGGGTGCACCTTAAGCTTTGTCTCTGTCAAAAGCTTAAGCGTGATCTCTGTCAGCTGGATTTGTGGGTTCCATCAAAACGAGCGGCAGAAGATGCCCATAACGGTCCTCTGTTGTCCAGCTCCTCCTCCCCTTCCCAAGGGAAGACGTCAGTTCCTTGTTTCACTGGGGAAGAACGTGTCAATCCCCAGGGCCTGCACACTGTCAACTGTCCCGCACAACGTCAGACAAGAACACGTCCCGATCGGCTGCACCGCTGCCCAAGGCTTTAAAGATGCTCTTCCCATTAACGGACTGTGCAAGCAGAACAGCAACTGTATCTTCCCAACATTTTTTCCAAAATCCAAAGAACCTTTATTCAGCATCATCAAACCAAACAAGGAACACGAGATGTGTGCGGTGAGGACCCAGCGGGGCTACTGTACAGAGCTGTGTGAGCAGCGCATCTCCAGCCACGCATTCCGCACGGGGACAAGCCATGATGGGGAGGGAGAAAATTCACCTCCAAGCTCATCGATTTGCTACAGGAGGAAATTATTTGATGTGTGTAAAACAAGAACTGATGGGACCTTCTCTCCGGATGCTCTGCGGTTAGAGAAAAGTTGAACTTTTTATTGCTTCCGACTTCTTAAAATCTTACGCAGCTTTCCAAAGGCACCTTCGTGCTCATGCGGCCCCTTAGACTTTTGCCAGACCACCGCAGATTTGAAGCAGCTATAAATCCGTCCTCATTCCGCTCCCCACCAGCCTCGTTAGTAATTGAAATGGCCACAGGAGGAGGTTCCTACACCTTTAAGAGTGAAATCCCAAAGCAGCGCTGGCCGCTTTGTCTGAGATAGCAAGTTATTGTCCTTTGCTGTCTGGCAGCCCCTTCTGTCCCTTGGATTTATCTGGCACACATGATGCAGCTTTGTGGAAGGGATCGGGAGAGACTTTGCATTCCTCTGGTAGGAGGATATGAGTTTGTATCTAAATCTGTTCCATATGACCCACCTCACATGGTTAGTGTCTCGCTGATTCACTTGTAAAGGTCAACAAGTATTTCAGCTGAGGCTTCAAAGTCAAAGGGTTTGTTAATAAAAAAACTACTGATAGAACTGGGACTTGATGAAGACACTGAGAACGTTCTGTGGGTTTTGTGCAGCCGTATTGCAGGGCCACAAGCGGCACAGGTGCAAGGACGAGGCTTTACCTGCGGGGCTGCGGGGGCAGCGGGAGGGTCTCCCCACCTTTCCACTTGGATGACTGAGCTGTAGAACAATCTCTGTCCGAAAGCGGCACTGCCGTGTCTCACTATTTCGTCTGTCTGACACAGACGATGGAGTTTGTCCTTCTGTGCTTGAATGTACAACTCTAAGGCTCACAGCTACCTGGACTCCTGATGTTTTGACATGTGTTTTACAGGAAGAAATTTCCAGAGCATTTACAGCTTGAGCACATCTTCCCTGCTAATGCTACTCCTTGTAGAATTACCTGGGATGATTCTGCTGCTGAGTTATACAAAACCCCCACCAGCAATCTGAACATCTAAAACTACCAAAAAAATAGGGAGAGATGACCCGAACGCCCCCGTGCTCCATCTCGCACTGTAACACTGAAGAAGTCCTCTTCCACTAGAGGCGTTTGGAGCTTCTTGGGAGCCGGGATGTCCATATGATGCCCACGTGAACACCTACACCCGGCTGGGCTGATCCTGACTAAGCACTGCGCTGTTCCAAAAGTCCATTAGACTATGACACAAGGCCTGGCAATCTCCTCACCCAAAGAAAGGCAGGAAATAAAAGGCAAGATAAAATGACAACACAATTTATCCTTCATGGCCAGCGCAATCACTAAAATGTGGAAGCCCATTACTGCACATCAAGTTGATGGGTCTGTAATATACAGTTATGTTTATCAAGAACCAGTTTAAAGTCACAAACTCGTTTCCCATGGCCCACCAGCCAAGGGCAGGAGAAGCTTTGGGACAATGCCCTGCGTGTGACGCACCTGGACTGAGAACTACGATCCCCATGTGAAACCCCACAGTATTGCGTCTGCATGAGGTGCTTGTATCCCCTTAAATGAAACATTCAAAAATCCCAAGTGAGCAGCTGAAGAGGACATGGTCGTGTCAGCAGCGGGCAGGCGGTGCCTCAGCAACCCCCCCTCAGCGCCCCTCTGAGACAGCTGCCCACGGCCCGTGCGGTCCCGTGTGCCTGTCACAAGAGTCCCCAAACCACCTGGGCTAAGATTTAGGAACCTCTGCTCATTTGCAGAGGCCACGTGAACATGCAGAAGCCCAAGTGCTGTTTAAAGCCAGTGGCATCTGTTCTCCATACCTTACCAGCAGGTCAGCGCTCACAGAATGAACCCAAGGCTCATTTACGTTAGCACTGGGAAGATCGCTACCCAGCTCTTTCCTCTCCTTTAGGGAAAGCTCTTACAAACCCGTCTCTCCGACAGACCTTGTGGGTGGCCAGTGTTTTCCCTGCTGCGCTAGCAACTTCGGCTTCTAATCCCCGCTAATGCGCGGCCGGTTGGCTTTGCTGGCGCGGGATAAGCGGCGCTGGGGTCCCGCGCCGCGCCCGGGCAGCACCTCGCCCCGGCTGCGCGGCGCCCCCGCCGCACAAAGCCCGGCTGTTTGCCCACCCTTCCCTCACACAGGCTTAAGGACATTTTTGTCATTTTTGAACAGCTAATATCTTGTGGATGGGGGGGGGGAAGAAAAAAAGTTGTCTAATCTCTTTAAATTTAATCTTTACTTTTTGAAAAATCTGAGCAGAGATGCTTAGTGCTGGACTATGTTCCATCAGACTAATTAGGTCAAGATTGCCTAAACCGGTATGGCTCCACCAGCTCAATTTGAATTCCCTCCCTCCTGTCCCTAAACTGGCACTATTGAGAACTTTATTCCCTTTTCCTCTCTGCTCCCCCAGAGCAAAGTGTGCAGGCAGCTATTTTAGACAACTACGGAAAGAGCTCCCAAAATCGCCTTGTAACTAATTACTCAAACTGATCAAGCAAAGGAAGATAATTATTTTTACTTGGGATCTCTCAGAACATGAATGAACAATCTTAATAATTATTTTTTTCACTGTGCTGATATAATCCTTCACAGACTGATAAGATTTTGCTTTGAGTTCCTTCTAAACGTGCTTTACCATTGAAGCTTTAGGAGAGGCACCGTGAGCGAGGCTGTGAACCCGCACACAGCAGCAGACCCGCACGGAGCAGCTCAGCTCCTGAATTTCTTCACTTGAACTGACCCACTGAAGCCAGAGCAAACTGTTTGGAACCAGTGGGATGCTCACCGGGCAGCCTTGAAAATGGGCAATTTGCTGGGCACACGCAGCACGAGGGAGCAGAACAAGCAGCGCTGCAGCTGTGGGGACAGGAGCTGTGACAAAGTCCAGCCAGCAAAAGCACGCTGAGAGCTCTTGCCTAAGCTGGAGAATTTTCCAGTGAGTGTTAACAAGTGCTACTTGAACCTGGGGTGGTTGAACTGGTCTGCGCCTCCGGAGAGCGCAGCCCCGGCACCACAAGCTGCGTAACGCAGGGAGCCACCTCCCCGCAGCGCACGGGGGACAGGAATCGCACGGCCCGCGTTCGGGTGCAGGCAAAACATCAATACTGCTGACTCAAAAGAAGGAGAAAATCAAAAGGAAAGCAGTGGCCCACCTTTAATCTTTACAAAACTGGTTCAAACCTTGTACATCTCCCATTAACGCGCCCTTCAGTAAAGTGGGGGGGGTGAAGTTTAGGTCAGGCAGAAAGCCATCTGGGTGAAGTACAAGCCTTGAAGGTCCTTTTTTCCACACCACCTGCAGCTTTCACTGGTCCTGGAGAACAGCACGTCCTGAACTCCAAACCAGCCCCGCCACAGAGCACGGGGTAGGTGTCTCTGCAGGTTACTCATAGATCAGCCGTAGAGATCTTGACAAGTCCTGGTTTTTGACTCCGGTTAAGGACATTTCTCCGATGTGCTCATGTTCCTGGGGTGCAGGTTTCCATAGGTGCCAACACTCAGAAATCCACTGACAGGACACCCCGGAGCGCAGCGCTACCTTAAATTGCATATACCAAAGTTTATATCAAGATCATAACCATCCACTCACGGAACAAGCAGCGCAAAACGCAGCAGAATCAGGAAGGTGATTCACCCGTTCTGCTGATATTTTCAAGTTTTCTTTTCTTGATATATTAATTTTAATATTTTGTACTTCTTTACATCCTATTAAAGTGACTGAGACAACCCAACATAACTTCACGACCAACAGCCGTGGGAGTCTCTGGCCTGAGTCCGATACCACAGGCTGGGTGTTGGCTTCTCCCTCTCACAACCAGGTTGATCCCGATGACCAGAAACACCCTCAGAAAAGGTTTTACCAACATTTCTCATTTACTTCATGGTAAAGGCTTTGAGAAAGCCAAAAATGCCACAGAATTTTAGCAGAGTAGGCTCAGAGCAATTAATTTGTCATCCTACAAACATCTGAGCACAAGCATAACTTTACACACTTATTTACCCAGTGATGCATGTCAAATGGGGCTTTGTTGTAATTTCCTTTTCTTAAAAATATGTTCTATCCAACTTAATACAGAACTTAAGACACAGGATCAGTTATTAATATGTTCTTTCAATTTTTTGGAAAATATGAATATCTTCTTTGGCTGAACAGCATAATAGCCCATTTATCAGTGAGGAAAGTCTCCAGAGGAATGAGATTTTTATTTCAAATACACTTTTGCAGTTATTGGAAAAGACTCAGCATTTTTCTTGGAGAAATATGTCATTAAAGTAGAAAGATGAGGGGAAGGCTTGTGTGCAACACAGGCTGTTGTGACAGAGCCTGGTGCCCGTCCGGTCCCAGCTGACGGAGAGCAGAGCTCTGCCCGTGGAGCGGCTCCGCAGCCAGAGCCGGGAACGGCTCCGCAGCCAGAGCCGGGAACGGCAGCGCCCACGCTCCCCGGCAACGGCTCCGCAGCCCCAGGAACAGAGCAGGACAGCCCCGGGAACAGAGCAGGACAGCCCCGGGAACAGAGCAGGACAGCCCCGGCACCGCAGCCCCGGGAACAGAGCAGGACAGCCCCGCGCCCCCGCTGCCGCGGGACCTGCACCTCTGGGGGGGACAGGGCAAACCCCCCCCACACAGAGCGCCCAGCCTCACAGCACCCTGAGCACCCGGCCTCACAGCACCCTGAGCGCTGCATCAGGACAGGAGAGCGCGAGACGAGTGCGTTTGCAAAGTGCTGTCGACAAGCTGAGGCACAGCCGATTGACTTCAGTCTGATCGTATTCTATATTTCAGTGAATTCTACGGCATGAAATATAATACAGATTTGATCTCTCTCACATGAACTCGCAGTGAAGTAATAAATATTTCCCTACAGAATAATTCTCCAGTAAGCAGGGACTTACTGTAACCCAAATTGCAATTTGCTCATTTCAGAGCATCAGAAACTAATCAGCCTCTCACTAGAACTTACACCACGGGCAGAGGATTCCGCAGGACGGCTACACTCCCAAACGGTATCCACAGTAAGGAAACTGGTATAGATGGGTTTTAGTCACTAAGTTTGGGGGGGTGATTTTTCTCTTTCTAGCCATCTAGAAAACAGGGGAAAAATACGATTATTAAAAGGAAAACAATAAACAATGGTGGCCTTTTAGAGCCTCGGTGGTTACGGTTAGAACCAACATTTCCAAAATTAAATTGTCAGGAACTAAACACAATCAGCTTGGGTCGAACAAAACTTTCACAAGTGAAACAATGAGAACCACGCTGGGCGCCGCAGAATCCCCTGCCCTGTGAAGGTTAATTCTCCTTCCTCACTGTCACAAACCCAGAAAATAAAAAACATGTATTTGCTGCACTGAGAAATGTTAAATAATATCTTCCCAATAAGCCAAAGCAAAGAGCAGAACAATATTCACAAAAAACTGTGTAAAAACACCTTTGGAGAAGGTGGGTTTCTGGCAAGCACAAGCACAGCCGTTAATGGATTTTTTAATAACTCCGTGGCACACGGTAATAGGGAACCGCCTGCCAAAAGCGCAGCAAGGTCAGGCAAGCGTCACACGCGCTACAGCCAAAGAGACTCCGCGACCATCTCTGACCTTCCGCAGCCAACACGGCCTCACGGAGCCTTTCCCGGCTGCTTTTCCGTCTGCTCACTTGTCCCTTACTTCAACACGTTGCTTTTGTTGCGAGTACCATCTAAATTAAACACCAGCATCTTTTGACACGCACGCTCCCGTCCCCTTGCCCAATGTGCTCCTGCCCCAACTGCAGCTCCGCAGTTATTAGATGAGGGAGAGCGTCGTAACGCGCTCGGAGCGAATGAGAGCCCAAGGCAGGCAGGACAAATAACGCAGCGTGTGCACGCGTTTGTGCAAAAATCAATCACTCTGCGTTGCTCCGGCTGCCAACAGCTGAAGTGGAGATGCTGGGAGCCCGCGTGTGTCTGGCTGGGGCCCTTAGTTAGGCCTGGCTTAAGGGCTGCGGCCCAGGCGAGGCCTGGCTTAAGGGCGGCCGCCCTTAAGCCAGGCCTCGCCTGGGCCGCAGCCCTTAAGCCAGGCCTTGGATCTCGCCAGGCCCCGGCCCCACGGGCGCAGCTCCCCTCGGCTTCCTTGGGGCAGGTCAGAATATTTAAACAGTTGTATATTCAAAGACCACAATGGAGGGAAGAGAATTACCTAAGGACAGGGTTAGCCTGTTTGATCAATGCATAATCAGATAACTGCTCCAGCTTTTTTACAAGTCTTTAAGCAAAGATCAGCCACTCAAATTCTAATTCCTTTTGCTAATTAAGCAGCCTGTTAATTGCTCTCGGGGTCTCTAATGCCATGTCATTATGCTTTTTAACAGCCTGCTTGACATCAATAGGGCTGCAAGCTCCACACAAACAAAGCGGGCATCTAGCACTTAGTGAATTAGGCTAATGCCGGCGCTGCAGCCGGGCACTGGCACGTCGCCTCCAGCGGGCGGCATTTCATTATCATTTCATCATCCCGCACGGAGGAAAAAGGGAAAAAAAAAAAAGGCAAGTTACAAATGTTCAACACTTACCAGAGCGGGCCCAAAGCGTGCAGAGCGGAGGGGAGAGGCGCACGGGGCTCCCCGGCCCCGCCGCCCACACGGGCACCTGCGCAGCCCGGGCTCGAACCCGCGGAGCCACCGAACCGGCCCGACCCGGCGCTGGGAGCGACCCGGCGGGCCGGGCAGCGCGGGGCCGGCCCCGGGGGGGGCAGCCCGGGCTCGGCTCCGGGCAGGGCCCCATCCCCCGGCTGCAGCACAACATGTGGCTCCAGCTGAGGGACTCCGGTTTCCGCACTCCATTAGTCGGGGAGAAATTCCACCGGTGAGCTGCTGAGTGAGGGGCCTTGTCTGCCTGTCACAGATCAGTCTCCGGGAGGGCAGCGGGGGCTGCTGCCCCCCCGGGGCTCAGCCCGGACTTGTGTTTCACAGCCCTGCACCAGCACACACACCAGGCTCCGGGAGGAAAAAGCTGCGTGGAGCAGCAAGAAACGCACAGGGCCCCTTCCCAGCAAGGGCTGGAGGAGGAAACCGAGTGAGGGACGGTTCCTGGGGGGCCATGGGTGATGGCGGGTCCTGCCCGGGCTGGGGGGCTGCAGAGACGGGGGGTCCCCGGGCACCCGGCCATGGGCGGCTGCTGCGGGGACGATGGAGGCCTGGCCCACCATGAATGAGCATCCACAGCAGCACATCCAGCACCCATGTCCAGCACCCTGCACGTCACACGGATGCTATGGCTTGGAGCCGTGCTGAGCTTCGCGCCTCCGCGCAAGCCCGGAGCTGTTCCCTTGCTCCCAGCCCCAGCGAGCCCCGACCACGAGGGGCTTCAGCTGTGCACCTCCAACCAGCTCACATCTCCTCACGAGCCGCTTGTGTCATTGTGCTCGAAATAAACAAGCTACTCCAACCGAACGCATCTCAATGTTACCGCCCTCCCTGCAACCAAAGGCCGGAGCTGCTCTGGGTGCAGGTACCGGCCAACGGGCCCACGCTGCGGAGCGGCTGCTCTGAGAGCAAAGCGGGATCCTTAGTTATGAGAGATCAACTTCAAACTCTGCTTTACAAGAACTTCCAGACCCTGAGAACTGCAGCTGGGAAGCTCGGTCTCCATGTGAGGCCACCTGAGGACGCACCGACCGTCCCTGTGACCGAACAGCCAGGCTCCCGTCCGCAGACAGGAGAGGGAGGCGCTAAAAGGCCGGGATCGCTCTGCTCTCGGGGATCCCGGCATCCTTCACGTGTTGGTGTCTGAACGACCTTCACTGCAGCTGGACAGTCACTGTCAGAGCGCGTGGAAAACACACCCAGTTACACCGAGAGCACAGAAATTGTGTTACGTTCCTGGACAGGACAGGTTGGGATAAAGTAAAAAGCCATGGACAAGTAGCATAACCAGACAAATCTCCACTCAAGCAACTAAAGTAACTAAAGTGCGAGTTGCACTGGATACACCCAAACTCAACTGTTATTTCAGTCTTTATTTTGACATCATTTAAAGAAATTGCTGGTGACCTGAGTAAAGAATTCTGCACACAAAGATGAATCAAAAAATCGAGTGGCACAATAAAAATAACTCATATCCTAAAAAGAGTGTGTGTAGGTACAAACCATCTCTTACCAGCATTTGTTTCTCGAGAAAACTCAAGTCCAAATCTCGAAAATGGGTTTGCACATCCCTGATTTTTTGCCACTTTATAGCCCCATAGACGTGATTTAAGGGGAGCTCCTTCTACGGACAAAACTACGCTCATTCTCAAACCGCAGGTACCGCAACTCATTATTGAAGTGTAAAGATTAAAGAATACCATGTAAGAAATAAAAGCTGTTTTACATAAATTTTTAAAGCATATTTTGTATTTTACAGCAGATATAAAAAATGCCAAGGTGCCTTAGCAGTTTGCAAAACATTCATTTGTCAGGTGTCTTAAATCATGAGATGGAATAGGTAGTAGATTATACAAAATGCTGAGCACCAATTAATATAAGAAATAATTGTTATTAAAAGCTAAATTAGGGATGACTCCTCTTTCTCTCGAGGGCGAGATGTTTGTTTTCCAGCAGCGCAGTTCCTGGCTGTTGGTGCACAGTGTGGGCAGAGCTGTGGGTCTGTGCTGACCCAGCGCAAGGGTGCTCCCGCAGCCCCGCTGCTCGCAAACTCCACACCAATGTGGGAACTTCGCGGGTGCTCCCGCAGCCCCGCTGCTCGCAAACTCCACACCAATGTGGGAACTTCGTGGGTGCTCCCGCAGCCCCGCTGCTCGCAAACTCCACACCAATGTGGGAACTTCGCGGGTGCTCCCGCAGCCCCGCTGCTCGCAAACTCCAAACCAATGTGGGAACTTCGCGGGTGCTCCCGCAGCCCCGCTGCTCGCAAACTCCACACCAATGTGGGAACTTCGCAGCGCCAGGCGTCTCCACCCCACACCTACTCCCGCAGCCCTTCCCCGCTGCTCCCGCCGTTCTCTCCTCTCCTGCTCCTCGGGGTGATCCATCTTTCACTCAGCTCTCTGCCTCTTTCCCCCTGTCCCTCGCTCTGTCCATTTTCAAGCAGCAGTAGCAATATCCTGCCCATCGCTGACGGGTTCCAGCTGGTCTCCCCGGTGCTGGGGCTGGGACCCTCCAGCGTGTCTCTCCCCTCCTCACCGGGGTGAGCAGGGTCTGCCCAGACACCCGCACCCCCCCCCGAACCGTTCCGTGCAGCGGCACCAGCAGAGCGCGGTTTACGCCGCTCCCCTCTAAACCTGGCCCTGTTTCATTTGCCCAAATCAGCCTCTGGAGTTCAGACTGTAGCTGGTTATCACTTGTGCCTTGTTATTGGCTAAAAGACCCACTTCAGCTTCATCTCGATTTCTTTTTCAAGTAAATTTTGGCACATCAGAATAAGAGAGGGAAATATTTAGGGTTGTTTAACAAACAGCTATTGCTGATATCCTACAGAATTAACCCTCTGGCTGCTGACTTCATATTTAATTTATAAAGGAGAAAATCAATCAGAATACGTGCATCTGTGATCTCCCAAATATGCTGCTGTCCTGAAGCGGAATTAATCTGAGGTCCCCATGTATGCGCATTTATGTACAGATACTTATGAGATACTTATGTGCACGCATGTGACAGGTAAAAACGCCTGCACACACACACAGAATCATTTTCTGCATCTCCTATGTCTGCTGCAGGAGAGCAACTCAGTTAAGGCACCGTGACTGAGACAATCACCCGTACAGTCAGTAAAATGAGATGTCCACAGTTTTTAAACACGTGGGAATAGCGCACAGAAACTCTGGAGAGTCATGCGGCTAATGAGCAATAAATACACACTGGCACACCCTCATCAATTTTAAAGTCTTGGTATGAAAAGAATGTAATTAATTAAGAGATGTTGATTTATACGAGGTGACATAACAAGATGGATAGAGAACTCTTTTCGCTGCGATCTGTCATGGTCTCTCCAGCAGACGGCCCAGGACGGGACCACGTTCTCCTCGGACACTCCGCAAGAGATCGGCTGGAGCTCTGCTTTGGTTTCCCCCCCCATCCTAAGGAATTGAAACTTCCTTTTTAACCCCTCTTTGCATTTGGCACAACTATGTTTAAACAGTTCTAAAGACAAAAAAAAAAAAGCTGAAAAAATTATATTTAGAAAAATCCTTTTGACTTTTTTAGTGTATTACGTTTCCGCGCACTGAAACACAACCCGCTTCCCTTCTCCCCCCTTCGGTCAGATGACTTCTTTGTAACTTGGCACACAGGCGGTCTGGTATAAGACATTTGCAGCATTTGGCGAGTCAAGATGTTTAACTTTTTTCACTCACATAATGATCCTTTTTTCCCTCCAGCCACTTGAGTTTTGTTTATGTTGCTTGAGCCCTAAACTAATACATGAATTCTCCTCCCTGCCAAGCCGAGGACTCGGAGCCGCACCGGGGCGGCCGCGCTGCTGCGGACCGACGGATTGCGAGAGACTTTGCTCCAGTTGTGACAAATGAAATGCATTAAAGGAAACAACTGCTGTTGCGAGAGCTACCGGCCTTCGAGGAGGAACGGGGAGAGCTTCGTTTTCTCTGCAAGCACTTGACTTGTGCCAGGGGGCACCTCGCTCCGCTGCCAACCCGGGCTTATATTTTATTATTCTTAGAACAAAAGGTTGCAGTAATTAGAACTGGGGAAGTTGTGCTTAAAGAAACCAAGTCATCAGATAAATTTTATACCATTAAGTGGTTCTAAAAGGTGGGATTTTTAAAAAGAAGAAAAACTGCTTCAATAGATTGGTTTTACGCTGTCAAGGGAAGATGAATGAGAAGCACAGCCACTTTCACTCCGGCCAGACGTCTAAACCTTGTTCTTAATGACTGATGAGCAAAATTCTTCCTCTTCCAAGTGCAGATGGGCAAATCCCTCGTAATTACAAAACACAAGAAAATCTAATTTCACCAACAGAAAGCAGCACAGTCCAAATGGTTCCCAAGCAAGAGCTTGAGGTGCTTGCTGAAGAAAAAAAAAAGCCAAACAACATTTCTCATAATGTGATCCATATTCCACCACATGCACATTTAATATAAAAGTTATGTTTGATATATACCGCCTTAGCATTTTTCTATTTTAACTGAAAGCCTTTTGTTCTGTCAAGATTATAGGAGGATTTGCTTTCATTTTTCATGATGTTTCACTCCATACATCACTAACATTAGCAGGACTTAATAAGCGCCCACCTTCTCCTTCCCCCCCGCCCCAGCTCTTTTGATGCATATTCCTCAAGAATCCTCAGATGTTCACGGCGTTGGACACGCGGCCTCTCTGTCCCCCAGTATCGGGGATAACGAAGGGGATGGGGCTGTAAAATACTGCGTGGTAGCGACACAGGGAGCAAAACGTTGTGCAGCTTTAAATCCTGCCCTTGGTATGGTCTCCGTAATGGGCTCCCCTTCCTCCTTGCTCTGCTGCAGAGTCACATCTGTTTCTCTGCATTTTGGAACTGTGTTCATTTTTCACTGCTGCCCTTTGTCCCACACTCACTCGCTCTCGCCAAGGGCTTCATTTCACTTATTCAATAAGCGAGAGGCACTGCAGACGTAGAGAGCTCCAGGACAGAGCTCCGGCTCCTGTTCGGCCTCAACAAAAATGGGTTTGTTCCCTATCAAGGAACTTTTTCCTGTTGCTTTGTTTTGGTTTTAATTAACGGTTGTAGTTTGTAACTGCCCAAACAGCTTGAAATTTCAAACCTTTATACCAAATAAAAAATAGATGCAACAAAAAAACCCTGTATTATCTGTTCCCAGAAACACTTTGCACTAGAAAACCCCGTTTGCCCTTCATCCTCCTGTGTCCACACTGCTCACCGATCTGCAGCGAGGGCGCATTTGCGCTCTGGGATCCTGTTTCCATGTGCACGTGGTCACATCCCACTGGCTCCACGCCCACGATGTGGGAACGCGGGCGCAGCTCCCGCTGTCCCCAGCACTGATCCTGCCTCCTCCTGCACACCAAAGCTGAGGAGAGGAGCCCAGCCATGGACGTTGTCCCAACACCAGATTTCTGACACGTTAACGACTTTACTATATCCCATTGCTAATCTAAATACAAAAAAGCTCTTATTCAGAGAAGAAATAGCAAGGATGAAACTTATAATGCTTTCCTATTGTGCTAACAGCTTCATGTCTGCATGTGAAATTCTTTAACTCTTGTGCTCTGTTCATTAAGCCACAAGCACGTGAGCCAAACACAGGTTTTTTTCTTACTAAATCACCATCCCACTATGGTGCCAGTATTATAAACCCTCTTGTAAAACTACGAGGGTCAGGAAATATCTCTAGGCGTGAGTTGCTCAGCCTAAGGTCATCGATGGGCTCTTTTTGCCCCTTGCTGTGTTTCTTTAAGAGCACTCAGCCTCCTACGTGAAGCTCGGCTGATGCTGCGGCCTGGAGTCCTTACAGCGACTGTCCCTGTGCTGCAACACACGGAGGAATCAACAGTCCCAGTTACCACCCACCTCGCTCTTCCTCAGCTACTGAGCATTCTGTTTCTGCTGGTCTAACGATGTGATCACAAGTGGTCCCACTACGCTGCTCGGTTCAGGTTCTGCCTCCTGCCAAGGAGTTTTTGAGGGGGTTTTCTGTACATCCCGACCACATTTGGAGCCTCCTGACCTTCCCAGCTCTTGTTCACTGCAGAGGTTTCGGTGTGGATGGGCCTTCCAAGGACAGCCCAACTCTATTCACACTCCTTCCATTCCCTGCTAAGTTAAGCCCATAAGTCAAAGTGAACAACTGGTGACATTAACGAGGCTTCAGAAGAATGAAATTGGTGGTAACGTGCATCCCATGGGAGAGGCGTTGATGATGGAAAAGGGAAACTTAATATTTGTGAAATTAAATAATACTGAATAAACGAGAGGTCTAAACCAGACTGTATCCAGCTTCTTAATTACTATGGGTTTGGTTATCTATATATTTTTTGTTTAACTAGAACCTGACTGTTTTAAGTCCCAGCCTCCTAGGGGCTCAGAAAGCATGCTATTAAAAGCCCTAACATTGCTCGCATGGAGCTGGGAGGGTGCTGATTGCACAAAGCATCTTTCTCTAGAGACCTGAATTCAAATTAATGCCTTGGTGTTCAGATACGACCCAGCACAAACTGCCCAAGTCCCCGTCACAAGGGAACTGGGCCCCCAGCGCACGGCCGGACCGGGACTGGGCCGCCCAGTATCACACAGGAGCGGGGTGAGCTGGGAGAGACGAGAAGGGTTAAAGCAGCACCTGAGAGGCAAAGCCTGCAGCCCTGCTCACGTGTCTCCTCCTGGGCACCAAAACCGGAGCTCACAAACATTTCAAAGACCTAGGGAGTACGTATCAGGTTTTTCAATGCAGTGTAAAGTATTAGTATCTATATTGGAAGATAGGAAGAAAGGGGTGGGGCAGAAAAAAAGGGGAAAAATGGAACCGCTTAATGTTGTTCACAATACAGCTTTTCTCATTTGGCTGCCTTTCCCAACAGCACAACAGATCTTACACTTGTTGAATTCGGTCAAAGAACAGTTGCGCTTCGCCTAATGTCACATTAAAAATAGTTAAAAGGAAGAAAAGAAAACAAACAAACCAACCAACCAACAACCACGCTAAAACAAGCCTTAGTGAGTAGATGGCTTTCAGTTCCAGTTCTACTCCTTCCAAGGTTTTAATGGTTACACATCAAATTCTCAGATTCTTCCCACTTCTTGCCAGCCCCGCTCCCCGTCTGAACAAACCAGCGCATGGATATTCACAAAGACACAGAAGAAGGTAATTGTGCCCCAAGTTCTTTTCTATTGAGATATCATTCCAAGCCAGAATCCCATTAAAGATAATGAAGAAGGATTCGGAAGGGACAAACCCATCCCCAGCTCACCCGTGCGGCAGCACCATGGGCTACCCTGGGCTGCCCCGCGCGGCAGCGACCGGCCGGGGGCACGTGGTTTAACGCGCCCCCCTCGCCGGGCCGGGCAGCTCGTGCTGGGACCCCAGGGGGACGCGCGGGGGACACGGGCAGACGGGAACCACTGGCGCCCTGTGCGCGGGGCATCGAGAGAACGGCAGCAGGGCCAGGGCCCGCGCCAAGCAAAGCCAGCCAGGCTGTTCCGTCACGCTGTGGGTTTCTCCCTCCCCAGGATATTTACGCTGATGCGCAGAGTTTTCTTAAACCGTGTCCTCTATTAGCACGTGCTTTCATTCAAATTAGGGCTGCAATAAAGACAAATGACTGTGGCAGATTCGATGCATTTTTACTTGTCAAATCCGACGCAGGCGCTCTCCTTCGTGTGCAGCTCTGCTGAGGTAACGAGCTGCGGCAGCCACAGAGAGCTCATCGTGTGCATCTGGGATCTCTGCAGAGCTCCTGTTGTAGATAAAACGCTCCTGAAAGTGCCAGGCCCCCTCATTTCACGCAATACGGGCCTGCAAACCCCTGGTGCTGCAGGTGAGGACCCCCGGCCACCGGCTCCGCGCACAGGCACGTCCGGGCTTTCTGATTTTCTTAAAGAAAACAAAATTAGCGGACTCCTTTGAGACATGTGAGTGGGGAATTAGCTTTAATTTATTATATAAATGAACTGATTCCAATTAGGCCTCGGTGAGCGATGGCTCCGTGGCTGGCAGGAGGGAGCCGCGCGGTTTGGGGTGCTCAGCGCCTGCCCCCTACGAGCTGCAATTTCTCTGGCCCGAGCAACCGAGTTACGACCCAACAGAAACGCAACCGCCCTGTTTCCCTTTAGCCGCTCTGAGCACACGTCATGTGCAAAGCACAGAAAAAAGAGAAAAGCTACTAAGAGAGGGGTTTCCTGCTTGTTAGTTGGTTTATAATCACTGGTGTTCAAGAAAAATCAGGAAAAAAACAAAGGCAGCATTTAAAATATATGTAAAATAGCTTCACTTTCTCATTCTCAGCATATCATTTCTATTATCTTAGTACTGTGAATACTTTAATTAAATACCACACAATTAAAAATGTTGACGTTGTTCGTGGCTAAATCTCCCCATGATTTATTTCTATATATTTTTCTTGGAATTTAATTTGCTTTTTTTTATTAAATGGCCTCCATTTAAACCTCGCCTTTCCACAGCATAGTTATATATATACATTTCTGAAATTGCAGCTGGTTAGACTGGTAAAAAAAATACTTGCTGCCTCGCAAAGAGTTCCTTCAGATGAGATAATACCTATTTATCTAAAATATCAAATGGGTAGAGAGAAATACCAACAGAGAAACTGATAGGCACACGGGAGGCCTTCTTTCCTCCTCCTTCTGAAGAGACTTTAAAGCTGAATAAACAGCTTGGAAAAGCACAAGCAATCCCCGGATCTCCCGGGCTCTGAACCCGACCTCTCCACGTTCAAACACACATTTCCAAGGCTGATCCTGCGAACCCCCGAGCGAGAGCAGCTCCGGCCCCGCTGCACGGGACCCGCGCTCCGGGATCTACAACATCATTACAACATCATACCGAAGTTTGTTAATTCTGTTTTCTTGATCAAGCAAAAGCATTCCCACAATGTCTCCTTAGCGTTAATTTCATGCTGCTGATGATTAGCATATAAATCTAAAAGCATGTGTTCATCTGTCCAAGGGATTTTTTTCCCCCCCCCATATTCGATACGACATTAATCTTATTAGCTCAGGTAAACAACTTATAGCTATTAAGAAGAATGTAATTTATCAGAAAGCAGTTAACCCTTTCGAGCACACCAGCGGGGAGGGGAAAGCTCTCCAGGGACAGGAGTGGGTATTGTTAATACACCGCGTCCGGCGGCCCTGGCAAAGCAGGCACGGGCCGGTGCTCCGGGTGAAGCCCAGCGGGGCTCGGGGTGAAGCCCAGCGGGGCTCTGGGCTCCAGGTGAAGCCCAGCGGGGCTCCGGGTGAAGCCCAGCGGGGCTCCGGGCTCCAGGTGAAGCCCAGCGGGGCTCCGGGTGAAGCCCAGCGGGGCTCGGGGTGAAGCCCAGCGGGGCTCTGGGCTCCGGGTGAAGCCCAGCGGGGCTCCGGGTGAAGCCCAGCGGTGCTCCGGGTGAAGCCCAGCGGGGCTCCGGGTGAAGCCCAGCGGGGCTCTGTGCTCAGCACAGGAGGAGCCTCCGGGGCCTCGCTTGAGAGCAAGATGGACAAAAGCAAACTGTCCCCCAAAAGCCACGTGTCGGGGGGGCAGCGGGCAGGGCACTCAGAGCCGCAGCAAAGCTCCAGCCAGCCCACCGCGCCGGCCGCGAACCCCCACGCTATCAGCAAATATCTTTCTTCTGTCCGTGCAAACGCTATTCACAAGGTCTGGAGCTCTCCTGGCTGATAGAGTATTGATCTCGCAGAGTGCAAAGTCCAGCATGCCATTAGTCCAATCTGTTTTCAAGCTGACACGATCCCATCATTTGTCATCTTCTCCTGTCCTGCTGTGTTTGTTTAGGAGCAGGATATTTGCTTTATCTGTCACTTCCCAATCCTCGCTGTATTCTTTACCTGACACGGGGTTTATTGGGTCCACGGTTTTCTCAGAGTCATTAACAAGGGAGATTTTGACATGCTGATGAGATCACTGGAAAATGATGATGTCAATAGCTTGGAAAGAATTCATGAGTTAGACTCAAATTATGTTCTGAACAAGGATGTTTTTGATATTCAAAACTAGATTTCAGTGGAGAAATTTCTAAGGAGCATTTCATTTTCTACAGCAAACCCATGGCAAAGGCCAGCAGAGGACTGGCTGGGGATCTGAGTCAAGAACACCTGAGAAAAACAGCCAGCTCAGCAACTACCTTCAGCATGTCTCTGAGGGACGGATGGAGAAATGGTCGGTAGCTTGCACAGGAACTTACCATAACCACCGGTATTTGTACACTCACGGGCATGGCAAGCACCACAAGAACAGCGTCTGTTTACTGTCTGAGAGCCAACATTCTTAGCCATTTTATGTTTGTTTTTATTTGTTTTTAACGCAGACAACCCACACTGGAGCAGCAGAGTCTCCTGTGGTACCAGTGGCCAGCGACACTGATGGCGAGTGGTGCCCAACCCGTTCCCCGAGGCACAACTCTTCTCTTAATAAAGCACTAAACTCTAAGCTTTCCCTCATGCTTGTAAACAGCGAACACGCGTATAGAAATCTGCATCAGCGCACGGGGAATTTACAAACAGAAAGAATAGACTTGATTTTTCAGCTCTTGTTCCTACAAAATAATTCAATGTTTTTGCTGAGTGGAATATGCACTTTTTGAGTTTGTTGTTTCCACTGGAACTGCACGAGTTTTGTTATTGCAGGATCTTACAATAAATACAAGCAAGACAACTCTCCCCAGGCTAAGAAAGCACCAAGGCAGCCTCACACTGGAGAGTTTAATTACAAAGGCAGCTGCAGGCGCTGGGAGTTCAACCTGCGGCTCAGGCACCTTCTGGCCAGCACAGGCCATGACGCTGGAGCAGCGCTCGGCAAACCCTCCCGACACGGGGATCCTGCCCTTCCCGAGGGTTCCCAATGGGGATCCTGCCCTTCCCGAGGGTTCCCAAACCCGACACGGGGATCCTGCCCTTCCCGAGGGTTCCCAATGGGGATCCTGCCCTTCCCGAGGGTTCCCAAACCCAACACGGGGATCCTGCCCTTCCCGAGGGTTCCCAAACCCAACACGGGGATCCTGCCCTTCCCGAGGGTTCCCAAATGGGAACCAATGGGGCAGGTTTACCATTGTATTTTGGCAACTGGAGCACCGTGTGTGTGCCACACCAACCTCCGCGTGCGCAGAATGAGTGATCTGTGATCTGTGCTGAAGAGCAGCTTCAGCCAGGCTCTGAGAGCAGCTGGTTTTCTGCAGGGACATCCTCAGCACCCAAAGGTTCCCTGGGCCGAGCGCAGGGGCAGGTTCTGCTTCTGCCCCTCTCTGCTGTGTAAGAATTTACTCAATACCCGATCTTTCTGAAAGATGCACCACGTGTAACTACTCACTCTTCACACCTTTTCCCATTTGTTTTTGGAACAGCGAGAAGAGCCCTTTGGTACACTAAGGGATCAGGGACACACCAACATCTTCCATCTCCCCGGCTCTCCAAACGCGATCTGCTCCCATCAGGTAGGGACACAGTGCCCCCCGGCTCCCCCACCTCCTTCCCATCTGCCCTTGTATCTGGTCTTTTTCACTTTTTTTTTTCTTCCCCAAAGTACATTACCCAGTTCTCATATTGAAATATGTTCTATTTGTTGGAGAAAGCAGTAAAAAGGTACGGAGGAAGTAAATACGAAGCCTGGGTAATTTAGGAGGTGGCATTTCAAGGGTTCTGGCAACCTCTAGCAGTTCAATATCCCTTAGAGATTTGGATTAGGTAGGTTATAGATCACAGGATAGACTCCTCAATAAAAGTTTAACCGTTCTCATTAGCTGACAGGAGCCCGCGTACAGCCAGCAGCTGTCCGGCTGTGGGATGGCGGCGCTGGCTCGCTGTCGGGAGGCTGCGCAGGCGCTGCCCGGCGCGGGGCGGGGGGGTCCCCACCCGCTCCCCGCACATGGCACCGGCGTTACTGCCGCTCGCTGCTCGCAGGTTGCCTGAGTAATTGCCTGAACCAAAAAAAAAGCAGCAAACTACTGCTAATAATATAATAAAAGCAAATTCTGGCCAGCACAATAAAAATAGTAGGCAGTTTATGCTTTCTGAGCGAACAGTATGCGAATTTATGGACAAACAGGCCTCTGCGTTCTCTCCCTTACACATATTAGGGATAAGGTTACATTTTATTTGTGGGGAATTTTATGGCAGTAAAGCCCATTCATTAAAGAAAGAAAAAGAGGAGAGAAAAACCAGATGATTGTTCCCCAGAAATGCGCAGCGGCTCTCCCCCAGTTTATCCTTTAACTTTTTAGAGGAATTTAGACAAAGGTGCCTTCTTTCTGCTCTGGAGAAGCCAAGGGAGCGGGGGAAGGACGCGCAGTCTCACCCGGGCGCGCTGCAAATCCCCCCAGGCAGCGCCCTGCAAACAGCTCCCTTTAATGAAGACCTTTCCGGTGCTCTCTTCAATATTCACTTAGAAAAAATTAAAACTTCACAAGTTCATAAGGACGGATCCCTGGGTAGGACTTTTATTAAGTCTTTTCTATTTACTTCCTACCTAGATAAGATCTTAATCACAGCCCCCAAATTATCCGCAATGACATTTATCAACTCTAGTCATCTTTTCTTTAGCGTGCTCCGCCTGACCAGTCGGCTTTTCTTCCACCCCTTCCTTTCAATGGAAGTTAATTTCGAGTACATGATTTATCTTGCTGGGCTAACAGCACCGAGGCAGCCCACCTTTTCAAAGGGCTGGCCAGGGAGTGAATTATAGCAGAGTTGTCCGGTGATTGCGTTCCATGGGGAAGGAGAATAGGCAGCCAGTGTGTTGCCCCGATGTGGCGCTGGGACCTTTTCAGCAACTGAAGAAAAAAAGATTGGGCCTCTGACCGTGGGGCTGACAGGCAAGCGTTATATCAGCAGACAAAGGCTCGAATACCTGAAAGGATCAGAACTCCATGTACTCCGAGATGTGATGTTGTTTACAACACCAGACGCTGACCCTATCCCGAATTTACATGATATCAGTGCCGCGGTCCTTTAACCTTTCCCCATTCCTCTTCCCGCATCTTCCCGCGGCCATTAGCATACGGAGAATTAGCAGCGACCGCATTAAATCCACCAACACTTTGAAATCCTTCGCACGCATTCTGCAGCAAGCGTTGCTGAAATGTATAATTTCCCTGCATGCCCTGTATATATCCAGGGGCTCTGTTTGGTTTGGCAATGGGTTTCATTCAGTATCCATTAACATTCAGCTTCTATTTGTAAAGGGCATGTACAACCCACTCAAGTACATATTTGGCACAAGCCGCAGCCATTTAGTGTTGGGCCAGGAGTACAGCTGGTGCCATCTGGGGCAGGATAATAAGAATCTTTCACAGAGATCTCCGAAGCTGTGTTTTCATATTCCTTCCTTGCATTATACAAATGGGGGTGGTTTATGAACACGCTGCAGTTTAGAGTCAGCGGCTCCTCCAGAACCACAAGCTCCAGCTGTGCTGGGAGGGGACGGCTCTGGTGGCTTTGAGGTGACAAACAAGCGCCCCGGATCTGCAGGGGCTGCCTACCCACAGCCACAACCCCAAACCCGCCAGCGCTCCAGGAGCAAGGAACGTTTCCAGCACTTTCTGATTTGCTTCTAGAAAACCAGGTATCTCCTTGCTAATAACTCCACTTTCCCTACAAACAGCATCGGGAAATTCAGAAATCACAGCTTGTCTGGGGGAGAGAATTTTTCCAACGTAAGAGGAGATTCCGCAGGGTTTAGTACAAAAGTTTCAGCTGGTTCTTACCACATGTCACCGCTCGAGTCAGCGGTGAAAGCAAATTTCGTAGATACAAAAAATCACTTGACACAGCTGCAAAACCTGGGCCCAGATGCCTTGAAGTGCTCGGCATCCCCTCAGCTGTTTATTTTCCTGTTCGGGGGTTACTCTGGACTGTTCGCTGAGCAGTTCCAACCCCTCCCGGTGAGCGGGGAAGTCAAGCCCCCCGTGTCCCAGCTGGGCCGTCCCTGCCAGGACCTGCAGAGCCGGGACAACAACCCACAGCCCAGCTGCCCGGAGCGTGGACATCAAGTCAGGTCTCAGGACAGGGGGGCAGTTGTAGCCACGAGAAAGTCACTAATCAATTAAACACTTCTTAGCATCAAACTATGTGCCTCCAGGGAGTGGGGAAGCAGGGAATAATGATGTTTCTGGTCCTTTCTCAGAAGAGATTCTCATGCCGTATCACTGAGCCACACAAAACTGAGAACAAATGTCATTTTTGCTATAAGGACATCCTGACTACCTGGTCAAGCCAGGCACTTTGTTTGCTCCTCTCTTTTAATCAGGTAGAATTGCTTTCTCATTACGTGCTGCCTTTCACAGCTTTCTCCACTTTATGGGAAGATACACATTTATTTTAGTTAGTTTTTTGGCTCATGGGGGAGGGTGACACTGCTTTGAAGACACCAAGGTCCATTGCAAACTTAACAGGAATGCAATCCTCACAAATACTTTCTTAAAAACCTGCTCAGCCTTCCAAAAAGCAAACAAGTCGTGCCCTTCTTGTTACCAATGCAAAACACAAGCTGTCCCCTCCCGAGCGTTTAGAGCAGCTTGTTTCCCCGTGCAATTTCTAAAATACTTCTCCCCACTGTACACATTACTGGGGCTTTTGTTACGTCCCAGCGGAAAGCAGGGGGTTCCGCAGCTGCATTCCCCGAGCGGCCGCCGCAGCGGGCCAGCCCGACGCCCAGCCGTGGGCATTCTCCACAAAGTGGAAACCGGCCCATTTGCAATAGCTGAGATAACGTTCATTGCCCAGTGCAGAACTTGGATATAAACATTGTGCTCTACACAGCAATATCGAGGCTTTTGCGCCGGCCGAGCTGAAAGCAACGGGTCCTTTTCTTGAGTCGTTTCACTAGCCCGGCTCTCAACTTGCAGCAATGAGCGGCTTCCGAACAAGAGCTGAAATACGAGCTCTGTTATTCTCTTTTGGTTGGATGCATCGTTCACATGACACGGTTTCTATTCTGCAATTGGTGAATATACAGGAACTCGGAGGCAAATTCTTGGGGGTTTTTCTTATGTTCAAATAGAAATGTAAGTTCTGTTACCGCAGACACAGGCTGTTCCAAACGCTGCTCCACCTGCAGGGAGGACCGGCCAGTAGGAGAGTCCTTAACAATGAAAACTAAAGGGCTAAACACAGTCCGAACCCCAGCAGATGTTTGTGAAAATTATCACTAATATATACTTCTCATCCAGCCAAGACAAAGATTCAGTAGCATGAGACACAGAATTAGGTTTGACGCTGGTAACCAAGATGGGTGCTGATCCCTCCGTCAGTGTCTGCCCAGCTCTCTGGCACCATCGGGCACTGGTGACCCTGGTTCCCGAGCAGCCAGTGCTGACGGGAATGGTGACAACACGAGCACCGCGGGTTTTTAAACCATATCTGACCTCTTGGAGCTTTGCAAATCCTAATCACAGAATCACAGAATGTCAGGGATTGGAAGGGACCTCGAAAGATCCTTTGCCACGTGCCTGGAGAGCTCACCCACCTCCCTCCAGCCTCACCTGGGCCAAGGGGAGCACGAGGCAGCGACTGAGAAACATCAACTCATACACGTGGGGACAAAAACTGCGTCCAGATCTACTGACAAAGTTTGCCAGCGTTTTATGAAGAGGAAGAGAGATGATATATATTGTTCTAAGACATGCGTTTCTATTCTACTGATAACTATGGTTAGATAAAGATGAAGAAAGTCACTGTGACAGTCAAATGCCTTCCACAAATTGTAAACACAGCCACTTTTTTACTGGAATTTTGTACTCTGTGCTTCTCTGTAGGTTTATACGAGAAGGAAATTGTATTATTTTGGAGACAGTGGGCTTAGCTTTGTTTCGTTATTCATACGGTTCAATTTCAACAACGTAAGAATTAACTGCAGAGGTGAGGAGGGGAAAAATAATTAGGAGTGCAACCAAATGCAAGAGCACATTAAGGTGTTAAAAGGGTTGGAAGTGTGAAAGCCAAAAATAAACATTCTGCTCAACATGTTAAGGTAATGTTTTGATGTATGCTAAGCAAATCGATATCTGAAATCACGGTAAGAGCTCACATTTCCAGCTGGTGTAAGGACACCAAAATGGAACAGATTGCACTCGGAGCAAACCACCATCGCAGGGCTCCGCACTAGCACCAGTCTGCCTTTAGCGGCACAGAAACCGTGTTACTCGTTGTTTACGTTAGGATTAACTTTGTGGATTGACACTGAAGAACTGCAGAAAGAGTTTTAAACCGCTCACTTTCGTGATCTTTTCTCAGCCACGTCAGCTACTGGAGCGAACCTGGCTCACCGCAAAGACAGCGGGATTGGGGGATTTCGTGGGCAGGAGCCTCCCAAACACGCTCCTGCCTGGAAAGCGCCTTTGCAAAGGCTCTTGAAACGCAGCCGCTTGGGATCTGCCCCCATCTTAAGTCTTAATATTTAAAAACAGAACAAAACCACCAGCACGCACCTTTCCCAGAGCAGCAAGGAAAGTTCTCTTCTCCTCATTCTCCGTACGCTGAAAATATCACCACAGCGGACCAGCGGGAAATTGAGTGTTTTGTGGGGAAACAATGAATGCAAACGCAGCTGCTGAAGCACAGGGTGAGGCTCAGAACAGCTTCTCGCTGACTAGAGGGACTCTCCTGTGACAGACAGACAGGCTGATCTGCGCTAAACTGAACTCGGTCAAGCCAGGCCCGGATTCAGCTGAAATACCAATGGCTGGGAAATAACTATCCCTTCCAGCAACACTTTCCTGGCGCACAGCACAGCCCTGGTGTGCACTGCGGGGCTGGATGGGGGCTGCTTCGGTCCTCACCGAGACACCTCTGCGTGGCTGAGCCGTGCAGGTGCTGGGCTCAAGACTCGAGAAAACCAGAGCTCAATATTAAGGAACTTGCAAGTGCAGCCACTGACGTTCAGCAGCTATTGCACAGCAGGTTTCCGAGGTGCGGAGGTGGAGGGAGCTCAGCTGAGCCAGCCAGGACCGGCCACCATGGGGGCGCAAGAACCGCTCGTCACAGGGGTGGCAAGGCCGGGACAGCCGCTGGGACACCCCGCACTGTAACAACCACTGGGACCGCAGCTGCCCCCGAGCACACGGGGCTGGCAGCGGGGCCGGGAGCCGGAGCGTGCTGCTGGTTTGCCAAGAGGCCAATGCGCGCAGAGCCCCGTGGCTGCGGAGGAGGTCCATCCTCATGGCCAATCTGACAAATGCCTTATTATTACTATTATTTTTTTTTTAAGTGGGCTTGTTCTCTCTGGGTCACTTTACTCAAGCCTGCCCAACCTTGGTAATAATGAGCTGAGGCTGGTTAAGCAGCTAATTAGCATGCCGCTTGTTAGACGAGTTAAGAATGTAATTATTGTGAGTAGGCAGAGCCTGCCGATGGAATGCATTTTGAAGGTTACCATAGGAATCCTTCCTTGGTCTATTCATTCTGAGTGTAATACTAATCACTATCATAAGGAAGGGATTGCTTGGATATAGACTGTAGGTTAACATCTGATTAGATTTCCAGTGAACAAAGCGATTCAGGCCATTTGTTTGTTAACCCTTTTGGGTCCCACCAGTGTCCTGACCTGCAGGAAGAACTCGGTGCCGCCGGGTCCCCCTCCCTGCCCTGGGTTTGAAGCCACAGGTCCCGCTGCAGGGCTCGGGGCTCTAATTGCGGAGGGCGGGCTCAACGCTGTCCCAAATGTGCTGAAATTCAGGAGGTATTCACCCAAACCGGCACGGCAAGCCAGTGACTACTGCTTTTTTCACTTGTGGAGCAGGCAGGTTCACATTGTGCTGGCTAATTCAAAGACAGCAACTGGGAAAAACTAAAGAGAACTACAGTGTTATTCTTTCATTTAAAATATACAGTTCCTCAAGCATTCAGTGTGGAATCCCGCAAACAAACATCCCGCACACGAGTCCATCCCAACGTCAGGACAGCTCCACTCACATGGGTCAGTCTGCTCTTCAGGTGAGAACAACCCCTGGCTCTCATTGCATCGGCTTGGACAGCACAAACTACCACCCACAGGCCAGGGACACACGGACACCGTCCCACACCAGCCTGCGCACACACAACCGCCACCCAGCGCCGTCCAGGGCTCGGGCACCTCCGACGTCCTTTAACCACAGCAGCACAAGAGTCCCAAGGTGCCCAGACCCCCAACGTCGCCCTCCCCCTCCACGAGCCCCTCCCGGGGGAGCATCGTGGAGCGAAGAGCTCGTGAGCAGAACCTGCCTGATGTATTGAATTCTTCTGCGGATGAAGAGCAGCTCTCTGTCTAAGGAGTGCAAATGTGCTACCTTTTGTCAGAAAGGAAATTCATGTAAATTTATCCTTTGTTCCCCTGCCCCCAAAAGTCACAGTCGGCAGAGATCACATTTACACCAGTAGCGCGCTAAAGAACCGTGGATGTTCATTAAATCGCCTCTGCATATTTTGCTCTTTTTTTCCCCTGAAGGCTTCCTACCAAAATCTCCCAGTGGTGTTCCTGAGCTCTTATCCTAAAAATATTATGAGAAGTGAAGCAGTGAATACCACAATCGGAATGCTTTCTGTGTCCAGCATCACGCTGTTCCCAGCTCCCTTCCAGGCCCAAGTCTCGGTGGGAATTTACAATTCATCGGCGACCAAACTATTTTAATGTTATCAACACATCTTTACCCTGGCATCCGAGTGTGTGACTTATGAAGAGAGAAGCAATTTGTTTCATGAATTTCATCCTTTGTTATTGAAAGCTGCTGGATTTGGATGTATAAAGACCTGTGCCATTAAGCCACAGGGCAGAAGCATCCTATGGGCTAACAAGTTTGTTTGCTTGTTATTATTATTTTTTAAATACAAATTACTTTAAAAGTAGCATTATGTAGGACTCTGAAGGTGCTTTACTTAAATCTTGTGCCTCTTCCAAAAGATTGTAGAATATGAAGAAAAATGCATGGAACAGTCTGTGATCTCAATTCAGCAGGAAAATACCAGCTGATTTCTAACCAAATTAATGTATATAATTCAGTGGGTTTACAATTGTCCAATGCAACGTACCTCTAAATAACTGTATGTGTTAGGGAAATGTGGATTTATTAAAACGGGAGTTTGTCTGGTGTCTTTTGAAGGAAATTTAAAAAGAGAAAGGAGGACCAGTGTGAAAAGCCAATTTGACATTTACCACACAGCTCCTTTTCTGCTGCACAGTGCGGCTACTTAAAACCAGAGATCGGATTTGTAAAGAAAATGGTCTTAAAAGTAAGGCTGAAATGGAAATAAATATTTAAGGTTACCGAAATAAAATGTTTCTATTGACAAAATCCATTTTTTCGAATAATTAGCAATCCCCGGTGTTAAAAAACCACTCAAACGCAAGTGGGGCTGCTGGAAAGGGGCCATTCTCAGTGGGCCGGGGCAGCCGGGCTGGGCGCCGCCGTTCGGCCCCAACGAACCGGCCCCTCGGTCAATGTGGGTTAGTGTTGGTCAACGTGGGTCAACGTGAGTCAACGTGGGTCAGTGTTGGTCAACGTGGGTCAATGTTGGTCAACATGAGTCAATGTTGGCCAACGTGGGTCAACGTGAGTCAACGCTGGTCAACGTTGCAGGCGAGTGCGGCGGTAAGAGCGACACCACACACGTTACTGCCCCGGCACTTTGATTACAACCCTTTGTGCATTAATTCGGGCTTCCTGAAATAATTCCTCCCACAAAACTTTAGAACTCGGACCATTTTAGACAGAAAATAGATGGGATTTCCTAAAACAGCAAAGGGCTTGATCTTTCATGTAACAGTTCAAAAAACAGAAAAAGTTTTCTTTGTATTATTTCAAATACAAAGTCTCTACACATGATTTTGATAATTTCTTTTCTCCAGTTAGTGTATAAAAACAAGAAGCCAGGAAACCAAGAGGAATAATCTTTCAATCCAGCTTCCTCTAGATTACCAGACTCAAACAGAAACAAATAAAAGTGTTCTTTGCAAACTATTGTTCTCAAGCCAGTTCTTTCACTCTGTTTTTGGCTAATTAAATTAATCTGGTAAGCAGGTGTAAACCCGCTTGTTTGAGCAATGGTTTGGGTTGCTAAAAGGAGAGATTGGAGGTATTTGCACAGTAAGAGACTTGTACAAGGGAGCATTAAACCCCATCAACAAGAGGAAACTCCACTCAGGATGCAGAAAATCCTGTTTAGCACTTACCAAACTGCACCCAATGCGAAATGCAGTCTGCTTCTAATCCAATACGCTAACACAACGGCGAAGTACAATCATCTGTTTGCTCAAACTGAAAAGTCTGATCGCTATGTTGAGTATGTTTTGCATAGTTAATATTTTACACGGTGAATAGAAATGTATAAATATCGCTGTGACGTTTGCATTGTGTATATGCGGTCAGTAGTATTCTCAGTTTTAACTGAAGAACAGTTTCTAACCAACCTTTCATTGCCATGGAGAACTTTTCCGTGCACGCTTCATTTTTCACAAATATAAGCTGAGCAGGTGACCAGCAAAGCTTGCGGACAAGCACCAAGCACCCTCACCATCCGAGGCACAGTAATATTCCAAGCTCATTGTCTAACATTGGTCCACCAGGCGCAAACTCACGTCTGTTGGCTGCATTTCACAAGTACGGCTTTGAACCACCAGAAACGGCGGGACAACCTGCATTCCCACAGTGGGGCCTGGACTGGGTGAGGAACGCGGTGCGGGAGGAGCAGCCCCCGGTGCCACGGCAGGGACGGTGCGTGTCCCGCGGCCCCCGGTGCTGGGAGGCTGGCAAGGTCCCCTTGCCAAACACCAGGGGAGCTGTTTAGAGAAGAGGCAGCGGTGGCTCCTGGAGACATTACACACACTCAAGACATTCCCCGTGTCTCCAGCTCCCACCAGAGCAGTGAACCAGCTCCTGCAGCGGACAAAACGTCCCACAAAACCCAGGCAAAGACACGTTCCTGGCGCTGGCCGCACCGTCCCTCCCAACACAGCCTGGGTGGCAGCGCACCTGTCACCCTCGGTGCCACCAAAGGCCGGTTCCTCCCTTGGGGACCCCGCAAGAGCATCACGCTGTCATCCGGGGACTACACAAGGACATCCCTGTGCCCGAATCACCCTTGCACTGAATGATGCTTATTCCCAATACTCCACCTCGTATTTATTTCAATGGCAACGAAGCTGGAGAGTCAAAATGGCCATTTCATTTACCTCATTCAGTAATAACCTGCAACAACAATTAACATCCCTCCTCTTTCCCCCAGCCCAAAGCACTTTTACTCTTCCCCCTCCTACCCGCCCCTTCCAGATTTGCTCCCGTTTTTCGTCTATTTGTGAAGGTGCCCAAGACAGGAGCTCACTTAATACGTTCCCTTACGCTTGTGGCGCAACAGCCTATTCAGTACAGATAAGCCCCTTTAGAAATGAAGGGGAATTTAATTCAGTGCTTGAGTGACAGCAGGAAGATTTATCCCCTCAGTAGACAATACGGCTTTTGGGGCTTTAATCTTGCCCAGACAATGGGCTGTTTCTCGGCCCTCATCTTGTGCTTTTCCCACGATGTTCGGTGATTAACCGGGGCTCCATTGGATGGAAGCCACTATCTCTCATTTAAGAGTGTTTGCGCCTCTGTCGAGGACCAGGGAGGGCGGGAGGGAGGTGGGAAGAAGAGAAAGGAAGGGGAGGGGGAAAAGTTGAACTCATCTGGGAGAAATGCTGCAGGGCTGGGGACTGGGCCCAGCCAGATGCCAGCGCTATCTGCAGCGGGCAGGGCTGGGGACAAAGAGGACCTGGCGTTGTCACCTCTGCGAGAGCGCTGGCCAGGGCCCGACTGATTTATTTCCACAAACAGGAGCTCCTCGTTTATTTCATTATGCTCTGCATTTAGAAAAGCACTTGTCACAGACTGAAATCCACTCGTCCTTAGGTACGTGCTGCCTGAACTTAAGCGTAAGTGGTTTTCTGAAAGGGAAGGAGTCGCAGTACCGCTCTTAAATCAGCCACCGTGCTCACGGCTTAGAAAAGAAGCTGACAGTCTGCACTTTCCTAGCAAAGACACTCAGATTCCACAGCAGAGGACAACCGCACAGGAACACCTGCAAAACACAGCAGGTGCCCCGAACACCTTCCAACAGAGGCATTCATGGCCATACCCGCGCAGCACAAAGCGTTGTGGATTATTTCACTTTATTGATGAAGACTATCTCATCACTATGAAGTTCGCCAGCAGGAAGTTCTGCACTTGCACAGCCAAAACAGCGCGATCTCCAAAGCACCTGTGGCGCTGACCCTCCTGCGCGACGCGGCACCGGACACGCTCTGCTGCAGCTGCCGCACATCTCATTCTCTGATCCACAACTGCACGTGTGGGTGACTCCATCAGCTGCAAGAAGAAAAGTGGCGGTGTTCTCTTTTGTTGATGGGAATTCGGGAGCAGCTCAGCCAAAAAGCAAAAGCACATGTTTGTGCCTGCACGGAGCCCCGAGTGTGTAATCCAATAGACACAGCTGAGGCAGGGCCACCAACAGACTGATGCCCACGGAGAAACAGGCACACGGGTGGGACACGGGCCGCCCAAAGCACGGCACTAACCCTTCCCCTGCGAAAGCGCGCTCTCAGTCCATGAAGGTGGCTACTCTTTCAATTAACATGGAACTAATGAGTGACCTGGTGTTTGTCGCAACTCTGTCTTCAAGAGATAGAGGCCTCATCTTCCACATCCCTCTGGGGCTAAATGGGCATCCTGGAATATTTTATCTGGCCTTTCAAGCTACTTCAAGCAGTGTTTTTCTGTCCTATTTTAAATGGTGAATGCAGGGAGGAGGGGGGGGAAGGAGGAAAGAACACGAGAGGAACAAAACTAAGATTAAAATAAAAGACCATATAGGGATCCCACAGAAAAATTAATGTCAAGGCCAATTCCCATGTCACCTCAACCACCGCAAACCCAGAGTCACTCCTTGTAACTTAGAGACATCAAACTGTGGCTTATAATTTTTACAGCACCCTTGTCTGGCCCAGCATTTAGAGGAAGTGGAGAAAGTAGAAGGAAAATTATTCTGTACAGGCTTCCTGAAAACTAAGAGGGACTTTTGCGGTAGCAGCAGTAGGTTAAAACAGATCTGCATTTAGAAGAAATACACCATAAAAATCAAATTCATTTTGCACCCCCCCGATCACCCTGGTCCCCGCAGGCAGAGCAGCACCAGCGCACCCACGTCCTGGTGCTCCCGACCTGGGCTGTTCCCCGCAAGCCCCGGTGACGGTTTCCACGGGCCAGGCTTGGACAGCGCCCGAGGAGGCCACGGCTGCGCAGCAGCGACAAGCGGCATCACACGAGGACCGAGCCGAGCTGGCAACGTGGCGCAGGCTGCCAAGGCGTGCGGTACCACCGGCTGCTGCCTCTGAACGGGGCAGCTCAGAAGTGTTTCCTCTTCTAGGTGTCAAAATCTCCTGTGATAATGGTAGATGCAAATAGCAGCTCAGCGCGGCTGCCGAGCAGCCCTGCGGAGCCCAGGTGCTCCGCTAAGGAAAAGAGCAACACTCATCTGCAATAACCAGGGTCCCTTGGCCCTCTCGACTCTAAAAAAGGTATTTCCAATGGCTGCTTTCAGCTCCCCGGGGCTGGCAGCTTCGGGAGGCGATCAGGAACACATCAGACCCACTTCTCCAGCAATTGCTCGCACTTCACGGAGGGCTCTTCTGCCCAGGCTGTGCACGGCCACCGCAGCTCCCGAGACCAATCTGTGGGACCCGCTCAGCGCCGTGTGACACCCCATTTCTCTTTGGTCTCCAGGATATTATTAGCACACTTACCCAGAGCCGTTCCAGAGCTACAAAGTCAAGAGCAAGCCAGCTCTGCAGGTGACCCGGCTGGGACACCAGACCTCAAGGGGAAAAACACCCCACACCTTGCAGGTGGCTTTGGTTTGGATTTCTGACCAAGCGCAGCACCACCCACACGCAAATTAACACACACTGGTCAGCCAAGCTGGCATCGCCGTAGCTCATCTACGCTATTATTTGTGCTGCAGTAGTTCCCAGGGGCCTCGAACCAGCTCCGGACATGGCACCGCTTGTTAGCAAAAGTGAGTCATTTCCCCGGAGAATTAACAGATTCTTACGTTGCTTGCTCAGGGTACAGAGCAAAGAGGAAAAATGACCACGCAAAGGTTCTTGTGCAGGGTAGTGCAGAGCAACAATGCCGCCTTCCTGCATCTGAGTCCTGTGCCCACGAAGCCAGGAACAGCTTCAGCCAACCCACGCGCATCTGCCGAGCGCAGACACAGAGGTGTCACGCACAATTAAATACGATCTCAGCGTCCACTGCTCGCATTCCAGGTTACATCTAATATTAAACTGGTTTAGCAGTTTGCTGCCTTGGGTTTTAGCAGCACAAAGCACTGGAGTAAGAAGTGCGAACCCCTTGTCCTTCCGCAGTCTTTGCCCACAGCCAGGCGCTGACACCATCGCGTTGTACATGGAAACTCACCTTGTTTGCTAATGGGTTTTCATTTCAAGAATCCTTAACTTCCCGAGCCCAGGTCAGTCTAACATAAAAGTGTAAATACTCAGGAAGATTCTTCGCTTTAAAATTGCCGCATTTTGGCAGCAGCACTAACTCTTCATAAAATTACTCCTTTTCCTCAAATAATCCACTTAAAAATACACAGAAAAACCTTGTCACTGCAATAACACAACTCCAACCAGAGCACTGGCAGGTGTTCTATTTCTAGGGCCTTTCAGTCAAGCATGCGGGTGTGTGCGTTTGCTTCTAAATATCTCCAGAGTCTCTGTAAACAGCGAGATTGCTTCTCATCATCAGCCGTTCGACAGTTACCCTCAACCTGGTTAGCGCTGGGTGTTCGGAATCGGTTCTTACCCAGAGGATTTTCCCCAGATAAATCTCTGAAATCGTAATCGTGCCAACTCACTACTGATGGTCATACACATGCAATACTTTAGAGGCAGCATAATCCAATTGTTAAGGGAAGCACACTTAGACTTTTGTCCTGACCCAGCACAGATGAGGCACAACTGACAGGCCAAAGGATCAAAGTCTCCCCTTTATCAAGACGCACTTGGCAGAAATGTAAACTTCCCCATATACGCTTCATCAATTTGTTTGAACTTGCTGAAGAAAACAGGTAAAGACGTCTCAAGGAGAGAAAACTCCCTGGCCCCTTCAGGCTCGGGTTCAGAATGAGAAAGGCAGCCCAGGTCCACCCGACTGTAGAAGGAATTGTTTTTCTTTCAGCTACTGTTTTGAAGTTCTGAGGGGAGATGGACTGTGTCAGATGAGCATATTGGGCACCTTTGGGTTACAGAGGGGAAAAAGTAAAAGACAGCATCAAAAAAACGCCCAATAAAAGTTCTCAGGTTGATAGTGCACTGCTTATTACAGAAATAATCAACTGGTGCAAATCCAAAGCAAAACATTACAGAGCATCTAACCAAGCTCCCAGCAGTGGCTGTTCCCGCATAGAAGGGACACGAGGGAAGAGCAGATGAGACCGGCAAGAAATAAACCCAAATGAAGAGCAACCTCGTCAGAAAGAACAATGAACAGCAAGACAGACAACCAGCAGTGCTGGACATTCCACGTGTGGATCGGTGAGAGCGAACCAGGCGCTGGAGCGGAAAGCTCCTGGCCTGCAGCTTCTTGCAGCTCTTCACAAGATGTTTTCTAAAGGAGAATTGTTCAAGAAGTCTGATTTTGAAGTTTCCTTGTAACATAAAATCTTGGGTTCTGGTGGAAGAAGACACGGCAATTCTTTCGTTATATATTTGGCGCATTCCTTCCTTCCTTCCCTGCTTGTGCAGCCGTCCCTGCCCCACAGAGACGTGCCCGCTGTGCTCCAGCAGGTCTGGGAGCCATTCGGTGGGCAACGGGAACCCCTTGGGAAGGGGTGACCCGAGTGACACTGCGGCCCCGGCTGCCGAGCCACGGGAAGCACCGCGGCCGGGCCCAAAACCAGAACTGGGTTGTCACAGCTTGAAATTCTAATTGGGACTAAAGACAAAACGAAGGGTTGCCAGCGGCTGTAAAACACCAAAGCCAACAGCAACAAATTAGGTGTGCGCTTAAATTTCATACTTGCCATGAAGCGTTTTTTATTTGGTGAGAGAAATACCTGGAGCAGTAGGATATTAGAGGCTATCAAGCAGCTACGTTCAAAGACAAATAAGCCAGTACCAATCAGAACACTAGAAATTAAAGGAAACCGTAAGAAATCGTAGAGATGGGGCTGGTACCACAGCAGCGGGGTGATCTGCTCAGGGAAAAGTTCAGGATGATTTTAAGCAAACTCATGTACAACAACTCCTACATTTTTTTTTTTTTCTGAGGAGAGTTTTAAAACACATTCATCAGCAAAGCAAACAGAAGCACATACCAGGATTCCGCCAGCAGCCAGGCCGATCCAGCGCTCTTCAGCTTTACTGCCCTAGAAATCTCGTACGTGTGGGTGTGACGCAGCGGGAAACCTGGGCTGCTCCCCAGGACTCAGCTCCACAGCCCTCGGGCACAGAAAATACCCAAGACCCTTTCCTAGGGGACTAATGAAATTGCTTTACCTGACCAGCCACAGGTTACAAAGAGGAGCAATCTGAGATGTGGTTTTTGTCTGCAAAAAAAGAGCCAAGACAAGAGCTAGAGACAGAAAGAGGAAGGAAAGAGGGGGAAGAACTAAGAAGGAAGTACCAGTTCTTTGACACCTTTTTGATGGAGTTAGATTTGCAAAGCAGAACATACCCCCTTCCCTTTCACTGGCCTATCCTGTCTAATCTGATTTTAAAAGCGCTCCTTGAAATGAATCATCGCTCCCTGCCACATGTGCTGCAACGCTCCTGCCTTTGAGGGGTTCTGCATGCTCACCTTTGCACCGCGCTCCAGACACCCCTCCCCGCACCGCACAGGAGCAGCCGTGGCCATGAACCCCCCAGGGCTGGACGGGGCTGCCCACCGTGCCACCAGCAGGGCGGCCACAGGCGGCCGCTGCCGCCAGCCCCGCGTTGGCAGCCACGGTGAGGCGGCCCCAGGAGACCAATGATTTCAAAGCAGGCCAGCGTCCAGGCTTGAAATCCCCCTCTAATGGGTATGTAAATGCCTCAGGTTTTGCTTTCACTGCTACTAACAACTTGCCAGCACACTTATCTTATTCCTTGAGCCCAGTTTCTCTCTCATTTATCCCCCCAGAACCACAGGGGCTCGTTTTTTACGAGGTGCTGAGCAACCACAGCTCCCGTTGGCTGCCCTGCGGTTGGAGGCGCAGGGATGCTCAGCTCAGCACCTCGAGGAGCAGCCCCCGCTGCGCCAGGACACACAAACCGGGGAGCGCCTGGGGACCCCGGCCGGGCCCTCAGCTCCACGCAGCCTGACAAGCACGGCCCGTTCCGGACCCGCACATCTGAGCGGTCACCTGGCTCTTTACCAATGAAACAGAGAAAGAACAAGCCTCGGGGAAAGGTTTCTCTTGGCATACAGCTCTTTATATGAACAGAGTTGCCTGCTCTAAAAATCTGTGTGGTAATATAACATAATTCAAAGACTAAAGATGTTCTCCAACAGCAATTCTGGCAATTGTATTCAGAAAACTGGGCCTCTCTCACTTGCCCCCCCAGCACAATGCTGTCAAGACAGCGCAGAAGACGTTCCTGTGTTTGAGATCACAGTAAGGAATATGTCCCTTCTTGCTGTACCCACACGTTCACAACCTGCTGGTCCGGGGCGCGGTGACCGGAGAAGCGGTGACACGAGCGCCTGAGCTGCTGGTCTGTGCATCGCTGCACCTTCCAAGGTCCCAGAGCATCTCCTGGGCGGAATCCAAGGGGACTGCTCTTTTGGCACCTCCGGAAAAAAGCCCTTGCAAAGCCAGAACCATCTGTTTGTGATGCATTGTATTATAATTGCCGTTTGTCAGACCCAGCTATCACTGAGACAGCACAAGTGCAGCCTGTGGCAAGAGAAAAGGATGAAGAGGCTTGCCCAAGGTCACACAGGGAATTCAGAACACGACCAAGACCAGATCCCGTTGTCCTGCATCCCAGTCCACCTTGTCAGACGTGATAGGCTTCGTTTTCTTCCTTAGTACCTCTTGTACATGATTAAGTTTCACAAGTACATTACAGCAGCACTGAGCAGTACAGATGCTCTCGCTGACAGTCTGATGGTCACAGGCAGATGACGGCAATATGAGACATTCCCATGTTCCAACTGACAAGGAAGAAGGGATTTGACAGGTAAATCTAACAAGTCTCCTGTTTGCTGCAAGGATGGGGTAACACGCTCCTCAGAGCGTGAATAACAGTTCTACCAACAGCATCCTGAGCTGTTCAATAAACAAGTGAAATAAGCCAAGTTACATTTTGATCTTCCAGTGCAAATGCAAGCGAAGCCGAATAAAGGCTGGCAAGCTTACCCCTCACTAGCATTACACTGTTCTCTGTGCTGCTCAGAATCACATTCAAACCATTGTTTCCCTTCATTTCTGTGTCATCATTAAAAAAAATAACAACGTAAACCGATTTAAGACATCAGTTACAAAACCAAACCAGAAGTGCTCAGTAACACCACTACGAAAAAAATCGTCTGCACAAAAATTTACATTAAAAAAATAGGTGTTTACCCTGGCAATGCTACAGCTTTTCTCTCTGAACTTTGTAAAACTCCAGCCCCAAATGGACTGACTTCTACATTATCTGACATTTCCTCATTAGCTTCTTTCCTTTCTCTCTTTTCTTTGCAAAAAGGCCCTTGAGTCTAACAATGTCAGAAGTCTCTGAAATTTGACAGATCTTACATTTCCAGCTCATTTTCTAATGAGTTTGTACATCAGGACTGATTAGTGTAATAAAGAATTCATGAAGCAAATAAATGTAACATGAAGACACCTTGAAGAGGGGAAAGAAAGAGCGAGTCAAATATGTTGAGAAAAGGTCTGGCCTTTTTAACCTTCATTTAATCGTTCTGACAAAGACACTTCATCAAAGAGACTTGGCAGGTATTTGGACTTTGTGCACATAAATAGCAGGCTTTGAACTCTCTCTGCCCTGCATTACCCAGGAGAACCCATCATTAGCCTAATTTAGGCAAGTCCTTATCAACCCAGGCTTTTGCTGACCATCTACCGACCCGCCGAACACGAGCGGGGCTGCTGGGAGCCGCCGGGAGCCGCCGGGAGCCGCCGGGAGCCGCCGGGAGCCGCCGGGAGCCGCCGGGGCCGCGTCGCCCAGCGCGGCCGCAAACGTCCCCACGGCTCAGCGGGAACCACTGTCGGCTCCACTCGCCCAAACCCCACGTAAGCCCACCAGCCAAGCACTGCGGCTTTTTCCAGCACAGGTACCTGCTTCCCCACGTCGCAACAACAAACCAAACCCAGCACGCTTACTCACAAGACTCACAGCTCTGGATTCACTTGCAGTTTATTTTCACCACATTCAGTATCCCTTTTCTGTCACCTTTTACTTAGCTTTCCATAAAGCTTTACCCCCAAAGCCATCTGAGCTAAATAAGTTTGCACAAAGATGATTTCCCTCTGGATACCAGCCTTTGCAGGGGAGAAGTGGCAAAGAACAACCACTCACATGTGCAGATCCTACAGGATGGAAATACCAATATTGTTATTTATCCACAGAAGAAAAAAATCAGCTTTTTTTTTTCTGTATAATAGGAGTGGATTTAATCTCTGTGTTAAAGAAGCTATAAATTCAAGGGGTTTGCATGGCAAACACAGCCAAGGATTTCTGCCCAGCCTTAGTCTGGAATCTCTTCCACCCTGGACACGGCTCTTGGCACCAGGAGCCTCAGGCTCAGCGGGAAGTTGCACACGCTATTAGAACAGAAAGCGCAACAGTAACCAACACTAATGAAGAATAATTCTATCACATATGTTCAGATGAGTAAACTAAAATTCAGGAGAATTTCAGCACTCGGATCTATTTCACTGCTGGACAACAGCGACCGAGGCTCCACGAAATGTGGCAACGCAAACCTGCCCCTTCGCTGTTATTTCTGTTGTGATCGCTGTTCCCGTGAAAGGGATTCGCTCCATCTTCACCCAAACGCGATACTGTCAGGGCTCCCGAAGCTGCAGGAAGGTTCTTTTGAACAGGGACTGTATGTGAAATAGCGCACAAGAGTCCTTGTCCTGTACAGACCGGGGCTGCATGGGAAGTTACGCTTTTGTTCTTCGGAAGAAAGCAAAAAACCACAAGGAGAAAAAAATAAAGAAACCAAAGAAACCTCAAACACTTCAAAGAGTGTTTCAGCAGCACCTCGGTCCTCAAGAGCGAGGACCCCTCATCACCTCGGGGTGACTGAGCGCTCCGATGAGCTGGGTCTGCACCACGCGTACGATGGCCACATCCAGATCCTCCATGCAAAGCTGGGGGCTGCTCGTGCCCCCGCACGCTGCTGCTGCTGCTGCTGCTGCGGGACCGTGCGGAGCCGGGTGCTCCGGGAGGGACACCCGACCCGGTCCCAGCGCTCAGGCACCAGCAGCCCCTGGTGACCAGCACCTCTTTGCTACTGAAGCTTTCAAGGTGAAAAGTTTCCCTTAAAAATCTAATCTGATTGTCCTTGACACTATAAAGTTTCATTGCTTTGGAGGTTCTTCGGGCTAAAGTTTTAAATTGAAGGCAATTTTTTTAAAAACTGATAAGCTGTAGCATCAAAACGCTCCCCCCTCCACTCCACTTCTTGTTTTCTGCGCCCTTTTGACCCCATTTGTCCAAGCCACCTTTCCCCCCTTATTCTCCTTTTGCGTCTGATCATATTCTGCATCCTCTTTGTTCTTATCTTCCATCTTCTCCAGCTCTTCTCTCTCTGAGTTCTGCAAAGCTCAGGCCCAAACCTCACCCCTCCCTCGCAAAGACATTTCTCTACCTCTTCACTGAATATTACCAGAGAAGAGCCGTTTCCTTCATTGTACGGCTGCTCCAGCTCTAATGCTGCTCTTCGCTAAATTTTCGTGGACAGTAGAGCTCGTATTATTTCCAAAAGGGAAAATCCACGCTTCAGGCTGACCCACCAGCGCGCGAGGCGCAGACTGACACGCTGCGGGGTGCGTTTGTCTCAGGAAACACTTCAACGTTTTTTCCTTCTTTTCCTACCACGCTTTTAGAGAACGAGCGGCATTGCTATGGCAGCAGGTAACAAACGAGCCCGGCTGCCAGAAACCTACCGGAAAAATCAATACAAGTGAGAAGATGCTCAGAAACCTAAACTAGTAATAGGATACCAGGGAAAAAGTTTCCAGCCATTTTGGCATAACAAATCATTTACAATATATATGAGAAAAACAAGATGCAATATAATTAGTATGAAGATGGCGATCTTCCAGCATGCTGAACTAAATAAATGATCCTGTATTTGTTTTTTAGCATAGAGAAGTATTTACATTGTCGTCCCAGCGCCAGAGGGATAACTCTTTCCTGGAGTAACTCTCCGTACCACAGCAGTGGAATATTGGCCCTTCGTTTTTGACTGGGCTTTCGCAGCCGTGGCCGGGATCCCGCTCCCACCGCGCTCGCGCCGGCGCTGCAGAAACCACCGCGGGAGCTGCTGGACGGGGACGGAACCGGCCGCCCCGGCAGAGCTGGACGGGGCTTCCAGCAAGAACCTTCACGGAAAAAGACACTTCCCAGTTCTCCTCTTTTGAGCAAATTGGCCAGCAAACAAACTGAACCTTCTTCCATCGTTCCCCCTCCCCGTATTTCCAGAAGCCAAACGGAAAAGGGAAACTCCGTAACATTTCTTAAAACAAAAGTTTCCATGCGTTTTTCTGAATAGCATCCAACTACTCGCCCCTCCCTAAAGACACAAAAACTCCTTTGCAAGACCTCAGCTTTGTAACCTTAGAGCTGTTTGGTCTGCAGGCAGACAGGTCTCGGTGCTGGCCCGAGCAGCCCGCGGGCTCCGTGGCCCGGCGGTGCCATGTCCTGCTCCCCAGGGTCAACTTCCACCGCCTCACCACTTCTCCTCATAAACTTCTTGATTTGGACTGACCACATTAAACAGTTTCACCGCAGCAGCAGAAACATCCGTTATCACACGGGAGAGGGGCTGGTCGGGGACACCTTGCTTCCCATGGACGAGGGAGTTTGTCTGCATCAAACTCTGGTCATCTCTGGTTCGGTCACCCAGGAGGAGGCGGCGATGGCTGGAAATCAGCTGCTGGGGACACAGGCCGGACCGATGGAGAGAGGGGACCCCCAGCATCCACGAGTTCTCGCTCTGACCTCGGCTGTGGGTCGTTAATCCACGTTTCAAAGCACCCTGCAGGCTCCACCAGACCAGCTCTCATGTGGGGTCAACCAGACCCAGAAGTTTGGTGTTTGAATACAGCTTCTGGAACAACCATTTACAACACAGTCAAGGCTTTTGGGAAAGCGTGTTACGAGGGGTGATAGACAGAAACACGTGCAACTGTCGCTTTCAGGCCTAGCCGGTTTTTTAGCTCTGATTTTAGCAAGAGCAAAAGGACACTTTTACCCTTTAAAATACAAAATATTTATGAAAGCTGCTAATCCAAAATTACAGCTTGAAGGTAGAAGCTGATGGGCCCAAATAAGAGCGGCACTAACCTCATAAAAGGCAGGTTGGAAAGGGGCCGTGCTGTGGTTTTCCAATGGACTCCGGGACAACAAGATGTGCTCGGATCAGCTCCTGGTCTGGACACACGGACTCCAGGATCCACCCGGCCTGGGCGCTGGACCCGCCAGCAACAACCCTCAAGCTACAGGCAAACCGTGCGACTGTGGAAACGCTGTCCTGGGCGGTTTTAAGAGCACACCCAACAAACACCTGGCAAAACCAGCTCCGTTCGATCTCGCTGTGCAGGGGCTGCCCAAGCTGACCCTGGATCACCGCTCCAACCCTCTTCTCTTTCATTCCCACGCGGGCTTGCTGTTGCTGCTGGTTGGTTGCTTGTTTTGTGGTTGGATTTGTGGTGGTGAGCAGGGGTTTTCTTTTTGGTTTGTTTTGTGGTGGGGTTTGGTGTTTAGGGTTTTTTTGTGATTTTTTTTTTTAATAAAGGGTTGTATTAATTTGTGTCATCACACCTTTAGCCTATTGAATCCAATTCTGTTGTCAGGTAAGTACTTTAAGATGGCTCATGTCACCTTGTCACTTTCTTTCCATTAAACTAAACAGACTGAGCTCCTGGAATAACAGGCAAACTGTTTATTTCCAGGTTTATAGTTGCACGTTTTCATTAGAAATTATGCATGAAGGTTTATGTTACAAAGCAACAAAATGTGTTTTGTGTTGTTGTTCTTTTAAAAGCCCATTTCACAATGAAATCCAGCCCCTAATCACCAGCGCAGGATAGCAAAACAAGATGTATTCTAATCCTCTTTATTTAAATGTTTTAATTAAATTAAATCTGCAGATACTGCAGCAGGCTCCTGCCCACTGCCCTCAGCTGAAACGGGAAGAAACGAGCTGACTTTAAAATGAAACAGGTTTCTCTTCTGACTGACTGAAAGTTACAGGATGTTGGTAGTGAACCAATTAAAACACATCTTAAAACGATAAATACAAACCAAATGTACATTATCAGCATGTTCAGCCTTTTGTTTCTCGGTTCTATTTTGTAACTGCTTATTGCAATCATATGTGTGTTGAAGGAGGGGGAAAATCAAATCATTTTAGGAAATAATAAATAAAGAATTCGGTGGAGGAAACAAAGGAGGACTGCGTTTATTCAAACATAAAATAAACCGTGCCTGCAGAGAGCACGGTAAAAAAGCAGCCACAATGGTCACGGATCAGCGGAGCTCAGAAGTACGTTGAAAATTAAAAGACCTGTTGAAGACAGTAACGCAGCATCTGATCTGCTCCACAAACGCCGGGACATTCACCTGCTGCTCCTCTCCCCGGGCAGCGGCTGCTCCACGTGCCTCCCGCCAGCCCCACTGTTCGCTCAGCGCCCCCAAACAGCGGCTCTGCCCCCCGACACGGGGGGACCCCGGACCCGCGTTCACCCCAAACAGCGGCTCTGCCCCCCGACACGGGGGGACCCCGGACCCGCGTTCACCCCAAACAGCGGCTCTGCCCCCCGACACGGGGGGACCCCGGACCCGCGTTCACCCCAAACAGCGGCTCTGCCCCCCGGCACGGGGGGACCCCGGACCCGCGTTCACCCCAAACAGCGGCTCTGCCCCCTGACACGGGGGGACCCCGGACCCGCGTTCACCCCAAACAGCGGCTCTGCCCGCCGACACGGGGGGACCCCGGACCCGCGTTCACCCCAAACAGCGGCTCTGCCCGCCGACACGGGGGGACCCCGGACCCGCGTTCACCCCCACGCGTCAGCGGCTCTGCCCCCCGACACGGGGGGACCCCGGACCCGCGTTCACCCCAACACGACAGCGGCTCTGCCCGCCGACACGGGGGGACCCCGGACCCGCGTTCACCCCCACGCGTCCGCGAGGGCGGCTGGAGTCACCGCTCGTGTCTGCCATGCCGCGGCTTCGCTGCGTCTGCAGAAAGCTGAATTAGGTGTCTGCATGCATAAATACAAAACAACTACACCAGCTACAGGCATTCACTCTTCTCATGGTAAAATACAGAGATTTTTAGAAGTGAAAATGTTTCACTCTTCTCAAGACCCAGAGAAAGACTTTTTCTTACATGTTTTCTGTGCAGTTTTTGCTTTCCCAAGACATGATATTTTTCCTATCGACCTGTCCCCAGTCCCACACCCCAAGTGGATTCCTCTGAATGAAGAACTGCAGAAAGCCTGCACAATCTTTTCATCACTTGAGGCTGCAGGTAAGCAGCTGCACAGTCCTGTGCTTAGGGGAAGGAAGTATTGAAAATCTCCTTTGCTATTCCTTGTTTCACGGTTTATAACGCGATACTTATAAATACTTTGGTAGCAGATTAAGCTGCAGAGAAATGAAAACACTGCAAAAAGAGCACAAAGCCTGCGAGTGTCCAGGGAGGGGGCAGAACCTCTGCGCGGGCTGCGGGAGGGGTCGGGAGATGTAGCGCCATGTGCCATACAATACAAGATAAACATCTGCTGTTATTTCAGGAAACTTAAATCAGATGTTAAGCTTTTTCTTCAGGGGAATAGTGGCACAAAGAAAGATTTTCAGGTTTTTTCCCTCTCCTTCCCAAAGTGGCCACATCCTATGCCAGGAAGACCAGAAGGTTCTGGAAGGGACTTCCATACTGTTAAAGCGATAGAGTGGTGATAAAGTGACCTTTTGTCACCTTTAGTGCACCCCAGGCCTTCAACTGCGGATCTCTGCCCAGAAAGACATGGATTAATAAGGGGCTGGAACCGCAAGTACCAAGATGAGCTATCACACTCACATCCTGGAGAACAAATCCAAACCGGGGTGACCCCAATGGAAAGACCTTTACAGTTACTGGTGGGCTTTGCGTTGAGCTCCCAAAGCTGCCCAGGCAACCTCTGATGCTGAAATGCGGGCACCGCGGCAGTTCCAAAAAGCACACGGGAGGTCGCACACTCGCTTGCACAGACGAGAAAATCAAAATAAGCAAGCGCTGATTTGCCAGTGTGAGCCCATGCTGGTTTGCCATCAGGAACACGCTTTGATTAAGCAACATCAAATACTTCAGATTTATACGCGATATTCCACATTGTCAATTGTAAAGGATCAGCCTTAATTGCTAACTTTGATGGCTTGTCTACTTTTCTCGTTACACCCTGTAAGCTGGAAAGTACGGCTAAGTTAATATTCCAAGCTGTTTCTGTTTTGAACACATGAAAAGGGACGTTCGTGGCCAGCAGCACACAGCATATGGAGCTCGGCGCTCAGGCCCGGGGGTGGAACTGCCGGGGGTACAGGACGCTGGAAAAAGGAGGTTTTGCGAGGTATAAAGGAGGTTTGCAAGGTTTAAAGGCGGTTTGCAAGGTTTAAAGGCGGTTTGCAAGGTTTAAAGGAGGTCTGCAAGGTCCGGTTGCAGGAGCCGCGCTCGCCCGCGTTCCCCTGCACAGCGGTTACCGGCAGCGCAAATGAACCGGGGACCAAACGCGGGACTCGGGTGAAGTAACAGCAATCTGCCCTTGTGTCCCATTCCAGATGTATTTCTGTTCAAGTTTTAATTCGGAAATTTTGTGGCATAAAGCGGTTTAACAATGCACTTTTAATGACCCAGTATATATATCTTTTGTTTCGTTTTTATTTACCTTAGCAGCGTACTAAAACGTAGCCAGCATACTTCAGTTTTTTACATTATATTTTAATTAGTGTTTTTATATATGAAAGACAAAGACACTACTCAGTACGAACACACATCTACTGTGCTGCTTTTCCCAAGGCATTTAATTTAATACCCAGAACACTAAGCCTCTCTCCATCCAAATTAATACTCCCTTGCTGGGCACAGGCCCTGGCCCAGCTGGTAGCTGGGTTGGGGTCTGCAGGACAGAACGACGTTTGCTGCTCTTGCACGAGCACTCTATGTCTGAGAAACCCATCCAACTTCACAGAACAATCTGTATCACTGTGAAAGTAGCCCAGGGCAGGCAGATGCGCCTCACAATTTGTTAATTCTAGGGGGTTTTTTTTGTTTTCTTTTCTTTTTAATAGTCATATATTCAACAGAGACAACGTAAGAGGAAAAAGCAGGGCTCTCCCCAAAATGAGACTGAATCCAGCTTAGCGTGTCCCATCCTCCAGCAATGGCAGCAGTTTGCGCCAGCACAGCTCGCCCAGCAAAAGCAAACGGGCTCATGGCTCCTCCAGCGTGCAGGTTCAGGCTTTAGGCTCCATCCATAATGATTTGGCCATCCACAGCTTTAATCCTGTGCAACATTTATGGAACATTCCTTTCCTCCTCCTCTGGAGCAAGTGCAAACACTCCTTGGCAAAGAGGAGCTGCCCACAAGGAACGAGCTCCTCGAGCAGTTGCACTAGAACTTGAACTAACCATAACATAACACATCTGAATAATGCCGTGAAAAATACAGAAAATAAGGCATGGCATTCGAAGTTTCAACATCATAAACCTTCAGCGTGCTATTTACCAGGCTGAAAAGGTGATAGAAACAACATTCTGAAGTGGAATGAGAAAAGAGAAGAAAACGTAGCGCAGGGGCCAGAGTGCAGCGAGATCCCCGGGACGCGGCTCTGGAGGAACACGCACCCCAGCACAGCACAGCACTGCACAGCACTGCACAGCACTGCACTGCACAGCACTGCACTGCACTGCACAGCACTGCACAGCACTGCACAGCACCGCACAGCACTGCACAGCACTGCACAGCACCGCACAGCACCGCACTGCACAGCACTGCACAGCACTGCACAGCACCGCACAGCACTGCACAGCACTGCACAGCACAGCAGTGCACAGCACTGCACAGCACTGCACTGCACTGCACAGCACTGCACAGCACTGCACTGCACTGCACAGCACTGCACAGCACCGCACAGCACCGCACAGCACTGCACAGCACCCAGCCCGGCCCTGCGGACGCGCTAAGGAAGGGGACAGAGGAGAGAGAATTCAGAAGAGAGGGAAAAAACAATCAGGTCAGAACAGTGGCAAAGGAAAGAATAAAGGACCATTGCACAAATGAAACGAGGTTCTCCGCACGCGCCGCGGCGGAGCCCCCGCTCCCTCCATCGGAAACGCGCCCTTGGGAGATCACACGGAAAACGGAGATTCGAGTTGCCAGCTACAAGATTTGCTCCAACGTTGCCAAATTTCTACATAAATTCAGAGCTCAAGTTTAAATCCAAAAAACCATTTTGTCAATTTTCAAGTTGGAACGTTGCTAAAGTGTCAGATCGGTTTGAGCTGCTTTCTACACACATGATTCCTGAGTTATGGCGCTCAGGCTCCGCGTTACACTCCAGCAAATAGAACATTTTAGTAGTTACTGTGAAAAACATTTAAACAAGCAACTGCAGACCCTGCAAAGTGTCAGTCCAAACCATGGGTACGTTATCTGGGGGCTGGGCTGGTTGTTCCATAGAGCCGCTGTTCCCCTGCCTCTCAAACAGCACTTACCACGGGAGCAAACCATCATTTGTATAATGATGTTATGGATCAGAGCTACACATACAAAACCTAGAGACAGTTCTGCCCAGTTCTGCTATCCCGATATTTAGCTGATGTTCAGGCTTGAACATATTACACACGTAGAGCTTGGACCGGGACTACAGATTATTCATCACGCAAACTAACTTTATTTCAGTTATAACTCCAAACAAATTCAATTTTCATCTGTAACTGTGAACTTTTCTAGCTTTTGTAGCTTTGAGTCAGCTCATTAACATTGCTTAGACATCGTTTTTATAGTTGAATTATACTATGTTTATACTGTGGAATTCCATTACTTAATTGCTTCACTACTGGAAATTTCAGTGGGGTTCTCACTTTTCGCATAAATCTAGAGAATAAACATGTTTCTGTATTTCTCTTACTTAATTAAGTGCATATTTCATAAAAATAGCCAACATAGACAAATTAGGCAAAGCATCATTTGTTTAATCAAACGGGAAACTCGCGCCGCATGTAAATGGGGAAACTTCCAAAGCTTCGGCGTTTGCTTCTGGGAAGAACCAGAGAGCAGGGATTCCTCCAGACTGCCCAGAAGGTGTGCCAGGGCACTTATATCAGCATATAGAGCACAGCGAGCGGCCCCAGTGTGCACAAGACCTGCAGTGCTCCCAGTTATATCAGCGCACAGAGCACATCGAGCAGCCCCAGTGTGCACAAGACCTGCAGTTCTCCCAGTTATATCAGTGTACAGAGACATTGAGCAGCCCCAGTGTGCACAAGACCTGCAGTGCTCCCAGTTATATCAGTGTACAGAGACATCGAGCAGCCCCAGTGTGCACAAGACCTGCAGGAAATCTGCTCTGGATTCGGTTTGGTTTGTGTTCCCCAGAGGATGCAGAAGATCCTTTTGGTTTTTGGGTCTGGGGTTGTTTTCCTGTATGTAGCAAAGTGGATCTGGGTGACGGGGCTTTAACAAGAATCAATCAGCAGCACACAGGGACAATATTACAGCACTTTCCTCTGCTGGTGCGGAAAGAGCGAACGGCAGACAGGCACATTACTGCCATGAAGGAGAGAAGCAAGAAATGAAACCTAGAAATAAGAGGAATAAATGTCTGACTTTGAGGTCAATGCTGTGATTATTTTTCTTTTAACAAATTTGCTTCCTCTTCCATACAGAAGTTTTCACAACTAGGTGTGTTTGTTTTGAACTTTAACAAGGGATAAAATAATGCCTTAAAAATGATAATGACTAGAATTAAAGTACTTTAGATTTTAATAGCTATTTTGGATGACACAGAGTAAGGAAAAGAGCAATACACCAAGGGGAAAAAAAAATAGATGGCTTTGTTCCCACTAAAGCGGGAAAGATCTCATCTCATTTTTAGCCACACGTTCATTTCAATACTAACTTTGCTTCTTCCAATCTTTACGATGTGCATGTCAAGGTGTAGGGAGAGAACTGGGGCTTTTTCTGCAACTACAAAATAACTCCGAGTCCATTTCCCCTGCGTACAAAGAGCTTTGCCTCAAGGCCGGTGTCTCCTGCCGCTCCAGCTGTTCCCCTCCCACCAAGCCCGTCCGTGTTGTCTATTTAGCACATCACGCCAATGGGCTCCGCAGGCCTAGAGACCGCTCCCAAAATTCCGGCACTTGACTCACAAGAACCCTTTGTGCCAGAAACTGCTCCTGCAGTCATTGTGCAGACTGGATTCCTTCCGACGTCACGTTTGAAACAGAGATGCGTCCCTTGACCAGGCACTGAGCATCGACACAGAGTCTTTACGGTTTGTTCTCGCAGCAGCAGCATCGCCGCCCAGCCGCCCCGGTGTGCTCACAGCTACAAATACGTTCACCAAAAGATCCTGTTTGGAGCAACCTTTCACTCAAACATCCAAACCGGTCAGAAATATCACCTGTCTTGGCAGAGGAGCAGCAGCCGAACACCACGAGCAGCTGGTCCCGTGTCTGTTGGGCTCGGTGGCTGCACGGGACCCCTGAAACGCAGCCAGGGCGTCACCTCCCACTGAACCCGGCCGGGCGGTGACGTCCCGGAGGGACCAGGGACCCATGGGAACCGCTCACTCGCACTTGAAGCCTGGGCTAAATAATAATCAATAATTTATTGATATTTTTAATATGACATTACGGACTCTGATTTTTCTTCCACTGAGGCATCTGTAGCACTACAAATAACCTCCCAACTGCAAAAAAAACCCACACCACAAGAGTATATTTCTGACCTCCCTCTGATAATAAGAACTTCTTGAAACATGATATATCAAGATACACCATGGAACAAACAATCCTGAACCCCCCAGGCTCAGTTTTGGAGGATCTAAGGCCACAACCATTTCAGTTGCATTTAAAAACGATCAATGCTTCCCAGCACAACTTCAGACCATTTAAAACATAAACCAGCAATAGCTTTTGGAAGTCAGATAAGAAAGGGTAGTGAGAAAGATTTGCCAAAAAAGAATCTACGCAATGCAGAGAAAAATGTGTACATAAACCAGCTATTTTGAGAGCAGAGCCCTTTCCCCATTCCCTCCCTTATCTTTATTCCACTGACTCTCTTGAGAGCCAGAAGTAGGCAGGTGGGAAAACAGAGGAGCATAAGCTCAGGCTCCATTACACAAATGTTTCACTACAAGCATCCCTTTAGCCCTGTAAATAATGCCACTTGCTCCGAAATCCACATTTGCTGAAGGGTTCAGGACCAAAGTTTAGTCTGCGCTCACGCAAACACTCTTCCTCGTTCCTCGGGGGGTTTCACTGCAGACACTGGCCCAGCAGCTCCCACCCACCGGAAAATGGGGATTCCTCATTTTAAACTCAAGTCCACTTATCTACATCCCACATTTATCATCATTAAACCACCTGCAAGCCACTGAAGGCAAAACCCCTTCTCTGAAGCGCCTCATTGTCTGTTTCCAACACCAAAATCTTTTCCTCTGGCCCCAACAACGCGCATTAAAGGCTTTGCTCTTCGTCAGCTGGGGTTATAGGATCTAACACACTCATCTCACTGCACTGGGAATTTTTGGACTACATTACCGAAAATTACAAAAGGTGATACAACAAACCAGCAGATGCACTGGTGAATTTTTCCCTTCCTTCACAAAACAGAAGCTAGAGAAAATTAATTAATTACCTGCAATTGGTAGGGTGGGTTTTTTTTATGGCAGGCTACCTTAAAGATACAGGGATGCCACTCAGCAACTGAAAAGTGACTCTTTAAGAGCACTGCAATATCTGAAGTAGCCCCTAACCTACCTTTACCGAAAGAACGTTAGTACCTGGTGCATTTTAAAGGGAACACGACATATAATAAACCTTTTCTCTCCAGCAGGCTGGCTTGCTTTGCCGCACAGCCGTGCAGCGGGGCTTCATTCCTGCAACGAAACATCGATACTCCTTGTAAACCCCCAAACGTTTAACACGTTGGCACGGCGATGCCGTTAATCTCATTTCACGTGCGCAGCCCTCTCCCCTCGCGCAGAGCTCTTCCCCGCGCAGCCGCAGCGCACGAAGGAGCCAGCGCTGCGCCTTTCAAAGCAAACCCAGAAGTATTATTCCATTTTCCGCTGAATAAAAGTATTGAGGTTTCTTTGTGAGGGCAAAGCGAGGCGGGATGCCTTTATCCCCCGGCCCTTTCTGCCGACAATGCCACACTGTGTTTGGTGGGCCAAGGAGGGCTGGCTCCCGAGAGATCCCAACAGGATTCAGTCCTCTGGTAATGGATTCCTCATACTTAGTGGAACCAGCCACCTCCTCCACATTTCTCTTTGAACGAGGGTAGTCTGTCCGGAGTGGAAAGCAATTTAAAACCACCGGTAAAGAGAGACCTTCGGCAGAGAAGAAAGAATGATTTCTTATCAAAGCTGCCAATAGAGAAGACGCAGGTGGTGCGGCCGAGGGGGATCCCCAGGACCCACCCCCAGCCCAGAACCAGCAGATGAGATTCAGTAACAACCGGCGGCTTTTAGCAGCTCAGCACAACCCGAGGTGCCAATTAACACCTCCGCTGGGGGAGCAGGAACCCAAGGGCCTGGGAGGTTTGCGATGCCGAAATTCACTTCTGCGAAAGCAGAGACCCGCGGGGCAGCTCCGAGATCCGCGCCCGACTGTTCCGAAGGCGCCGGGCTCTCGGAGACCTCCCGGCACACGTTGTGTACGTGTGCATACACGTGTGAGACCGACAGCGGGAAGCCGCGGGAAGCCGCGCGTGCTCGCTCTCAGGTGCGCTCAGGGCAGGCGTGCGAAGCTGCCGGGGCTGCTCTCCAGCGCAGGGAGGGCGGCGCCGCACACCGACTTTCGGAAGGAAGGATTTCTCCGTTGGCTCTTTGTTGTGGGGCAGCTCATGCCCTCTGAGAATGCTCCGTTATATTTCATTTCTCACCTTGAGTAAAACTGATTTCTCATTTTTCTGGTTTTTTAATATGAATAAAAGCAGTTTGTAGAAGAAGCAAAATTTTAGAAATCAAGCATGCTCTCAGGCCAAGACACGAGAGGCTCTGCTTTCACCAAACAACCGCGGGTTGAAAACATCTCCATGCAGAGATGCGTTTTAAAGCATTATCTCTGGACAGGAAACATCCCAGACTTCAGTACATACAATTTAGAGTTCTTCTAATACCTCTAAGTGCATGTGTGGGAAACGTAATCTGTTTTGATAACTCTTGACATTAAACAGTGATAAATAATTAAATATGTTTAACTGTTTCATTAACTAAAGATAGATTGAGAGCGCTCCATAGATAGAATATAGATCAAAAAGATTGAGGCTGGCTGTAAATTCCCCTGATGTTTTATGACACCATTTGTATTCTGTCACTCACTAGCTTTATGGATAGTCCAAGCTGTGAACTGAATACCCCATTCAGAAAGCCACTCACTCTGCATGTTATTGCAATTTAATATTTTCACACACAGACACATCATTATCTTGGAACCTGATGCTGCAAGGAGAATTCAGTAATTTTTCAAGAGTGCTTTTTTGCTTTGTTCTAACGTGAGCACTGAGGCGCAAGATTGATCTAAATGAGCGCTCTTCCAATATTTAGTCTCTAGACAGATAGATCAGCAGGTAGATATTTGTCTGTGTTTTCAGGGATTCTTCTCATTTCAAACATGTATGATGTCATTTCAGTGAAAGAACTAAAAAGCAAGACGAAGAACCTGCCGTTATCAACAAGATGAACACCCCTGACGTAGTTACAGCTTGTGACTGTGAACGAGAGAGACAGACAGATCTACGTACAGACAGGGACGTCCTCAAAGCTGCCCCTTCAGCCCTGGGTTACTGAAACGTGACTGCGGAAGGGGAATATTCCACTGACGCAAGGATCCTGAAGGGGCTGTAAATACACATTCCTCTATGCTGCTGGAGAAGAATAAGCCATATAGCTCTTCAAATGACAGGCGAAGAAAAAAAAAAAAGTTGATCAATATTTTAAAAGCCAGGTCACATCAGAAAAAGGACTTTAGAAGCAGAGACAAAGGCACAGCTGACTTCATCCACGGAAACAGGTATCTCACACCAGCCCCTTGGTGGCTAATCATTAACGAGCCTTACAGACCAACTCAGATATAAGCAAAATCTTTATATGCAAAGAGCGTTGATGTCCCAAAGAGCTCAGTGCCTTGAGGGCCCGCTCCAAAGTCCAGCGGGCCCGGGGGGGTGGCCATGAACCGCAGCAGCTTTCGGGCTCTGGGCACGTTCCCTCGGGACAGTGATCGGCTGCATGAGCTTGAAGACAAACTTCCATGGGGGAACTCAGGTTTCCTGGTCTTGAGTTGGGCATGAGCCTCGGTTTGCCCTGTTCTACCCTTAGTATTTCCATTAGGAAAAAAAGGAGGGTCCCAACCCAAAGTAACACTCTGGATCTTCCATAGGTTCTTGTTTCCTTCTCTTCCTCCCACCTCGTTTATTGAATTATGGCTTCTTCACTAAATGAGAGGGGAAGTTCCTAGGGACAGAAGGGCAGGAGAACGCTTTCTCTGAGCTCTGTGTTCAGTTTCCAGGGGTGTGACTTGGGCTGAATTACTGAGCGGTGAGAAGCTCAGGTCCCAGCCAAGCGCTGCTTCCTCCCACCAGCACCCGCGGCACCGAGACGCCGAACAGAACCGACCCCGTGCAGGACATCGCTCCGGTTCACGCCCCAAGACTCGCTCCACAAACCGCTAAACCATCCTTTAGAAAAAAAAGTCACTGTCCCTTGGGCAAAAAACCCCTAGATTAATAGATAGGTGTTAAATGTGGGCTCCTTTTCCTGATGTACTGGAACACACAGCGCAGTTGCATGGATCAATATTTAGCTGGGGTGTTGACTCCCAGATCACACAAGAAACTTCTGGTTGCAGCTCGAGGCGACGCCTGGGGCGGTTTGCAGCAAAACTCTGGGTTCTTCGGGACTCAGAGATCCACATGGTGACTGAAGAGCTACCCAAAACTGCTGTTTAACGGGCTGACATCCATTTCACCTCATGAACACATTTTGAGTATATAAATAATCATAAACCCCCCACAATGAACGATGTGAGGAGGCACCAGCATTTACCGGCGCTCGACCGTGGCCCGGGCAGCTGGTCCAGCCCTCCCGACAGGGACCGTCAGCACACAAAGCACCAACCTCCATTCGGAACTTTAGCTGGATAAATACTTGAAGAGTGTTCTAGCAGGAAGAATTTAAGAACTCCCAAAGTAACAAAGATCTGGTTTTTATTCATTATATATGGGATATATGAGCAGAAGTGTTTCTGAGCAGAGGGCTTTTCAAAGTTCTCCGTGAGGTATCAACTGCTTTTTAAGTGTGACTATCGTGCCATGTAGGGATTTACATTTATTTTATTCCTATGTGATAATTCTAAAATAAAATATATGATCACTTTAAGTTGTGCATGTTCTTTATTTCACGTTTATGTAATAAAATATAAAATGAAACCAGTCCTTTACTATAAACAGCAAAAAACGGTTAAGCAATTTTATACTACATGAACCTCAAGCACAGCCATTTAAATATTAATTTATATGATTGAGCCCAAAAGGTCCATTCACTGTGAAATAGAGAAAAACACCAGTAAACACTACCCTGCAAGGCAAACAAATGCCAGGCTACATGTCAACAACAGCATTTTTAAGCATCTGAGGCAGAACAAAAGATTTTTAGCCAAATCTGAAACTTAGAAAAAAATTAAAAATCTGATCCAATAAATTCAGCGACTACATCCCAAAGATCTCAGTGGGAGTCGGAACAAACACAAAGATCATTAACGAGACATCGATCCAGAAATCCAAGGCAGGTACGCACGTCCCTCCCGCTCCACAGCTGAAGTAGCTGAGGGTAAATTATCTGCATAAGCTGGTAAAGTTGGTTCATCAGCTCAGCAAAAACCCGATTCATGCTTTTCCTGCATCCCAGAGCAACCCCTGCCCAGCTCCCTTGTTTCAATCTGCGCAAGGTTTGGTGTTTGGGTTTTTTTGTTTAATAATAGCAACCCAGGTCCGCACCCACCGTTCCCTGCTGCACAATTCCACCACTTTTCCATGTCCTGAGCGAAACTTCGCATCCAACTTTCCACCTTTCCTTACAGCCAACGAATCACACGCTCAAAGCACAATAACGCTGGGCCGGGAGAGTAAATATACTAAATATAGGCTGTGTGCTGCAGGCCAGGCCTGGGCAGGGAGCTGCTCCCAGCCTAGAGCTGCGCCTAAGCTCAGGTAGAGCTGCTCTGCGGGAAGGGCCACGTAGCGAGGGGGGAAAAGTCTCCTCTTCAGTCCCCCTCTGATTTTATATTGAGGAAATAAAGGAGATTTTTTTTCTCCCCCTGTAATACCAATAAAACAATAACTTGGTATCGCTCCTACCAAGACACCGCTGCTGTAAAGTTAAAGATACGGGAAAGAAAATTAACTACTGTTTATGACAGCAGTGGAAGTGGGGGGGATAAAAGCACAAGGCATGCAAGGGAACAGATGGCTTATGTCCAATATGGCCCATCTTCTGTATATTACTTCTTTGGAAAGGAAGTCCTGCCACTTCAGAAAATAGCAATCTGTCTAAAATATGCTGAGGAGATATAATTGATCATCCCATAAGGGAAAGGGGAAAAAAAGCAGCAAGGCATATTTCTCCAGCAGCTATTGATCTGCAGATGCTGGAACTGCATCCCCCCAAAACAGCTACAGACCAATATTCGTATATTTTATGCACATATGCACAAAATCTCCTGGGTCATGTCTCAGCTGGTGAAAATCAGCTTCACCGATGCTGATTCTGATTTACATGAGTTGAGGATCTGGCCTCTCATTAAAAAAAAAATCCTGAATTTTGTCAGTTTAACCTCAGTTTTCACAGAAGAAAACGAGGCGCACGTGTTCTGCTTGGGATTATTCACTAATAACACACGAACCTTAAACCAATACTGTGTGTATATGGAGAGATGTGTTAAAAACAGTGAAGAACAGTTTTGTGGCTACACCGTGTATCTGAAAACCGCTCGGTGTAATCAAGCGCAGCAATAGAGTTGTGAAGCAGGGCAAGCGCCAGGGTCTGCCCCACGCGCCGGGGCGGCTCAGGCGCCGCGAACAGGCGACGTTCGGCTGTTCCGCAGCCTCGCGGAATCACAATATGAGTGTTTGTGGGACCAGGACGGACACCCCGTCCCCCCGCCGCCAGGAGCACAGCCGCGGCATCGCTGCGCCATGGTGCACCGTGGGTGGCACGGAGAGAAAAGCTCGTTGAAGGGGGAGGTGGTATTTGAAATTACGCTGAATTTCATCATGTTCTTCATCTGCCCCGTTCAGCAAAACTGTTCCTTGCCCTTGCCTGACAAAAGCTGGGCTTGCAAAGCGGGACAAGCACATGTGCTTGAGAAAATACAGTTTCAGGGGGTACTAACAGCCCATCCTAAACTGGGGAGCTTCAGGCAGGCAGGCAGACAGACAGACAGACAGGTGTGGGTTTGCTGCAGGGGAAGCGACCTCCGAATCATTGAATAAAACACACACGCCATAACGAATAGCCGACCTTCTTTGGTGGTGATAAGATATTTTAACTAAAAACATCAGGGCATGTTTAAAAAATGATTACAAATTATTTTAACAGTGTATTTGCAGAGGGTTATAAAAACAGCTATAATATTTTTGTCTTGGATTCTAGAATTACCAGTGTGACAGCCAATGCAGTAATGATTTGTTTCAAATGCCAGTGTTTAAGCTGTATAAAGCTGATTTTATACATTTTTCCAGTAGGCCGCATTGTAGTTAATGAAATTAAACACACCAATCGCATTTGTCCCCAGGGGATGAGGAACTGAACACGCCACTGGTTTATTTTTTTATTAAAATAAATTGCAGCCAGCAAGATGGACTAATTGCCTACAGAATTGAAAAAGAAACATTCCATTGATATAATTAAGCCAATTTTCATGGACAAAAATAGTTATAGTGGATATAAAATAAGCAGAGCATTCACTACAGTTTGACTTCTCCCCACCCTCTGTATTTTGTACAGAACATTAACTATTAAACAAATATGTATCTCAGACGGGCTGACAGCGTTATCTGGCAATGATGGCTAAATTGATCCCAATAACTGATGCCGGGCATTGTGTCCCGGAGCTTTGCTCAGAGCTCTAAGCCAAGAAAAACAGACCAGCAAAAACCTCCCACATCAAAATCTTCCCTTTAAGCAAAACACCTGAAAGATGTAAAACTCTCGAGACAAAACTAAATCCGCACCGTTACTCTGGGCTGACATTTCAGCCCGAACGCCCGCGCGGTCACCGCTTTCCGGAGAGCCCGGGTCTGGCCTCCCCCAGTCGTGTCCACACCATTACAAAAAGGGAATGGTTTTGAGAAGATGAAGCCTTTCTCTCCACACCAGCTCAACGGAGACCACGATTTACCGTGATAGACGTATTATTCTGTGGCCTACTGGAAATAATTTGGCTGTCTGAGTCCATTTGCAGCTGGAAAATGTCTCCCCACGAGAGCCAGTGGCCTTGTCCGCAGGACAAAAGTGGGTCCGGCGGCACAAAAAATGCCTTACTAGTTTTCTGTCAAAAATGTGAACAAAGCACATCTCAGAGGTGACGTGATGAAAGCTCATCCTCCTTCCGAACAGAAACTTCTCCTTCTCCCACTGTCCTGGGCACCGAGTGCTGCTGAGCAGCAACTGCCAACCGGTACCTGTGCACAGAGCGCTCTGCTCCGCGGGACAGCTCCGACTGTCACCCACGGGGAGCACGCGTCACCACCGCACCGCGGGGACCTCCTGCCCCGCTGCCAAAACAAAAAAGGCAAGTCGCTTCTGCAGGGCATAAGCATTCAGAAGCACGAAGAAGTACACTGATTCCAGAGATGAGGGGCGTATTTCATTTTTATTAGCAAAGGGGGTCACATCATTCACTGAATGAAGAGAGGGAAAAAAACCTCTTCAGGACAGGGACGCTCTGTTACAGATTTGGACGCTACATAACGCACAACCTACTGCAATCAAAATAAAAATAAACAGCCCGTGAGTAGGTAGCGGTGATGCATGAAAATCCATTAAGAAAATAAAAGAAATAATAAGGTCATAGATCTTTTCCAGCACGACATCCCTGACCTGAAATTCCTCCAGAAAAAGGGCATATTTAAGATCAGAAAACACAGCAGTAATGTTGGTGTGGAATGCTGCGGAGCCCTGACATATCAACAGGCTGTTATCCAGAGAGTGGAAACAAATGTGTTTGCACATATCCTTCAGATGCCTTCCCTGAACCGCAGATGGACATCGCGGGTGTGTGTATTTATTGATATGCTGCTTACTTACCCCTTCAGGATTAAAAACATCCCTTGGGAAACAGGCATGAGAAAAATCACTATTCAGCTCAGATTTTGATCCTTTCAGGTAGCATTTGGAATTGCATGAGTTTATCATTTAAATAATCTCTAACTGGAAAAAAATAAACATATCCAGTAAAAGTGGGAGAGCCATCAGGTTGTGGAAACAAAGGCAGAGCTGGCCCTGGCCCCGGGAGCACGGCCTCGTGCTGCACAAAAGGCCCAGGCTGTAAATGCAATGGCTTTTTTTTCTTCCAGTAAACACTTTCTCCCATCGGAAGTTTACTGCAACAGGGACTAATGATAATGATAATAATAGTAAGCACAGAGAATGCAAATTTTACAGCTAGAAGGGCAAGAGCAAGTCCGAAGAACGTGGGCTCTTTTCCTGCTGGTGTCACCGGGCGCGCGGGATCCCGCGCCAGCCGTCACACACGCGGCCTCCGCGTCCCCAGCGCCGCCGCACACCGACAGCGTTCCCACCGCCCAGGTGGCTGCTGCGCCTCGCTCCTGTTTGCAAACTTCCGCAGGCCTTTGTCTTTGAAGCACTATATTAAATAGTACAGAGCTTTTATAAAATATATAAGCCATAATAATCATAGCCATAATAACAATAATAATGCTTTTCACTCAACAGGGCATTTCCTTCTGAGAATCTCAGGGTGCTTTGCAAACAGTAATGAACGCAGCCGCGCACAGACGCTCGTTCCCTGGCTGCCGTCAGGTATCGGGGCCCAGCGGCGGCGGTTTGTGCGGCAGGTGGGAGCCCCGTGCAGCAGCGTTCCTGTCGCACCGGTCACGGAACGCTCCCATCCGACCGAGGAGCCGGGGTATTATTACAGCGAGCAAGGGCGATGAATTACAGTGCTCCCGTGTTGTGAAATCCTAGCTCCTGCATTGCATTTTGCCTGGGAGCCAGTGGAGATTTTGTGTTTCAGGTACACTTGGCTTTCTCCCGTTTAATAGTTCAGAATCCTACCCATTTCAAAGCCTTGTAATGTATGACTGCACAGGGGATGGTGTCTGTGTGTGGGAGAGAAAAGCAATTCTTTGCTCTTTCTGACCTCTGTGTCTTCATCAGGTATGTTTAATTGCAGCCTTTAGAAATATGCTTGTTTCAATTTTTGCCCTTAGCTCAAAGACCTAATTTGCTATTGCTGAACTTGAACTTGCGCTGCAGTTCCAATATAAAGTCTAAAAATAAGACAGCTTTATTTGATGCCAAACAAAGTTTTAAAATACGGGTCATTTGATTTCTGCACATACCATACTGGTTTGTGATCACACAGTACCTGTGATTTTACTGCGTGTTATAAGGTCTTTGCATGTGCATTCTCAGTTCAACAGACAAGTGCATCTGCAGAGATATGTTTTGCATCTGCCCAGTGTTTTCTAGAGGACACAGGAATTCAGTGAAACTGGAATAATGCACCATTCTTTGGTGCGCTTTATAAACTTTTACATACGCACACGCAAATGCCCTCTGATGTAAACACATGTGGATAAAACATCACATGCACTTCACACGCAAACTCCGCGGACACCCACGGGCACTGACTTTATTGCAGGCCAAAATTCAGCCCCCGATTTGTGCATCTTCCTCAGCATTAGCACTTTGGCACCTTAATCCTGCCCATCTGCGGGCAAGTTCGGTCTCCCACATCAAGCAACAGCTTCATTCCTCCCATTCGCCAAGTTTCTTCCCAGGACAAGGGAGAAGGAAACGCTTTGCAGTTGTTCCATCTATGCTTTCTCAAATAAACTAAATGGGGAGGGCGGCTGAATTAATAAATTATATTTGAAAAATTTGGATTTTTTTTTTTTTAATACTAAACCGATCTTAAATCCTTGGTAATTTTTGTTGGAGCGCTAATTACACATCATCTTAATTAGCGGATCAACCTCCCCCCCGCTTCCCTGCCCGGCATCCCTAATTGCCTAATTGAACAGATCCGGGGCAGGGCGGGGGAGGGCGAAGCAGCCCCGGCGGCGGGGACCGGGGACCCAGCGCCAGCGGCCCCCGCACCCGCGCAGCGCGTTCCCGGCCGCGGGGAACGGGAGCGGCCCGATGCCGGCGGGCCAGGGAGCGCCGGCCAGCGGGGAACGGGAGCCCCGGAGCCGCTCGGCCGGGCCGGGCAGCAGCGCGGCTTCGCTCCGCCCGGCTTCCCGGGATGTGTCTGCCTGAGCCCGGGGCCGGGTCCGCCGGTCGGGTTAGAGACAGGGCACAGGCGGCGGCAGACTTGAAGACGTAAAAAAAACAAAACAACAACAACAACAACAAAACCCTAAACGCCCGAAACCGCCATAAATTTTCGTCCTCCGTGTGTTCCAATATTGGAACCGTCTGTTCAAGCACAAATAACAGTCGCACGCCGAGAAGCGGTACTTGGACTCCAGCCGCTGCGTTCGCTTCTCGCCCGCTCCCTTTTCCCTCGTTAGTAAAAAAAAATAAATATCAGTAAACGGGAAACCTGTCCTGTCCGGGTCTGAACCCGAGGAGCAGGCACCGGGCTCAGGCGGCTGGGGAGGGCAGCGCTGGACTCGCACCCCTTTCCCTGTCGGTCCAGCCTGCCCGGAAAGATGCAGCAACTCTCTCTGAAAACTCGGACTTGAAACTTTGTCATATTCCTAATAACGAAAAGCAAACGGGGCCGTAGAAATACTGGCTATCGTTTTCCAGCACGAACATTTATTTAGAGCCTGAAATGAAACAAATACCCATCCGTGTGTGGTTTGGAATTCTATTTGTACATTGCAAACGTAATTCATAGATTTCGAAAGAGAACGAATTTGCTTTACACGTGAAGCATTCAACTTATTTATTTGCCGCCTTTCCACTCTCTCGGTAGTAGAAAAGAGACCGCCAGCTATTATAGAAGCTTCTCCCTAGTCACCAATATTTTATTTTCTCGCTGAAGGACGAGGCCCATTGACCGCGGGGGCACAGCACGGCCTTCTGTTACCTGCCCACTCCTTCGGGGCCACCGGCTCGCCGCGCTCCGCAGCGCAGGGCGCCGGCCCCTGGGGTCCCTACCGAGAGGAGCAGCCCCCGGGCGGGGGTGCGGGGAGCCGGGGGGCCCGGGGGTGCCCGCCCGCAGCGCCAGCACCCGCGGGGCTGCTGCGCCTCCTCGCACCCTGCCCAAGCCTCATCTTTAGATTTACGACCATGACCAAAGACTCCCACCCCCAGAGGTGAGCGATAAAGCGAGCGAAAATAATTCCCCATCTCCGGTTCAACCCCGCCGGCTCCGATACCTGCCTTGCTCCTGGGGAGTCGGATTAAAATTGCCGAGAATTTCACTCTAACCCCCACCCCGGCGCGCACACGCACGTTCAACCCTTCCCAAGTCAGGTAATAGAGTCGAATTCCCAGAGGAGCCTCACATCTGCTTAAAATATTGTCCAATGAAATGAAATTCTACAACATATTGTGTTTTTAATATACTGTGTAGTGCCGCCCTGCACAGCTCGGCGGCCGGCCGTGTGCTATCGCTTTCCCCGGGATATGTGCAGCATTAATAAATGCACCTAATGGAGGCTGGAGCACCCCGAAGTGCGGGCACAGAGGTGCGCCCGGGATTTCGTGCAGGAACGGGAGTTCTCGCTACCTTGCTGATGTAAATACAGCAAGATCCATACACTCGTGTCCGTGTTTAATCTGTTTTGCAAATAAATACTCCTGGGATATTGAAACCTTAGCTTTGGACTACTGTTTTGAACTGTGATCCCTAAAAAATCCTCAACTGAAACCCCATAAACCGTTGGGCCTTGTATTGTATTAAACACCTGATTTTAATCAGAGCTCAGCCTTCCAAATAGACACTTCCAGTTTGTATTAGCAGCGCTCACTCACAGACCGGAGGTTTCTGAACTGCAGCTCCTGCTGAAGGGAAGTAGTTGATTCCAGGCACAGAAGTCCCAGCTCATGTCCCTAGCACTCCAGAAGCCGGGCACTGAGAACCTCCCGCTCCTGAAGCGGATTCACCGCTCCCAAGCCCGGGGCAGCTCGGACCCCGCATCAACCAACCAACTGGAAAAACGCGGAGCCCGCGCTGCGCACACGGGCGCACATCTGCAGAACCTCCGTGCCCTTTGCAGAAGCAAAGAGAAAGAGAAGGAGGGGGAAAAATCAACATTAAAAAAAATACATAATTATTCCACTCTATTCAGCCTTATTTTCACAGCCAAGAGAGCTCTGAAAATTACTCTTCTCCTTAACAACCTAAATGATAAATGATGAGTTAAAAAAAAAAATAATGAACGGGGGCATTTAAAGCGTGTGTTTATTGGGAAAAAAAAAAAAAACAGCAACAAAACCAAAACCAAACAGGATTAATAGAAAGACAACTTCCCAAATAGCATCGCAGCGATGTGCTGACACTGTTGATCACCAACTGTAAAACATCCCCGCCTTGGAGCAGCATTTCTGCGTACAGAGCAGCATTTGTTAGAGCCAGCACGGTGTACGGACGGCACACAAATATCTGCACGGGGCTATTTTGGGAGTTGGGGAAATCTTAATGGAGCGCGTTGTAAAATGTGGCCGCACGAAGGTAAATTGCTGGGCCTTGGGGCTGCTGCGTGTTGTGTGGTTTGGAAAACGAGGGCGCGGAGCGGCGTGGCTGCTCGGCCGCGGCGGGACCCGCCACCGCCGCAAACCCCGCGACAAAGCCATTTTCTTGTATTTTTTAAAGCAAGCCGGGCTGAGGAGCCGCGGCTCTGCCGGGCAGCGCTTGCGAGAGCGATGAGCTCTCCGCGAAACGAGAGGGGAACTGCAGCCCATACTGGGACCAGAGCTGCAGCAAGAAATGCCCGCTGACCTTGAGGAGTTGAAAAGGCTCCCGAATAACGAACTTGAATTACAAAATAAACCTTTGAGCCCACGTGTGGGAGCGCTGCGTCCGCTCCCGCTGCCTCTGCCCCTTCGCCTGCCAAGGTTTGCAACTACGCCCAGGATTTCACCCCAAACGGTGTTGGTGGCCGCGGGGCCGCCAGCGCCCACCGCACCTGGGGACCCCCCCTCCGAGCTGCGGCAGAGCCGTTCACATGCCAGGGGCTGCCGGGGAGCCCCCAAAACCTCCTCATCCAGCTCTTAACACGTCAAAGTCCGCCCGAAAGCCTCCCTGGGAAAACGCCCGCGACTGAACCGATCCGGGCGCCGCTAACTCTCAGAATGCTCCTCCAAGCACTACAAGCAGAGTTTCCAACAGGGGCCAGATTGCGCTGGAACTTCTGCAGCCTCCAGATATTTCGTACGGAGCCAGAGTGAAACAGAAACTAAATAATAATAGTAGAGAAGTACAGACAGACTGCCCGGGCACCCGGATCCTCTGCTGCACCGAACCTAAGAGTTAACTGGCGAACCGGACCGAGCGTCTGCAGCTGGACTCTACGGGTGCGGGGGCAAAAAAGCCCCCACTCTTCCCTACAAAAGCCGCACTCTCCTTCTCTGAAAATCCAGCCTAAAAACGGCTCGAAAGCAAGCAAGCAAGCAAGGAAAAGGGTCTGGTGGAAGACGGAGGAAAAAGCTGCGCGAGACTTACGAGCTGCAATTCCACCCCCAAGTAAATTTTAAAAATTAAAAATTAAAGACACTCCCCCACACTCCCCTCCCCCAGACCTTCTTAACCCCCAGCTGGGACACCCGAGCTGCCTTCAGGATCTTCCCTCTGGACCTGCGAATCCAAAGCCCCTCACTGAGAGCGGATCCATTTTTGCTACAAATTCTCTTTCCTCTCCCCGATAATTGTTCCCGAGACTAGAAGGGTTTCTTTTTCCCCCCTGTCTGCCTCTGTCTGTCTCTCTCCCCCCCCGCCCCCTCCAGCGTTAAGTCTCTCCGGCTCTCGCAGGCAGATGCCAAACGCAGATCTCTAGCGCCCACTATTTCAAAAGCCAGGAATATTATTTCACAAGACTTGGAACGACTCAATATAAAAAAAAAAAAAAAAAAAAAAAAAAAAGTTGCTATCCCCTTTCGTCAACTTCCAGCTAACTTTCGCTTTTCTCCCCCGGCCCCGCGCCGCTCGCCGTTCGCCCCGCTATAGCGCGCCCGGGCGCGGCGCAGCGCGGAGCGGCGCGGAGCAGCGCGGGCCGCCCGGTCACCGCGCACACGGGGCGGGCGGCGCGTTGGCCGCCGCCGCGGGGAGGGAGAGGGGCTGCAGCCCCGCGCAGCCCCCGGCCCGGCTCCGCGCCCTCCCGCCCGCCCGCCGGGGCGCTGGGACGCGGAAGAAGGGAGAGAAAGGACCTACTTTTGGGCAGTTTTCTCGCCCTCGCCTTGGATCTCATCGTGTCGGCTTGTGGATTCCTCTCCTCCTCCTTGAGCCCAGAAGCAGCTACACACTATCTTCATCTCCCAAGCATTGTCAGTTTGGACACCTTCGCACATGCGCACAGAGCATTCAATCTGACACCCTCACCAGGGCCAAAAAAACTTTCCAATGTATTCATCATCATCAGGGTGGTTTGGCTTTTTTTTTTTTCTTTTTTTGTCCTATCCTCTTCTTCAGACCACTTATCTCTCCCCCCTCCTCTCGCCCAGCACCATCGCAGCCTTCCCCTGATCTGCCCCTTTAAGAAAAATCAGCCCTCTCCGCTCCTAACCCTCCGCACACTGACCTTACACACTGGACAATATTTAAGGATCAAGGTGCCATCATATAAAGAGGTGATTATCATTATATTATTATTATTATTACTACTACTAAACAGCAATGTTGTAGAGAGAGTTTATTAATGGATGTCATCTTGTAATTGTAAATATACTAGACATGTATTTTATTTTTTATTTTAAAAAATATTTATTTACACTAACTTTTCAATCAGTGTCTGCCTTTATTTCCTGCCTTTTTAGCCTTTTTCCTTTCTTCCCCCCTCGGCTCAAGGGCTTGCATAACTTTTAAAATAACGTAATTTACGCTTTGTGTTCTGCCGTCATTTCTCGCGTTTTTACCAAGATATTTCTGCTCGACACCGGCGCTCGAAAGCCTTTACCCTTTCTCCCCCCCGGCTGATTTGTCTGTGTTCGTGAACGTTTTGACCCAGAACGCGAACCCTACGCTCTCGCTCCCCTTCCCGGGGCGGGGGGGGCGCGGACCAGCCGCTGCCGCTCCCGGGGCCGCTCAGCCCCGCTCCGCGCTGCGGGCCGGGATGCGGCGGGGCCCGGGCCCGGCGCGTTCGCCTCCCCGCCGGGCAGCGGCCGCCGGCCCCGGCGCTCCCGGGGGAACGGCAGGACGGGGAGGCGGCCGCGGGCAGCCGGTGCCGCTTTTCTCTGCGTTTCAGGTGGAAGGCAGCGCGCTCGGGAAGCGCTCCCGAGGGCCGGGGGAAGCCGGGGGAAGCGGGGACACCCGAGGAAAGCGGGGAGAGAAAGGAAAAATAAAATTAAAAAAAAACAAAAGGACGGAGCGATACCGACGAGCCCCGCAGGACCTGCCCGTCACCCCAAGAGCGAAGGTAGAGAGAGCCCAGGCAAGAACTGCTTTGAAGAAAGGAGCGAAGTGTAAATAGCCCGATGATTGATGTGCTGTCTTTGACTGCGGAGAAAGCACTATTTTAATTCAAGTGGCCAGGTCAGATGGTCACGGAAGAAGGTTGAAAGGTAGGATTTAATGAGATTAATATGGAGAGAGAGAAAGCGCGCGCCTTCATAAACATTCAATAAAATAATCGGGTTAGGGAGAGGGCTCTGCTGTGCGCTTGAGGTGCGAACCCATAGCGGGGCTCAGGCAGCAGGAAAATCAGGAGCCCTCTCACTGAAGGGCATTGCAAAAACAAAGCAAAACTTCTGTGGGTGCGTCAGGTCTCTGCTGGAAGCCATTCTGCCAGCTGCACTTTTGCCCTGCAGGTGGAACTGGGGAGGGGGGAATATTCTTGCTAATTACCGGTTTTCCCCTCCTCAATAAACTCTTTAATTGCAAATGGGAGCAGGGCCCTTTCAGATGCTACCTAGGAGCCAGCGTTAAAGGGAAGGTTGGTGGAGCAGGAGTCCAAATAAAATAAATACGTTTGAAGGGAACTTGCAGCCACGTGTCGCCTAAAATGTTGAAATGGTGCCTGTGAATTCCTTCCTGGAGGACGCGGTAGCACAGGTAGCCGTTTCACTGCGCGGCGGGCACCCCGAGGTTGGAAAAACAAGCTCTTCTGAGCTTCACCGCTGAAACAGGAGCTCTAATGTTTCCAATTCATTGAAATATTCCTTCCAACGACCTTGGACGCTAGCTGTCTCCTGCATCCCTCCCTCAATGAGCTGCTCATGGGACAGCCAGATTTCAGTTTGAAAATACCATCCCTGGTTACTTTTCCCTATTATTCCCGTGGTTTTCTGGCAGAAGGCGCTGGCTGTGCACGGGACGTGCTCAAGCCCCGACCCGAAGCAAAGCTCCGAGACCCCCGGCTAGCGAGGAGAGGGACGCGGTCGCGTCCCCCTTCCCGAGCCGGAAAACAAAGGACAGGAGGGCCCGAGCGAGCGGAGCGGCCACCGGGCACGGCCGCCCGGAGCCGCGGCCGGTGCGCTCCCGCAGCCCCGCTCCGGCACAAGCCTGCCTTTTGTTTTCTTGCCAAAATCTCCTGATTCCCCCCAGGAAAAAACTCCTACAGTAACTAAGCATGTACCGACTGACCCGCTCGCAGATATTTTGGGAGATGCAGAACGCTTTCGGTGGGGGTTTTCCTCGACGCTTTAGCTGGTGGTTCTGCAAACGAAGCCACAGAGAAGCGATCGAAAAGTCGTCGTGCGACCCGGCGGCAGCCCGGGCAAGCCGAGGGCTGGGGTTGCTCTCCGTTTGCCTCGGAAACCAGGGTTTTTTTCCTGCGTTTCTCACTCTCCCTGGCCGCGTTAGTGGCGGGCCGACGGGAAAGGCTCACACCGCGCTGGAGCGCAGCTCACACCGCGCTGGAGCGCAGCTCACACCGCGCTGGAGCGCAGCTCACACCGCGCTGGAGCGCAGCTCACACCGCGCTGGAGCGCAGCTCACACCGCGCTGGAGCGCAGCTCACACCGCGCTGGAGCGCAGCTCACACCGCGCTGGAGCGCAGCTCACACCGCGCTGGAGCGCAGCTCCCGCCGGCGGGCACGGCGGCGCCTCGGGCTTGCGCTGCGCTTTTGTGGGGCCGGAAGGTAGCGTTGGAAAGGGGGGGAAAAAAAACAACCTCATTTTTAGCGGAAGGTGTCGAGGTGTGCTGGCGGTGAACTGTGAGGCGTGCGGGAGGGAACACGCTCCATTCCCGACACCAGCAGGGTCCCTTCCAGCTCCGCGCGCGGGCGGGCGGTTGCGGTTCAGCAGCCGCCGCCCGTCCCCGGGAACGGACCCGCTTCACAGGCTCGTTTCGTTTTAAGGCAAAAATGCTCTGGAGGTGGCACAGTTGGCGGCGAGGGAAGGTAGCCGGGAGGCTCTGGGGACAGCGCGTCCTCTCGGGACATGGTCTTCCCTCCTGCACCTACAAAGACAGACTCATGGCTGCCAAGGGCGCCTCGCCGCACTCCAGCTGTAAATCCCCATCGGGAACACGCAGAGCTCCCGAGGCTTGGGCACAGCGAATCCCGGAGCAAGGTGTTGAGCTGGGCGAGAGGAAGAGCCTCGCAGCCCTTCCCAGAGCCCGCGGGGCTCCCGCCGGCACAGCCCGCCCGGCCGGGCGAGCATCCCGCGGCCACCGCCGGCTTTTACAGCTTGCACCTGTTTGCGTGTCGCTTCCACGGAGAATGGCAAATTAATTAGTCGGGAGGGAGGGAGAGGGGCCAGGAAGCTTCTCGGCTGCCCCGGGTCAGCCCAGGTGGCTGCCAAGGACCTGGCACATGGAGCCGGCGGCCTCGCACGCCCGGAGACACGAGTGCTCCACCACTTCGCGCGAGTTTGCAGGGAGTTCTGCTCCCCCAAGGCAAGTTTGGGGCAGCCCTGGAGCCAGCTGAAGGGGAAAATTACTTCCCCGGAGGCGGCCGCTTTTCCGCCGAGTCTAAAAAATTGTCCCCTTCAGGGAAAGGAGCAGCCGTTCCACTTCCCAGCACACGCGTGTCAGGGCAGCGGGACCCGCCGCGCTCCCGGGCCGGGCCGGGGGCACAGACGAGCCGCCGGTAGTGAAACGCGCCTGTTAAGAGTTTATATCATCCGCCCTTGCTCCTGTTTGCACCTTCATCTCTGCTTCCTCGCCCAGCTAATATACATTTCAACACACAAACTCCGCAGCGTGCCACATGCGCTGCAACGGGGACTCGCTCTGTAAAGGGGGGCGCGGGAGGGGCTGTAATTTACGGGTGGGTTGTCTGGCATTTTCACTACAAAGCCCCGTGTTCCCAGGTATTTTATGAAGCCAGTATCGAAAATACACTCCAGGTGAAACTTCGCGTGCGAGTGTCCCTGATCGATTTTGTTCCAAACCAGATGTAAATCGCTGCCCCCCTCCCGCCGGCTCAGGCTCGGAGCGGGCACTCGGGCTGGCACCGCGGCGGCGCTGGGGCGGGGGAGGGAAAAGCGTTTTGCAAGTTGTTATGTACAAGTATTTTTGAGCAGTAAAGAAGATTAAAATGGTTGAGATAGTCCGGCTTGTTCGAGAGCTGCCGCACACACAGCATAACCTCTTCCCCTTCCCAAGGATTTTCGCATAAATTACTTATTGTTTCTGCGCAAATTTGCGGGGAGATTAGACCAAGAATTAATATTTTAAACTACGCAAGATCCCCGTGGCATACGACGGGGCTGCTCTCCGTTAGGGTCAGCGAGCCCCGGACAGATTAGGCGATAAGAATGTCACACGCTTCCCTAGAGATTTTCCCTTTCTAATCTGCCATTAATAAGCGGAGGAAGCACACACACAACCGCCACATTGTAATTAGGGGCTGCCTGAAATCCACGCAAAGAGCAGCTTGCCTTTCATCCCCGCCGCTGCCAAGGAATTTCAACACCTTTCGGTCGCGGCGTAAAGCCCCGGGTCCCTGCGTGCTGCAGGCGCAAGGGGGCAGTTAAGGACAGCCGGGTTTAGGACAAGCCCGGGTTTAGGACAAGCCCGGGAGCCCCTCCAAAAAGCCGGCCGGCGGGGAGAACGCGTGTTCGCTTTCACCGCAGAAGCTCTGCTGCCTCTCTGAGCGGCTGGGGCGAGGGGGAAAAGAAAAAATATATATATAATCTATATCAAAGGCTGGCTGCAGCCTCCCCGGGCTCGGAGCCGGAGGCAGCCCGGGCTGGCGAGCCCACAAACCGGGTTCACCCCCTGCCTCGCTGGGGTCTCCGGCCGCCCGGAGCCGGTGCCCGCAGTTCGACTCAAACGCTCTTTGCACGCAGCTAAATCGTGATTTAGGCTGAGTCCGAGGAGGCGAATCACACACTCAAGAGACCCGAGTGGCTCCTTTCTTAAGAAACCTATTTGCGCACTCAAATTTTCACCAGGAAACCTTTGAGAAGCTGCAGAAGAAAGACGACTTCGAGAAAGAAAGAAATGCCCGCATTTTGTACAGGGAAAAAAATATAGATATCAAATCACCCTTGCTGGTCCTCTTAGGAATGAAATACATGGGGGGAGGAGGAACAAGGTTCATAGAATTGCAAAGCCCGTGCATGCACGTTACTGTCCTGCAGCTCACTTTCCTGATACTTAAGCTGCGCTGAAATAGGTCTTTACATCAAAATGCGTTTATCCGACTTTTTTTCCCCTCATTTCTAGGAGAAAACACAGCTCATCTGGCCATGAAAAAATACCGTGTAAATCGCCATTTAAGATTTTTCAAAAAACATGTTCAGCTATAAGAATTCCTTCGAATTCGTTACACCCCGCTCTGCAAGGCTATGCCTTGCCTGTCCAGGGCGAGGTAAAAATGCATGTCCTAAAATAAGAAGTCGTAAAAAGAAAAGCAACATTTACATATGAATATCTAACTTGAACAGTATTATAATTACAATCGTAAAAGATTATGCACTGTTGTCTTTAAAACGCCAGCCTACGAACAGTTAGTTTTCGGAGGATGTAAACACAGCAGTTTTAATCATGATGGTTCTCTTGGAATGAAGGGAAATTAAGGAGTTATAGCAATTTTTTTAGACGTTTGATCAAAATATTTTTGCCCGGAGAACGCTTGCCAAATGAAAGCAAAATGGAAATGATGGGTGCCGCAACTCGGCAAACAGTTCTGTAATGGAAGGAGCCCAAGTCTGCAGTGTCTCAGGGCAGAGGAGGTTTTTGGAGGGGTCCCCTCCTGAGGGAGGCGGCACTGGGAAACAGGTATTAGGCACGTAATTTTCGATCGAACATTTTTCAACTGAAATACAGTGTTCTGAAGACACTAAAACGACCTTCCTCACTTTTTCTCTCGAAATTACCCCCCCCTACTTAAAGGTCGGAGCGAGCTGTAGCATCCAGCGAGACGCGGGGTTTGGCACGTTACCGCACCGCGGTGTGCGGGAGCTCAGCGGCACCACCGCAAACCCCTCCTGGCCGAGGAGAGGAAGACCCTGCTCTTCTTGAGCTGCTGCAGAGCCACGGCCAGCGACCCGGGCACCGGCAACCGAGGGCTGGCAACCCCAGAAAAGAGTTCTTTTAATAAAGTTTTACGGGGGGAGATGAGTGAACCGAAACCCGTCCAAATCTCATTTGCGATCCTGCCAAAGATCAGCGCTTCCCAGCTCGACTACAGCCGGCTCCGGGGGTGATCCCCTCCCCTAATGCTCCCCAAGCCCCGACGGGAGCCCCGGAGGAGCCCACCCCGTCTCCTCCGAGCCCAGAGGCCGCCGGGGTGCCCCTGTGCTCCCCGTCCGTGTGTGTAGGGGGTCAGCCCCCGAGGCGCAGCGCGATCGCGATGCTGCCCCGTCCCCGGGCGCTGCCGCCCTCGCCAGCCCGGGGGGCGCAGGGGCTGCCCCGGTCTCCCCCCGCCGCGGGTTGCGCACCCGCTTTGCTTGCGCTACCGAAGGCTGCGGCGGAGCTAGCTGTCTAATTATTAGCTATTAATTGAGTTCAAGACCTTTTATGGCTCTGGGAAATGAGGAGTCCGACCACTAATCCCAAGAAGGGTCTGCGCACAGCCAAGAGCTATGAAAAAGCCATCCAGGGCTGGCTGGGCCCGGCCTGACACAATGCCCCTGGGGGCGGGGAAAGCATTAACGAAAAAAATTCATTAGGTGAAAATTATAGAAACTTTAAACCGATGGATTTATTTACGAGATCCCTTTGGGGGCTGCCACTCCAGAGCGGGGGGAGAAAGAGGCAGAGATGCCAGAGCCCCGCGGCGGTGCCCGGCCGGGGGGCAGCGGGGGGACCCCGGGCTGTGCCGGGGGGCAGCGGGGGGACCCCGGGCTGTGCCGGGGGGCAGCGGGGGGACCCCGGGCTGTGCCGGGGGGCAGCGGGGGGACCCCGGGCTGTGCCGGGGGGCAGCGGGGGGACCCCGGGCTGTGCCGGGGGGGACCCCGGCCAAGGTGAGGAGCGGCGGCTCCCGCGATCCCCCCGCATCCCCATCCAGCAGCGGGTTCTTCTCACCGATTCGCTTTCCATAAAGCCTTATCTTTACACGCTTCCACCTTCCAATTAAACTCCCCCAAATTGCCAAAAGCCTTATTTGCATGCAAGGGACCCCGTTCAAAGATGCTAACTTATTGTCTCCTCTCAGAACTTAACATCTCTCTCTTCAGTTCTCACTTGAAAGAAGTTTTAGAACAGTATTCAAAGACTGTCCAAACGAACAAAACCTTCCCCTTCGCTAGGGAGAGAAATCCGGTGTATTCAATAAGAGGGCATATCCTCTGAAGTTTGCAGATTTGGTTTTAAAGGCTGTATTGTTCGTGCCTTGTTCCTGAAACTTTTTTTCCCCTCTCAGAGAGCGGCTCACATGCCTGCAAAGGATTATTAAAATAAAACATCATAGAGCTTCCTCCCCCCCTCCTTTTTTCGCTGTTTAGAATTACTTTTCTGGAAGAGCTTTCTGAGCATAACCCTCCCACCACAAAGTCATAATTAAGAACACTTTTTACTTTTCCTGTTTGCTGGGGCGGGGGGGGGAGAATCAACCCCTTTTCCAAATGCTGCTTTTTCTTTCAGCACTAACACAGCTCTGCACTCCAGCAACACCTCTCTGCCACAAACACCTGAACACGGGCTTGTTGCTGAATGAATGTTGTTTGTCTACAGCAGAACAAATTAAAGCACTGACACACTCATACTGGGCAAAGCAAGCAGCATCTCCGCAAGCACAAAACAAATGCAGACTGCAATTCTTACTGACTTCTTGGAAGCTGTTTAAAGGTGACAGGATCTCTGCACTCAGCCCCCCCGCTTTTTCTTTTTAAGATTAAAAGAAGATAATCTGGTGAGCTGAGGATGTAGAACTCCTTTTGGGAATGCGATAAACTGCAAAAAGCCAGTGGCAAGCCATTTATGATCAACTCCCTTTTATAAAGGTGCATAATGGAAGCAAACAGGGACCTGACGGGACATGACCATATTTTATTCATTTAATACAAAGCAGCTAAAATAAAAAAAACCCCAACCAACACTTAAAAAGCCCACAGTTCAGAGCATAACTCAAGGTCCAGGGGAAGAAAAACCAAGCTGATGGGGTGCGATGTGATCTTGCCGTGATCTGTCGCAATGCACCGAGCACGAGGGGGACGCGCAGCCCGGGCGCTGCAGGGGGGCCCCGGCCCCCCCAGCCCCTCCCCGGGGACCAGGGCTTTCCCACCGACCTTCAGAGCACCGGCAACGTGCCCACAAAGGTATAGAAGTGTGCACAAAGAGCTCCTGTCCTCAGGTCTGTAGATCATAACCAGAGATAGGAAAGTCTTTAATAGCACCCTTCAAGCGACCATGTCACCTCCATACATCCCAGTCCAAGGGAAAGCTATCAGTACCAAAAAGCATCTTTTTCAACTGTAGGGAACCAAGAGTTCATTTAGATTTACCAGTTAATGAAAATTTGCTGTATAAAATAACTGTAAGAACATGTGTTAAAACACAAGAGAAAGAATTCCATCGATTTCCACGAGGTGGATTGTATCCAGGAAGAATGAGTCAACTTCATTCCTTCAGTAAAACTCCCTGAACTGCAGACAATTGCACCAGGCATGGATGTGTATCATCTCCTTCCCCCCTCATCTCATGTATTGTTGTCCACACAATTATCTCTCCAGTGTTACGGGTCAGACACAGCTAGACAGGAATTTTTCAAAAATATTTTTCCTTGCTGGAAAATGCTACTTTGACAAATAAGTTGTTTCTTTTCATTTTTTACCCCCTAATATCACATCAGTTACAAGTAATTACTCAGCCACTCACACAATACAACACAATCCAGCGCAGGAAAGGACGGCTTAGTTGATAAGACACAGGGAGGAGGAAATAGGAGTCTCCTACATATGCACATTCACTGCAGCAACGGTGCTTATTTTACAGGTGGGAGATAAACTAATTCCTTCAAGTGCTTTGGGCTGAAATCTCAGAATACAGTGATAGGAGCAATGGAGAGATCAACACCAATGTACTGCCAGAGCCGTAGTCTTTGCATTCAGAAATGCGAAGTTCCACACAGACCCTCCCCGCACTTGTATTAACACAGAACGAGCACATCAAATGTCTACAAGCAAGATCAGCAGCTTCTCAGCCTTCCTGGTCAGGTTTTAGTGCACACATTGGCTACGGGAGAACTCGTGGCAGTCCCACAGGAGCCCAGCACTTTTGCTGTTAAACAGAGGCTTAGCTAGTGATAAGCTAATTGACAGAGTTAGAAACCAAACTCCATTTTTAAGAAGCAGTTAGAAAATGAAATGCAAATATATACAAAATATCCAATGGTTTCTATGAATACAAGTGCCCGTCTGACCGCTAGTTTCCAGCCAGCTTTCCAACCAGCGCAGCCTTTGCGCTCCTGTATCTACAATTGTACCATTTATAAGGCAGTAGCCCACCTTGCCCATATGCTTTTTCCTACAGTGACTCATATTCCATTGGGTTTATTCCTGTGAAGACTTGTGTTAAAGCAGAGGAAAGAGCAGAACCTTTGGGGAAGGAACGCTGCGTTTCAGAAAGCACCAGCCATACTCACTGTTCCCTGTCAAAAAGTCAAAGCGCTGATTTATATCCTGTGCAGCAGAAAGGCTTTTGCAACTGGTATAGCATTCAAAGTAAAAAATTCATTCAATACCTGGGTCAAACAAGAGTCTTACTGAATAATAGTGTTTACCCAACATCTAAAAAATAGCCTTCCTAGAGGAATACACTCCATGCTGGAAGAGCCACAAGTACTGTTTCCTGATATATGCCTCCAAATCTTGTATTTCTGCTCCAGATTCTTTTAGTACCCTGAAACAGATACATCTTGAGTGCTTGACTACCATGCGGCTGCAGTTCTGCTCCTTCAGTATAAATGAGAGGGGGAAACAGTTTAATTTCTCTGAAGTATAAAGTTAAATAGAGTGAACTGAGAAGTTTCTTCAAAAATAATGGAGTGAGATCAGCCATACAGTGATTTTAACCAGCTCCAATAAGAGCAGCGCTCGCACTTATCAAGTACACCCTGAGGAACTGGAGGCTTTCTCCCTCCCAGCCACTTGGGTGCATTACAAGGGGACTGCCCATTCATATGGCGAACATTTTCTATAAAATTATTACTAATAGCTTTTAAACTCCACTTTCAAGCAACCCAGAATGTGAATCAATTAAAGATCACAAAAGGACTTGACATTTTCAAAGTAATTTGAGTCTTAATTATTTTGTCACAAAGCTCAGCTGAATGAACCATCTAGGCAGTGAAACACTCTATTCCTGAGTATATTGATCACAAAATCTGGGCTGGCGGGGCACAACAAGGGTGTAAAGAATTACTGTGAAACAGTGAAACCAGGGAAGGTGCAGCAGGAGAAAAAAGTGTCCCCTGACTTCTTTTCAAAGCAGTCAAGAGTTGCTGCTCTTTTTGGGACCGACACGCAGCTTGTGAAAGCTCCGGCGACACCACAGGTCAGCAGCTCTGCATCGGAATCACCTCGGCCTTTCATTTTTACAGCTGGACCTGTTTATCACAGCCCAACTTTCACCAGAAATGGAAAAACTATCACTTTGAAAGTCATTCAAAACTCTGCATCCTACTATAAATACAGGAGAGAAAACAAGATTCTCAGTGCTGTCATTCGCTGGTTTTCCATACAAACCACAGTTTAGTATTTTCCCCCATTAAACACACACAAACTGATCTTGATTGTTTATTTTCTCATCATCCAGGTTGCTGGAAAGCCACATTTCTAACCAATTCACCATTTAGCCATTTTCTCACTATTCATACAACCATATATTGCACAATGAAATTCATGATGCCTCTGTATTAATAACATCCTAAAATTCATCATACATACGGTCCTGATCTGGAAAATACTCAGACAACTTTGGGCATATAGACTGTCACAAATTCACAGAAGCAAGAGATGATCCAATAAAGAACAACCCAACCTCAAATTACATCATCACAACTCACAGAACCGCCTGTTCAATGGGTAAACCCAACATTTTTGTCACTAAGTGGCTGCATTTCAGGAAAAAAAAAAACCCACACGCAATAAAATAATTTTATTCTAGAAGGATGGGAAAAAAATCTTAACCATGTTTTCATGAGAGAAACAGAGATATAGAACAAGCTTGAAAACTGAAAATCTCTCATGCCCTGATCTATAAATAAAACTACTTGGGATTTTCTTCTGTACTAAATTTAAAGTCAAGTCTTTTCCATAGAGAGTTTTCTTTACAATAAACTATGCCCCAGAAGGACTTTAACGATGGTGTTTCCAACGAGCAGCATGAATGAATTAAACAATAAATGCAGTAAGAGAGCAGCTATATTTTTCTTTAATAGAAGCAGATGACTGTAGTTCAGAACACGGCCGTGTTCTCAGAGGACAACCCTGACAGTTCTCACCCCCACTGCAAAACCAGCTTTCCTTCCCCCGTGCTCCAGGACCTCGGCTCGGGGCAACCTGCCCTCCAGCATCACAAAAAGCTTGAAGGGGAGCTATCAACCACAAACTCCAAATTTTGCCACATACAAAGTACCAAATCATCCTGCAGGTCCGTCCCTTCTCCTCACAAAAATCCCACAAAATCCCAGTAAGAACCAGCAGCACAGAAACTTCAAAATAACCCATTCAGAGAGACACCAACAAAGTCTCCAGCAATTCATATGAACATACATGAAATACTGTGACGAAAGCAAGCTCAGAAGAGGTGGCACTTTCCAAGAACAGCAGGCTTTGCTCGTTAGCTTAGCAACAGCCACTAATTGTTTTCATGTGATGCTTCAAATAGATACTCTCACCTTAACATCCCAACCAAAGCTGTTACTCAGAACTGCCGAACATGAACCAAGTTCTACCAAGAAACAACAGCATTTCAAACAAAGCAAAGAACAGTAATTCAGGTTTCCCAAATCACTTTCTAGCTTGAGTTCCACTTTGCCTTTAATTTACTTTCAGCCTTAAACTTTCTACCCTTTAGGTTTTCTAGAAAATAAACTGGTTTTCTCTACTTACAAGTTCTGCATCCACCGTTTTCTTCTTCCTCTGCAGTGAGGAGATTTCTCTTGACATATAGGAATTAGGCGTCCACACCGATAACATCAGAACCCATCAGACTTGTAACAAAAGTTGCACTTTCAAGCTGAAGGAAACAGCTTATTTCCTTATAGCAGAGCAGCTCCCCAGCCCCACCGCGGCCTGGTCTCCAGTGGCCGGGCAGCGCATTGAAGCTCACACAGCAGAGCTTGCTCTCCACACAGCAACAAAGCTACAGACACCGCAAAGATCCTGCCTCAACTAGAGATCATCCAGCCCTCTGCCGATGTGCACCACCCAGAGCCATTTGCTCAGTATAGACTTCACTGACACACAACACAGATGCACAAAACAAGAACACAAAACAGCTTGTATTTTGCTGTTTCAGCTCTGATTCTGTTTTCCATAGCTGCAAACCACCCTTCAGTTCACCACCTCAAGATACGAAGAGCATACAAACCTCAAAGAAGTCACGGAGACTGCAGGTTCCCAAGCCGGCACAGAGAGGCCTCCGCACGCAGCAAACCACCCTGGCAGAAAATGGCTGCTCTGAGGGAGCAGCTGATATAGAATTAACGCCGTGACACAGGTGCTCCAATTGAGGTAAGTGGAGCCAGCTGGGCCTAGTTAAGTCCATCAGGTGTCAGGCTGGGCCTTGCTGGGTCTGCAGCATCATCATGGTCAGCTGGGCTGGACCTGGCCCATCCCTCTCCACTCCGGATCCGGCGGCACCAACCATGGCGGCTGCTCCCAGGTGAGGGGAAGCTCCCGGTGGACGCGCCAGCGGTGGAGAAGGACGAGATCAAAACGCCGATGTGGATGCGTTCTCCGAGCATGCTGACCTACTGCGGAGGTTCCTATTGCGTGTTCTAGGAAAATGAGATTTATTGTGTTACAAAGGGACGTAAAACACCCATGTTGAAACAACTCAGCTCACCACGTCTAAAGCCAGACAATTAATGAATTTTCCTGTCAATAATTCCCAGTGATACACAAAGCTCATCTTGTGTCATTCAAGTAACACACCCACTCCCACTTTCATGTGCTCATGAGTACTTGGAAAAGGCAACTATGGCAGCACTGGTGAATATGGAATGGATTTTGTCTCACAGATGAGTTAACTTTTAGGCATCCCAAAGGGTCTACATTTAATGTTCATGACATTTCCAATGCTCAGATTCTTTCATTTGTAGTAACTCTATGTTTCATAAGTATAGAGACTGAACTTCCTCATACACACTGTGGAAACACATCAAACATAACTCAATGTCATTCAACTTGCTGATATTTCTATTTCCAGAAGAGAGCAGGAACACTGAAAGAAAAAAAAAAGGCAAGTTTTTCCCAGCAAATTCTGATGTATAGGATGTGACATAATGGTGCAAAAACTTTTGGCAAAACCAGGGGTTTTAAATTGCTCTGCTCTGTTCTGCTGTGGTGGGAGTTTTAATGCACTGCACTTTGCCTAGAACTGACACAAAAGAACAGACAATCACCTCAAGTGTGTTATGGGGAAGAACAAAACAATTTCCCAGACAAAATTATATGGAGTTCAGTCTGCTGTTTATAGGCTTCAGTGAGCAGAGGGGTTTGATGTAATTGATGCTTTCTGGCTACCAGGGAACCTTGCGAGGACCCGGCGCAGGAGGGAGGCGGCAGCGACGAGGTGGCAGGAACACGCTTTGTTTCCCTTTCCACAAAACAAGGTGCTGGGCTCTGTGGGTTTCAATGGGCCTGTCGGCGTGGAGCAGGGAACAGGGGCTGCAAAGCTCCCCCAGTGCCCCCCCTGCCATGACAGGGACATCTGCACCAGCTCAGGCTGCTCAGAGCCCGTCCAGCCTGGCCTGGGATGTCTCCAGGGATGGTTCATCTACCGCCTCTCTGGGTACCTGGGCCAGGCTCTCACCACCCTCAGGGCAACCATTTCTTACATGCAGCCTGAATCTCCCTCCTTTAGTTTAAACCATCACCGCTTGTCCCAGCACCACAGGCCCTGAGAAAGTCTGTCCCCATCTTTCTCAGTCCAGAAAGGCCGCAGGGTCTGCAGGTCTGGGCAGTGAGGACATCCTGTGCACGCTGATGCTAACGCCGCCTCCTCCGAAATTCTTGCCTTTTCTCTTTCCTCTCTCTTTTTCTAATGAAATCTTTCCATATTATTAATGGCTAGGGTGGATCCATAGAATGTGTTCCTTCCAGGATTTTCTTGTTTGCTGTAGTCTTCACATTTTCCAGTTAATTTCCTATTTTCCTGCTCTAAAATCCCTGCCAAAAAAATCCCTGAAGCACACTTGGTATTTGAACAGAAAAAACCCAACATTTGAGAACAGACATTTGATCCAGACTCTTGTAAATCAGTAGCAATTTTCCCCTTAAATATGAGTTATTTTCATCAGTGGCTGATACTTCCTCAAGGTGAGTTTTTACCTAATTAACTATGCAGATACATTTCAATCACTAAAATGGGGAACGCTGTGTCATACAATTTATGTGAAATTAGCTGTCCAAGAGCATTCAGCCAAAATATAAAGACTGGACTTACGATAAGCTATTTAATCGGGTTCATTTAGGAATTAAATTATTGGGAATGAAATTAATGAAATGGGTTTATGCCCAGATATTCTAAATGACATTAGCTTTCATAGCCAAAGAAGAAACAGGTACCCAAGAAAGTGTTCCTCACTGTTGGATGTTCTATTAGACACAATAGTGGCTGTGTAATCCCCCATGGAAAGAATTATTTCGGTATCATGTAATCCCTCACCAGAAAAACTGGAAACATTACAAGCTGCACTGATATTAGAGCTTGAGTACATGATGGTGCCAGTTGGAACGGGTCTGGAGTCGGGGAATTCCTGAGGACATTCGAGGAGAAAAAATTCTGATGTAATTTCATGGATTATTGTTGGTTTTAATCCCTTCTGTGGTTTCTGAAAGAAAATCCTCACACGTTTAGTTGCTCATGACGTGGACGCTTCCCTGTAAACATCAACTGAAAATAAAAGCAGCTGGACATCAGTCAAACTGGTGGGACTGTTAAATGACTCAGGCAGCCTGGTGCGCGAGCCTGGTTGTCTCAGTGTGTAACTCTGGTAATTTGGGGCTGAGCTGGTTCTATTTCTGGGCATGACCCACCATTCGCTTCAGGACAGACCAGCAGGTGATTCTAAGGGACCTTTTGCTCTGAACACCCTCACCCCTCATTTGCTCTGCAGGGACAGACTGTCACCCGCAGGAACGTCACCCCTGACGGTGACACCGCCTCTGAGGATCCAATCAGGCGGAGCAGAGTTTGAAGCTATTTTCTCTAGTTGTAAGAGGTTAGATGGGATGAATCCAGGTCTTGGTGACTTGCCGTAGAAAGTCTGTGACAGATCTGGAATCCCTCCAGGAGGGCAAGCTGGAGGTTATCCAGCTGCTCTGGATACGCAGGGATCCATTCTTCTCCTCGTAAAGGAATAATGATCTCACGTCAGTAAATGAAAAAACAGTTTTGAAGTAAATCTACTGCACACAGTGGGTTTAAACAGCGTAGCTGAAATCAGCATCTGGACTATTGTCTCGGATACCTTAAAAGCCCGTGATTTCTTCCTCTAGGGCCATGCGCTTCTAGGAAATACGTATTACTCTGGCTGAACGACAGCACTTCAGAGACTGTCACTGGACCACCAGCACCGTCTAATAGTTCTGCTGTGTTGTTCTGAGAAATACCGTTTTCTGTAGGAATTCGGGAATGACCCATAGAAACAACTTTGGCAGCGCGTGTATTTCCCTTTGGATTTGTCAGGGTAGGGAAGGATCTGAAGAGCTGAATCCTTCCAAATCTTCTCAGCTCGTCTGCATTACAAGGACTAAGTGGCTCAGCAGCGGTTCCCCGGTCAGGCCGACGCTCTGACATTACCAGGGTTACACTTGGTCCAAGGTGTCTGGAGAACCACAGGGAGAGTCGTGTTTTCTAACACCGTCAAATTCCCCTCTGTGTTCTTGGTGAGAGAGATTCATTGCACAAACAAGCAGTAAATTCTGAAGGGCTGCAAGAGCGTGGCACCGAGGGCCAGGCAAATTAAGACAGACGTTCTGAACTCGGGGATCGCCAGGATGCGGTTCCGAGCGCTGGCCATGAGAAGGCTCTCAGAACATCCTCCCTGCTCAGACACGAGAATGACGCAGACGATGGCGTAACGAGACACAATAAATCGAACCCAAGACGACTGTGGCGGGTGGGCTTGCAAACCCGCCGCCGCTCTTGGCGCCTGCAAACACTGCAGCTCGCAGGGGAAAGAACAGTTTCCACCACTTCTCTTCTACCAAGAAGCCAACTCGAACACGACCGACACCTGCCACATCACAGCACGTTTCGCTACTTCCGTACTGTCAATTGTGCTCACAATTTTTCCAATATCAGATTAAAATGATTTTCTTTTTTCTCTGTTCTTCTCGTTCCCTATACATAAATATCAGACTGTGGACACAGAACAAATCGCCTTCGTGGAAATGGTCATTAAAGACACAGGTAATATACAGGCTTATTGTCCCACGTGCTTTTCCATTTAAAATATTTGCCCTGAGAAAGTGGGAGGTAAAGAACTTATATTTTGAGTTCTTTATAAAACACAGCTTGCACCCCTGATTTATGCTCCCTGGGACCTGTTCTATGTAAAACATTTAACTAGTTATACTTTAGATAAAAGAAACATCTGAAGCATTGGTTGTTTTGGAGTTTCTCATTCTTTTCTCTCATGTATCTTCACAAGACAACGTGCAGTCGCAGATACAGCACCCTTAGAGAAATCCCAGCTTAGGCACCTGATACCGGGACGTCTGTGAGTGAATTGGTTTTGAATTAATTGAGTAAAACAAGGCAGTGAAAGCCCATGTAACGTGTTGGTCTGGAAACGGCTGCAGGCCTGGGGATGGAAAGACAATTCATATTTTACGCTGTGAATTTTTTATTAAGGGCTGTTTTTTTATTTTTTATTATTGCATATGAATATTTTACACGTCCGAGTTGAGAACAATGCTGGTTTTGGCTGCCTCTGCACTTTTCATGGTTGTGTACCCTCGCGTTGCATAACTGAGAGAGATCCATTTACACACAGGGGGAAAGGGGACTAATGAATCTCAGCAAAACTAACTTTATTGTGTGTGAAAAAAAGCACTCTGAAGTTTTCCAAATAAAAAAACCCATATATACATATATAAAATACTTGCATGGAATGGCTTAATAAAACCAGTGTGTGCGCATGTAAGTGTAGGTGCTCTGCATCCAGAACGGGCCGCCCATCATCATCCTCCTCAGCCCCATCATCCACGAGGCCGCTGGCCAGCCTGTGCTCACACAGGAGATTTGGATAATAAAGATAATCATTATTTGCCTGGTGTATATCGGAATCCAGCATTTTTATTGTGCACGTGATAACGGAGGAGAGGGAGAAAGCAAGAGCGCTCAGCTCTCGAGAGCTCGCCCCAAAACGGGCAGTTTGGGGTGACCCGTGCGCGTTGCCCCGGCTGACACTGCTGCAGGAAACTCCATTCACAGGGGCTGCGCAAAGTGCAAAACGATGAATCGTTCGACATTTTAAAGAAAATAAAGATCTGCTGCTGGACTGAAACTTAAATGAGACTTGGGGAGGGAGGGAAAAAATGACCAGGAGCAGGTTGAGATTCTTCTGTAATTCCAGCGCGGATTTCACGAATGATTTTGTGTTTCTGATCCCATGGCCCCGAGGCCCCAGATCTTTGCGCTGACACACGTTCCCAAAGCAAGAGACAGCTCAGAGGACAAGGAACGAAAGATGGATGCTTGTGAGTGGGAACTGATGCCTGATATGCCCAAGATCAAACTTTTAATTCCACGATGCATCACTGGTAAATCCAGGAATTAACTCAGGCCTCTCTAATCCCTGCAACCGGTGGATTAACTAGACTAGTGTTGTTTTCCTGAGGCTACAAAAATCCCAGGCATTTCAAATGTGAACCCTCTCTGTATCCACAGAACAGAGAGAGCATAGGTGGAAATACAACAGAGGAAAGGTTCTTGCCACTTATGTTCCATGGCATGAGAGTCAAGGGAATAAGGACCCAAATGATTAAGACTTCATCCCTCTTGAAAGCGAAAATGAAATACAAATGAAGAAATGGAGTTCCAGTGCCCTGTGCGGTGATGGAAGCACAAGGTGACCAGGAGAATGAAGAGGCCGAGATAAAGCCTGGAGTCACGGAACATGTGCCAACTTCTGCTATCGTGCTGTGTGTCCTTGAGCAAAGTCACGTCTGGGAGGCAGACGGAAACAGCCGGGCCAAGCCAGCGCTGTGGGCGCCACGTCCCACTAATAACGCTTTGTTGAATGATTTTTACCCGTGAGGAGCTGCACCAGGTGCCGTGATGTAAAACAACCTTGGTGGCCATGAGTCCACCCTGGGTTGTGCCGGGCAGTCCCTTGTGCCCGGCTGAAGCTCCCGGCGCACACGGAGCCCTGCCAGGCGTCACTCTGCAAACAGGCTGTGCCAGCGCCTGACGCTGCCGTTATCCTGCTTTCCCCTTTGCTTTCCTCCTCCTGGCAGCAACCGTGAGTGGCACCGTTTGCTCAGCTCCCTCTGCCTTCCCACACGCTGGTTTTTGCATTTTTATTTGCATTAGATTATTGGAGCAGGAGCCTGAACACTTAAGTTGCTGCAAATCCCTCCTCATATGGAAGTCAGTGAGCTGTAAAACATTTAAACTGTCTACAGTTGTACCTCATTTGTTTACACATTTCCAGCGGGCTGCTAAAAGGTAACACACTGTAACAGAAGAAAGATCCGAGACTGCTGATTCTGGTTTCGTAACAGCCCTAGAAGTGCGCCGAATTCGTGCATTCACTGCATGGAGTAACGTACATCTCAACTTTCCGAAGCCTTCGGGCCCAAGTGGAGCAGAAAAGCCACGTGCTTTTCTCTAGACTCTTTGCTTTCTGCTTCTTTAGACTCTTTTGCTTTCTGATCATGGGGGAAAACGAGGTTGGGTGGGTCTGGCTGTAGCTACCGCTGGAGCCGTCCACAAACGGTCCCCGCTCCCCTGCCCACGTTCTTTGCAACCGGGTCTCTGAGCACTTGTTAACCCTCCACCCGCGCTGCAGGGCCGGGTGCAGGGCCGAACTGAGCTGGATGTGCCCCCGAGCACCTGTACACGGCTTGTGGGAAGGGAAGGGAAGGGAAGGGAAGGGAAGGGAAGGGAAGGGAAGGGAAGGGAAGGGAAGGGAAGGGAAGGGAAGGGAAGGGAAGGGAAGGGAAGGGAAGGGAAGGGAAGGGAAGGGAAGGGAAGGGAAGGGAAGGGAAGGGAAGGGAAGGAAAGGAAAGGAAAGGAAAGGAAAGGAAAGGAAAGGAAAGGAAAGGAAAGGAAAGGAAAGGAAAGGAAAGGAAAGGAAAGGAAAGGAAAGGAAAGGAAAGGAAAGGAAAGGAAAGGAAAGGAAAGGAAAGGAAAGGAAAGGAGCGCCGTGGTCCCCGAGGGCAGCGGGAGGCGGCGAGCGGTGGGTGCCGAGGCAGCAGAGGGCATCCCTGAGTCTGGAGAGCATCCCGGAGCCGGCGAACAGCCGCACACCGAGTCACTGACAACACGGACCGCACCCTTTGCCTCTCTTCCTGTTAGTGTTGAACAAATTCTCAGATACATCTTGAGGTTTTTCTCAAGCAATTTTTGAACACTGTACAAATCCAGCGCTAATTATTTTCACAAATCACGATGAGATCGCTATTGCCTGACTGGATGCAGTGCATGTATTTGCAGTGTGGATAAAGATGATCTCTGTAAACGCATCATTTTCAAGTTGTTTATTTGAACGCGAACTTCATTGCTGAAAATTCACACCTTTGTTATGAATTTCATAGCTGACTCTGGAAATCCAATCAGTTAAGCATTGACACTTACACTAGTTAAGCTTATTTGGTGGAATTATTTGTCAAAATTAAGCTTGGCAAAGCAGATTTGTTTACCAACTCAAGCAAATATTTGCAGGATGATTTTGTCTCTTTCCTCGTTCTTGCTGATGAGGTGCAGGAATAGCACTTTTTTCCCAGGTTTTCCCAAAAGAGAATCAGAGTCAGACAGGGACCAGAGTCTCCACCAACATCAAAACATCTGTTCAGGAATCCCCTGTGAATAAGCCCAAAGTAAATGCCTTTCGCCTTGTGCTCTCTGATTAATGTAGTGATTTTGATTAACATTATATTGTTACCTAAATGTAGTCTCACAGAGTCTTATGCCAGAATAGTAGTGAAATCCCACTGATTTTCATGACATGAGCAAGAGCAGAAGCCGAGGTCTCGGTGCCGCGGTGAGGGGTCAGTGACGCCCTCGGTTCCTCTATTTCCATCTCCTTCCCCCGGGAAGTTTTCGGGATGCCGAGGAGCCGCCCCCGCGGGCACCGCACGGAGCTGGTTTGTTCTCACTTGTTTAAAAGTCTGACAAACTGTTTGCAGTTCCAGCAGGGATCAACACGTTTCTAGAATTAAACCCAACGTCTTGGATGGCGAAAACGCTCTGAACAAGGACTCTTTCTTCAACCCAATGCACAAGGGACCTTTCTTTAGTAAGCTATAAAATCACTTACTATAAATCAATTATTTTAGGACTGATTTAACTGCCCTCCAGATGTTCAGATTGGCACTTAAAAAAAAAATTAGGACTGGATAGTCCTAATGAAATTTCCCAGAGCATTTTCTCTGGAGTACCCGTGGTCCAACGTCGTTACCATCTTCCCTGCTAACCCACATATTCCTAAATGTTCTTCGGCTGGCAAGGATGGATGTGCCAATGCACGTGGAGCACATCTGATCTTGTGGAGACGATGGCGACGTGAGTTATGTTGGGAAGTCCTGTGCAGAGCTCCTTCAGAAGCTTCTCCTTGAAACCTTGAACAAAGAGTCAATCCACCTGATAACAGCCCATTGCCGAGGGTGTTGGATACGCTCACAACACTTGGCGATGCTCTGCGGGACCATCCTCCCAACCTTTGGGATTTCTGCCTCTGAGGGCACAAAAAGCACTTCGGGAGCTCAGAATAGCTGGTCTCCTGCCTTCACAGCCCTGGAAACAACCCAAGGGGTGCTGGCACAGCACCGGGAAAGGTCCTGGGCGCCCGTGCAGCGGCTGCGCGGGGCCGCGCTCCCCTGCCAGCTGCACCGGCAGCGCCGCGTCCTGCGGGGCGGCCGTGCGGGGCTCCTTGGTTCAGGGCTAGTGCTTGGAAGGGAAACGGGGTGTTTCTTACTTCCCAGATAAATTACAGCAGAGAATCAATGGATTTTTTCAGACCCTGAGGCACAGAGGAGGGTCGGTTACAGTAATTGCATTTGCATTGATTTATATTTGGATTCTGTTTGGGGTTTTGCTGGGTTTCTAAAGGAAACACTTTTAATGAGTTAAAAAATAACATGAGAGCTAGTTTCGGAATATAAACCCCAGATATCTCAAAGACCTCAGGGGGAAGAGTGTCCCCGCAGAGGAGGTAACGCTGCTCCCACCAGGCACAGTCAGTGGGGCTGCTCCTGCGTCCCTGTGATCTGTGCACACCTGGAAACTGCACAGGGGGAAGGAGACGATGACAACAACATCCTCCCGTCCTCGTGCTCCGTTTCCACGCAGCGCAGAGCGATTCCTCCCCAGCCTGCCTCTGCATCCCAGGCCGCCGGCAGAGCGACCTGCCCGTGGATTGGCAGCCGTGCAGCGTCTTCCCTCCGTCCTTCCCTTTGCCCCCCAGCACTTCGCTCAGAACAACAAACTCTTGCCCAGAAGTTTCTCCAAAAGGATGAAAAATACCCCAGATCTTCACAACTGATCCCCATTTTTTATTTTTTATTTTGCTTCAAGAGAAGATTTCCCGCAGAAGGAAATTTCTGTGGCTTTGAACCCGGTCAGGTCCGACAATCCAAATCTGTTCGCAGAGAAAACTTCCCTTAGCAAAAATAAATCACTATACAGCTTCGGTTTGGGTCCTTGGCTGCCAGGCTTTAACTGCTTCTCCTTGTGGCTCTAAAGCCAGGGCAGCTTCAAAGCAAGGGTGGCTTTATTAAATGTAATTACTTTGTCCTGCAGCTCACATGGCAGAGGTGCCAGCCACTCCATGGAGATGGTTCTGAATCAGAGGCACATTGCAAACAAAGATATATATGAAACAGAAATTTTAAGTGTGAGCAAGTGACCTCCTTGTACAGAGACACTTCTACTCCAGAAGAACTAAAAAAACCAAGCCATTTACCAAGGGATCAGCTCTGCGTGTGTAATTTCCATTCTGCTTAGATTCCAGACATGTTTGTGTTAAATGCCACTCCATCCATTTCAGCAATTTCTTTAATCCTCTTAATATTTGTGTACATATATTTCAGTGTGTGGCACACTTGCTTTCATGCATGCTTCTATATTAATGCCAACAGGTGTCCTAATCATTTAAGAGGTTGTTATGTGCATCCCACCAGAAGCCCATTTAATCCCGCGTGGTGCGCGCGGCTCGCAGCGCCGCTCTGTTCCCAACGCCGCGGCGAGCGCTGAAACAGGCAACATCGAACCTAGACACAGGAATGCTCATCTGTTCCCTCACATTGGTTCTGTCATAAATCACCTTAAAAAGGGCGCGTGGGAATTAATTTTGTTACTGTAGGGTTTGTAATAAAATGAGTGAAATTGCTGTTTGTGTTCAGCTGCAGTACTGTAAACCGAACTAACATGACAGGGCTTGTCCTCTCTCCGTGGCCAAACTCTGCCCAGCCTCTGGTGGAGAGAGACACGAACTCAGGGCAGATTCCGAGTGAATCCGGCTGGACTGGAAACCGAGTTTACTGTTCATATTGAGACAGCGCTGGACACCAGCCGGGCTGCAGAAACAAAGCAACGGGCAGGTCCTGCTCCAAGAACTCGGTCTGAGAACTGGGAGGTACCAGGGGGGCGAGACGAAGGAGCAGGTCGGGCTGGAAGGGACAGTGAAAAACGAGGCGCTGGGAGCAGTTCTCAGCCCGTGAGCAGCAGTAATCACCATCACAGATGTTAACAACTTGACGAGATCCCTTTCTTCGCGCAGGAGCCGTGTTTGATTGCTCCTGTACTTGTTTCTATCTAAACGCCCCACTTTGCGATGTCTTCGTGACACTCCAAACATCCACAAAGCTCTTGGAAGTTGAATTTTAATGTGTTTATTGACACCAGTTATGATACTTCAAAACACATGGGCTACCAATTGTTACCATGCGCTCCCAGCGTTTACAGTAATCCCCACATTCAAACAAACTCAGCCTTTCCTGATGGTTTTATATCTTCCCGCTGCCTCACTTGCCCGTGTTTATTTAAACTCCTGTTGAGGGCTTTTTTAATATTCAACACTTCTGAAACATAAAAAGCCCTATCTGCAGATTTCCTACGCTTTTGAAAGGTTTTGCATTAGTTTCTGTGGGCAGCACATGGCCAAACGTTCCTTCCTTTCAGCACCAACCTCCTCGTTTATTTTATAATTCCTTAAAGTTATTGGAGGGAGGGAAATTGAAATGGCAAAGAAATTACAAAATATTTTAAGAGGTGCAACGCATTGTCCTCTTAAAGGAAACAAATTACTGGTTTGCTAAATTGGGACAGCTCTGGGGACTCATTCATGGTCTTCTACTCTTCAGAATCACAAAGTCTAACCAGCATCTCTAGGGTGGCTGGATTTAATAGTATCATCTAAAATGTAATAAACCCTGCAAGTGATGAACAACCGGGAAGGCGCAGAACCCGCTGGGATTCAAATTTAATTCAGACAGTTCGGAATTCAGCATCTGAGAACTACTCAGAGTTCACATGTTGTTTTCCATGTTGGAGAAACGAAAACAAGGTCTATACGTAGGTATAAATTACACATAAACAAAAGTCTCGGTTGAAAATGTGTATATTTAAAATAATAGTCTTGATTATTTGTAATTGAGGTCCAGGAAGAGTCCTCTGCGGTGTGCGCACAGCGCGGTGCGTGGCTCCCCGGTACCGCACGGCTCCACTCTGCTCAGGTCAGAGCCTTTGTCAGAGAAATCAGAGCTGTTGGCAGTTTTGAGACTGTACAATGGAAAATAAGGAGAGAGAGAAAAAGCAGGGAAAGTAGGGCTCTTCTACCCTTGGAAAACTGTTAATTCAGCATGAAATACATCCTGAGCTGTTCTGGAATCTCGCTGTTACTTTACACAGCCAAGCACTGTCAGCTCTCACCGTACTGCGCCGGCGTTGGGGTGGTTCCCGAGCACCCGCTCAGAGCTGTGTCTGGGGGAGCAGGTTCCCGTGGGGCAGCCGGAGCGCGGGCCAGGGCGCAGTCAGAACTCAGCCGCATCCTGCCCGTGGTGCGGAGCATCTTCCCACTGCCGAGCACCAAGGGCCGCTCCAGCTGGCGCCCGGACACCCGTCCCACAGCGCCGCAGGTTTGGAGGTTATGAGAAGTTTACTAATGAGAAACATTTCGGGACACTGTGCCAACGAAGCTGAAGGAAGAGCTGTAATGGCACGAGCATGTATGACTTCGGTGGAAAGTCTGAAACCTGAGCTCCACACCCTGAGAACCCCTCTGTTTATAAACCCCAACAATGCTGAACGTCAAGAGAAACCTGTCTGCTTGCTCTTAAGATGTTTACATTGTGCTTTCTAAATATTTAAAGCCACTGATGAAATTAAAGACAACTTCCACGCTGCTGCGTTCCCCAGTTATTTCATTCATTTTGGTTTGCAGGGCCACTTCGTCTTTTGTAAACAGGAATTTGATGCAGCAAAAGGGGTAAGAGAGCGCTGGGCAGCCAGGGACTCTGCAAGCAATTTCCGTAACCAAGAAAACCCTCTTTGCATGATCTTACCCGATTTCTGTTGGGAAATAACGCATTGTTTGGATTTCTACGGAGGAAGCACTCACAAACAACACTGATTTTTCACCAGCGCAGACACGCAACCAGTCCAACCTTAAACATCCACTTTGATGCAGAAAGCCATTGCTAAACCTTATCTTACAGAAGACAGAGAATCAGATCCTATGAGAAGCTTCCCTGGGCACCGTACCTGCCCAAGCAGGGTGCTGGCCGCCCAGCAGCGCCGCCTGCTCCGCCTGGCCTGCTTGGTAATGGCCACACATACCCAGTGCTCTGATGTGCGGTGGGTTTTCAGCACCTGATGAAGCAAAATACCTATAAAGGCAAAATACTGCAAATGTGTTTCTCCCTGAAGCCTGACTTGGGGAAAAAAGAGTCCCATTTTAGAGCTGCAGATCAGCAGCTCGAATGGAAGAAGAACCAGACGTTTAAGATGCGGAAGATGGGATGGGCGGGTGGATGGAGACGCTGCCTCTCAGACTGTGGTATCGATTACAGACCGGAGCCCATCTGAGTGCTGTTCAGCGCCAGAGAAAAGGAAAGACACGGAATCGTTACCCTGGATTCTCCCAGCACAGCAACTTCCAGAACTTTCTCAGGCGCCGCGTTTCCCTCTCTTGTCCAGCTGCTCCCGGCGGGCGCTCCGCTGGCATCCCCGGCAGAGCAGAAACAGCCCAGGGTCCCAGAGGATTTCTGACAGAGCATCCGACATATTACAAGTGAAAGAAGAAATACTGAAAGCACAAGCAGCCCCTCCGTTCCCATCCTCATCCAGGACAATGTTGGGTGCAGCAGGAGAGCAGAGCAGTGTTTGTCTATCTACCAGTGCTATTCATCACTGAGTTTACCATATTTTCCCTCTCTTTCCATAACTCCTGGCTTCGCTCATGTCTGGGTGTTTTCTAACCAGCCTTAAGGCAATAAATCAAAGCTGTCAACGGTGGAAGAAAATTAATGTGAGAAGTTGTTCCAAAGGCCACCAGCCTTTCCCTGCTCCGTGAGCTGTGTTAATCCAAGAGTCCTCAGTAGCTTTCAAGGTTTTGCTGTTTTTCGCAAGGTTTTGAGGCTACAGATGCGTTTTTTTGAAGGGCGGTTTGAACTGTATCCTGTAAGATACCGAAATCCTGGAGTTCCTTCGGATTTCAAAGGGAAGCGGGGGTGCTGCGCACAGACCCAGGTCTGACCCCGCGCCACCTCTGGCCAGGCCACAAGCAGCACCCAGATCAGGGCTGGAATGCAGCAGGGGCCGAATCTGGGCTGAACTCTTCATGAAGAAAAAGGCCAAATTATTCAAAAACAATCCTGTTCCTATGCCCCGTAGTGATGACGCTGGTTGAATTATTCATTGCGAGTTATTTATCCAAAGAATGCGGCTGGCATTTATGCTGAATACATTACTTGCAAGTTTTGATTTCTTGTTTCATTACTCACTCTGTTCTGTGGCACTGAGAAACCCCAACCTCTCCGTTTCTGAAAGTCTCTTTTGCGAGTCTGAGAAAAAGAACACTTGGGAAACAACCTTCGGCTGGTGCTGATGTGACACATCAAACCCTCCTGGGAACGCGCAGCCTGGCAGGGACGGCGCTTTCCTGGAACTGGGCAAAGCGAATGTTCTCGCCCTATTCAGCTGCAGATGAACTCGGCGACCCGGGCAAACCCCTCGGTGCCCTGGACCCCTGGCTGCACGGCTGGAAAACGGACACGGGATCTCTCTCTGCAAGGCTGGAGATGTTAAAGATGATGGATTGCCCGGTTACTATGGCAACTGGAAAAGCACCTAATGCAGATGGATGAGTTTAGATACACGTCTACCTGCCTGAAAAATCATGAGCAATTGGGAACTTCATTAGGTAAAATTCATCACGTCGTAATCAGAAATATTGTGGGAGCCACTCAAAACCTCCTTTAATAGAAAATACCGGCTTATTAGATTTGTCTCTGAAGAGACACTCAAGTTTTTCCCTTGTATATTTTCAAATTCTCATGTTTAGTGTATCTGTTCAGATTTGTTTTCCTCCAGTGGCTTGTGATATTTAGGTAGCCACTGTATTTCTTGTCCTACCAAAGAAAGTTCATTAAAACAAGAACAGGGATTGCAGAAATCTGCCCAGAATTGTGCAGACTGAGACATATTGAGAGAGAAGTTTAATTCCAAAACTAAAATCTCATGAGCTGTTTCAAGAGAAACTACCGAGCAACTGGTGATCGCAACTGCGGCAGCTTTTCCTCTATGGGGAGACGGTTTTAATTGCACCCTCACAGCCATCGCTGCTCTCTGCTTCGGGGCAGCTTCACCTCCACGTACACAGGGAGCAAGGACTCCAAAGCCCAGGCCAGCGTTTGCACGTTAATCCCTGTTGCAGAACCAATGGCAAGAGCCCGCTCATCATTTCCTTTGCCCAGGTCCTAAATAAACACGGGATTTTTTTTTCCTTAGTTCTCAGATTCTGGCTAATTTGATTTTTAAAGAGGTATTTAAAATACGGAGGTTTGCCCCCTCCTGCAACACATCCAATTATAATAATTTTGAGGTATTTCAAACTTCAGACCTCGAACTACTCCTCATTGTCCTATCAAATTATCCAGGTCTTTGACAAGAAAAGTCATTATTTGCAAAGGCTCCTGGTAGCAGCACTTACTGAAGTGAGGCTGTTCAGGTTTGGGAGTTTAAAAATGGGTTTGCCTTTGCAAATGGCTCATCGAGCTACAGTTGTGTCTCGGTGGGGTAAAGCACTCAAGGCTTTCAATTGCAGCGGGCCCTGCTGACTCAGGGAATGAAAGCTATGGAACCGCTGGCAAAGGAAATGCTAATTATTAAAGCAGCAATCGTGACTCTGGGGCAAGAAATAAATGCCTACAGGGTGACGAGAGATTGCATAAACAAAGCAAACAAGAGCCTCACGCTGCACAACGGCCCCGAGCAGTGATTACGGCTGGCACGGCAGCCCGGGCTCCGGCGCCAGCGCCGCGGGTCGGCTCCGGGGAGCAGAGCATCTCCCGGCAGGAGCAGCGCGTCGCACCATCGCTTGGCTGAGAGCAGACCAGGGGCCCTCCAGATGATGGGGTCCAACGCTCAGCATGCCGGGGCTCGCTCGCCCTGCTCAGTGCAAAGACTGTCACCCAAACCCCAGAAAACCAGCCCCACGAGGCCAGACTCGCGCTGGGCACCCCTGGGGTTTGTTCTCTTCCCACAACGGAAAACCCTCCCGTTCCCTGTAAAAGTGCAGGAATGGGCACGATGGGTCCATCCTGCTATTACAATCAAGACCACTAATAACATCCGTTGCTTTTGGCCTCATTTGCGCCATAAATTATTTTGGAGGTGTTAGTACTGCAGCAGCAATATTGCTCGTGAAATGACGACGGCAGGAGCAGAAAGCAATGATGATCACTTTGACCTTGCACTACACATTACGAAGATCCTCAAAACGCTCTCCAAAGAATCCCCTCCTCCCCTCAGTCCCCTCCCTGAGGACTGTCAGCTGCTTAACCAGAGTGGAAAGCAATGAATTAAACAAATACTTCACTGATAAAAATTTTCCACACAAGTCACTAGTGTCCCCGTCATGCGAGCAGATCGTACACTTAAAGAAAACGCCACGTGCAACGGCGAACGAGAACAGGTGGGCCACAACCAGTCTGGAATGGGGGAGAACTGGCCACCTGTTGAATTTCAGACTACACTAAGATACCTGAAAATCAGATTTCTCTGCATTGCGGTGCCCCTGACAGAGGAACGTTGTGCAGTGCCCCGGTGGAGTGCTGAGCCCTGCGGATGCACAACGAGCGCTGCGGAGGAGCAGCCTGGGGGTAGCTGCGATCCTCCTGCGGGCTGTGAGTAGGACCTGCCTTGAGTAAAGTCCAGCACACGTAACGCGGCCGCTGCGACGGGCACTACCTGCATGTACTGTCATTCAGGAGTCAGGTTCCTCTTCCCTGTTTACTGACTGTAATAATATCCTGCAGACTCTGGCTTGCACAAGGGACTAAGTGAAGTAATTTGACAGCAAAAAATAAACAAATGAAAGGAGACTTTAAATACATCAAAGGGGAAGCGGGCTCCTATCTGCAGGACCATCATCACACGCCGTACCGCTGGGTGCCGCCCGCAGAGACAAACCTCACGTTACTGCCTCCAGGGCCGGGAAAGAAACACTTTGCTCCTACTTGTTATGCTTGCTCTTTAATAGACACTCTCTGTTTGTTATGCCACATTTGCAATCCTGAAGATTCACATGAGTTTTCTCGGTCTGGAGATCATCCTTCCCAAGGAATACATTTCACCCTCTATCCCAAGGCTGCAGATAGGAGGCTGCTAAACTGGGCCCAGGAAATCCTTGTCAGCAAGGCACTTAATTTCAGGAATAAAGCCAACCGAGGGGGAAAGCTGGTGCAGGATATTAGGAGTGGAAAGTAAAAATCTGCTGCTAGGCCCCCAGCGAATGACAGTGTTTGGAGGCAGAGTTCTCACAGCAAGGACTGCGAGTCCTTCACCAAGTGCGCCTAAGAAAAAACACAGTGTGGGTTGGTGCCTTTTTTTTTATCATTTGTGGGTGTTTTTTTCTCTCTAACAAAACTGGCCTAATGATGGGAGTAATTAAATTATAATGTCTCCGCTATTGTTTGAATAAAGCAAACTCCCTCACATGCCATTAATGAACTACTGGCAGCAGCAGCCAGGGAACAGCCTCGACAATAGGGAGGATTTTCCAGCTCACTGTGCGATTTGATCTCTATAAACCTCCCATAACATATACTGTACGGCAGTAAATCATTTATAACATTATTATCCACCCATCTGGGATCAGAGTGCAACCACTAAGACAACGCAAGAAATCTGGGCTCCTTTCAGCACCCGCCGAAATGAACCTCGTTGGGAAGATCTCATTAATTCAGCAATTCAACAACTAGATCACGCTCCCTACAGAAGGGACTGTACTTTCCACTGGCTCCTTTCCTAGCATTTCCCATGGCTCTGGTATTTTTATTCTCCAGTATTGCTGATGCTTTCACTTGTGTTTCAGGTTATTGCCTGAGTGCGGCTGGCCGGTCGCAGCTCGGCTCCTCGGGACAGGAGGAAGTGGTTGCAGAGAAAAAAGGCCACGTTTTCCGATTTAGCATCAGACTTTGTTCCCGGCTTAGCTCTGGAGAAAAGCCTTTCGAGTGTGCCAGCTCAGAGTGGAACCTGTGCGAGGGAGGCGAGGGCAGCGCGGAGGGACCAGCCCCCGAGCTCCTGCCCCACGGCCATGGAGCTTCACACCAGCTGCTGTGCAGCCAGAGGGGACTTGTGCCCCAGGTTGTCACCCGCGCTGCCTGCGGAGCTTTGTTCATCTCACAACAACGTTCCTCCTGCGTGAACATCGGCCCAGCCGAAAACTCTGCGATGGCACAAAACCGTACACGTGAAAATCCGCACGTTTGTATTTCAGGCGGTAAAACACGACAGCTGCCGGTTCCGGCTCCGCAGGCAGAACTTCAAGCTGAAATCGCAGAGTGGAATTCGGGCGGTTGGACGTTGCCGACAGCTCGACCAAAGAAAACGTTTGCATGGCTATCTGGGAACAATCTGCCCAATTCCACACAGGGCAAATGCACGGGTGGCCAAACGTTTAAAAAATTATTAATTAAAACAAATAGCAGCACTTCACGTGTTACCTACAGCATGAACTGCGGAGGGTGACAGGGAGGAGACGTCAGACCTTGCAGAGCCCAGCGATCCAGGACAGAGCAGAACAGCCTCTGGAAAGGGGAAAACTCCTCTTGCTGGCCATGGTATGAAGAACTTTGAACATAGCAGAACACAATTTTCTGTATTATTTCTCAGCATAATAATCAGCGAAGGGACAGCCAAGGCAGTGACAGTGCAACCATCAGCAAACTGCTTATACATTGGCATTGAACCTGCAGTCTTTTCTATGCGCACCCACAACAATACTAGCACTAAATAAAAACAGAGCTCACCCAATCTAATTGAAGCACCATTTCTTTCAGAGCCTCTGAATACTTTCATGTAAGCTTAATCAATTCATAACAATCCACACTGCTTTATCGAAACTGGCTACCTAAATTCAAGCCACTTCTGGGGCTACAAGCCTATAGTTTTTCCCATGTTCTCCAGAATAACAGAATGTGCTGCCTGCCCGGGGCCGGTGTCCCAAGCACAAGCCCTGTCCTTTCTCCCCAAAGCTGGGATGACTGATGGGGCCTCCTTTTCCTAAAGAGGCCAAATTCAGCCCAGCTCCCTTCTGGGACGCCCCCCCGAGCCCCGTCCAGCTCTCATCCCCCCGGTCGCGCCGCTGACCCGGCCGTGCTGCGGTAGGTAACGGCAAAGCCTCTTTTCATCACGTCGATCCCCAGCCCTGCTCAAGTGTCGCATCTTTTCAACAGCCCTGCCGGGGTAAGCACACCTTGGCAACACACCTTGGCAACACACCTTGGCTCCGCCTGTGCCGGGCCCGGTGTACACACGGCTTTGCTGGGAGCCCAACAACAGCCGAGTGAGCTGCGGGTTTGTTCTGTTGAGAAGCCATCAAACCGGCCCCCAACGGGCGGGTTTCCTGTGTGTGTCACACCAGCCCGTCCGTCGTCGCTGGGACCGCGGGAGGCGACTGGAGCAGGACAGCGAGCGCGGCCGCGGTGCCACCACCCAAAACCGGGCACCTGCGCCTAATACGCCTCTGTGACACATTCCCTTGCAAAGCTAAATGATGCAAAGCTGTCAAAATATAAAGCAGTACAAAAACGCAGATTTCAAAATAGGGACTGGAGCCATCTTCTGTTCTTTTCTTGCTCACAACTTCTCTTTTCATTTTAACGGGAATAGCATCTTATCCTTGCAGGCAGTTTCAAGTATATACATGTGTACACGTACATATACACTCATTCCCATTCTAAGCAGCAGCTCCTGAAGTAACTGAAAATATTTGCACACACAGACCAATAAACCACTCACAAGCACCAGGTGCACCATAAGAAATTCCTCTCTACCCCGAGTGGCTTTTGATACTCTTGCTCCTACCAAGTATCTCACACGTCCTAAAGACAAAGCCAACTTATTCCAGAAAACCACGGAATTTTTTTATTCTTAGTATAAAAAATATTGTATGTTTAACATTTTGGAGCCTCCTCAGGCCCAATAGCTCATGCCCTGGGAACGCGAGCTGTGTCCCGCTGGAGCACGGACCAGCGCCAGCAGATCCCCATCTAACACACGTACGTACCAGGAGAGCGGATTTATTCAGCCTAATCCAACCTGAATGCCTGTTCGCAATGTAAGTGAATATCTAAACAGATTACTGAATGTAACAGCAATAGCTCTTTACGAAAATCACTGGGATTATTCGAATTCTAGAAGAGAAGAAAGTAAAGAGGAGTGTTGCAGTAACATGATCTGCCAAAATGGGACGGAAACTCTTTAATAGCACCTTGCCAGAAACAATGCACAGCCAAGTCTGCTTTAAACAAGATGATTTTTCAGAATATTGTTACTGACTTTTTGTATAGTGTTAGTGAGGTTTGTGTACACTAATAAAAAATGAAAGCTGCTATTAAAAACAAATCAATGGACTGTACCTGGTTTTGATCACACAAGAGCTGGCCGTTTCCATCGGTATTTGCAGCATCTGTTCCAATTAAGACTTGTTTTCTAGTTTAAAGATATTAGTCCAATCACTAGTGTTCTGTTGAAAACATGAATAGTGCATTGTTCTGGCAGAATGTAGTTAAACAGACTCCACAGACTCTATTAAACAGCTTTGCTACCCAATTAGAATGGGACGGAGTCGGGCAGACCTGGCTGTGCTGGGCACCCTCTGCTCCATGTGTATTTTTATGGATTCGTAGTCAATGGAACAGCTAACGTGGAACACGTGTTACGAAAACACAGGCTGCATGCTGTCCTAGAGCACGTCAAACGGCGCATCAAGCAATTCATCAGGATTTAACAGACACAAATTGAATGATTATAATGACCATGTGTAAAACAACGCATAGGAATGGTGAACCACGCTACTTCTGCGGGATGAAAATCATTGTCTGAAGCTCAGAAACACAGAACCCTCAGTCTCCAGGCAGCCCGGGACCACGTTCCCCTTGTCCGGGTGTTGCGATAGGCAGCTCCAGAGCTCAGGCTGGTGACCATGGCAGGGCGTGGGACTTCTCCAGCCCGCAGGGGCAGCGGGGCCGGGACCCGGGGCACCCCGGGCAGACGCAGGGAGGTGCACCTTGTACCCCCGCCGCGGTTTTACACGGCGCTACAGACCCTGCTGAGCATCAGAGCTGCGGCTGCCTTCCCCCCGGCTAATTAGCTTCTGGAGCTTTGATGGATGGATTGATTCAGCAGTTAAACGGAGATAAATTAACTGTCTATCTAAGCAGAGTTTAAGTGAGGAGGGAATTCTGATTAGAATGTTATTTCATGCAGTACTGCTCTTCTTTGCAGCAAATGCTGAAGAGCGCTGGCCACCCCTGCAGGGCCGACTCCAGTGCAGGGCTGCGGAGCTCTCCTGCAGTTCTGCAGTCCCGCAGGGCTTTGCAGAGCTCTCCTGCAGTTCTGCAATCCCGCAACGCTTTGCAGAGCTCTCTTGCAGTTCTGCAGTCCTGCAGCGCTTTGCAGAGCTCTCCTCTAGTCCTGCAGTCCCGCAGCGCTTTGCAGAGCTCTCCTGCAGTTCTGCAGTCCTGCAGCGCTTTGCAGAGCTCTCCTGCAGTTCTGCAGTCCTGCAGCGCTTTGCAGAGCTCTCCTGCAGTTCTGCAGTCCCGCAGCGCTTTGCAGAGCGGATTTGGGTCGCACCGCGCACGCTGCGGTTGGTACAAAGCAATGCTGCTGCGCTGATCCCCACAGGTTGAAGAACTGGTCCGTGGACCTGTCTGAGGACACTCAGAGGGACGAAAATGCCCCCAAAGAGAAAAGCAGGTAAAAGTAAAGCAGAAAGGAACAACCTCACATATAAAGCACATTTCTTTTTGTATTTTTTAACTTCAAGAGCCTTAATGAGGCTCAGTCACACCAAGGAGAGCCAAGGGTATGAGATTTTCCTTTTCTGTTGAAGAGGCTCTAGATACATTAAAACTAATTATTCCTTGTTTTATGCTCCAGTAGGATGAGAAATTCCAATTAAGATAGGCCAGGAATTAATGCCAGTGGACAACTCCTCATACGGTGTGAAAGACAGAGCCAGGCAGCCTTGGGAGCAACCCCACCATGGCACTGAGCATCCTCAGACATCACCACATCACGTACTTTTAATAATAGACTCCATTCTTTCTGCACAGGAAAGAAACTACTGATGACGACATTTACTGCAGAAACTCAGCATTCCAGAAATACACTGAAACGGGCAAAACTCAGGCAAGCAAGTTTTAAATGTGGACGTCCCAGTGCAGATTTTGTATCCTGAAACAAACCTTTGTGTACTTTCTGCACCTCACCTGTTCAGCAAGGACAGTCATGATTTCTGATAAGCAAAGGTGATAGAACCTTATCCCAAGGTCCTCGCGAGGCAACAGGAGAGATTAATTGTAAATCAATACCCCGGGGGGGAAGGAGAGGGGCCGGGGGGCTCCGGCACCTTCACCGCACCGCCTCGCCTCGCTTTGCACGGGCTTTCCGTGTGCCTGAAGCTTTGGAGATGTTGTACAATTTCCCAAAATGCCCATTTTTTGAAATATGGTTTTAAAATATGGAAATTAAAGTTGCATTGATTGCCATTTTTTCGTTTGCTCCTGCACTAGAAACCAGCAGAGCGTTAATAATCTCAGTAGCATCCCCAGCTGCAGCACCTGGGCCAAGATCGGCACTAGTTGACCGGGATTCCTGTGGCAACGTTGGGTCAAACCCGCACCGGTGACACGGTCCCACCGTCCCGGAGCCTCCTCGCCGCGACACCAGCCCCGGTGCTGCCGCGGGGAATCGCTTTCGCTCGCAGGGAGATTTCAAAGAGATAGTTTCAGTTTGCAAAGCACTGCCAAGCTCCAAGTGCAAATTATTGTTATTAATAGGATATTTTAGCCCATCTGGGTAAACTGTGCAAACAGCAGCAGCGTTACCCGGGGCTTCTCAAGTTTATGCACTTCAAGCAGATCGGCTTCCTCTCTGTAAACAAGCGTGTCTTTATACCGCATTTGACTTTTTGTGGGTGTCTTTCCAAAGCTGTAAGCTCTTTAGCCTTTTGTTATTGTTTTAACTGTTTATTTCTTTAACAGCTCATTATTTTCAGTGGGCTCCTGTGTCTCGTTACTCACAGTTCAGTTCTAAGAGGAAATTTGTCCTTTATACAGGTTTATTCTGCTTCAAAACGCCAGCATTGGTGTTTCCTACGCTGGTGATAGTTGTCTATATAAAGACTATTCTGGCCCTAGGTTGGAATCCTTTTGTAGGAAATGTTTTACTTGCTTAAAGTGAACTGAAGAAAGTTATAAGATAGATCTGGAATTCCAGCTGCACATGCGCGCCACCGAAACATTCGGACTTTTGTAAAATGATCCAAAAAAACTTATGAAAGCAGACATATCTTATAGCAGCTTCATTACTACCTCACCCAGCCTGAGCAGAAATCCAGCTGGAACATACAGAATTCGGGTTCCTTCTGCTTTTTCTTTGGTCTAACCTATAGATGGGCACGGCAAAGATGCTCTCAAATGTCTCCTCCCACATCCTATGGCTTGACTCATTTAATTCATTAGAAGGTTATGTCCTGTGATCCGTCTCTGCCTCAGTTGCTCTATAAGATGGTGACTGGAGCTGCAAAGATGATAACTCAAGAAACAGCCTCCTGACAACACACTGAGACGAGGGGGTGTGATTTCACCAGTTCTGCCAAAGCAGGTGATGGAGCACGCAGTGAATCTACACTGACACACAGCGCCCTGGTCACAACACAGTTAACAGGGCGCTTAGAAACAAGGCAGGAAAACCCGAGCAGAAGCAGGCGAAGGCGTGCAGGAGATCCCCAGCTCTGCCTGCGCTCTCCTCCCAGGCGCCACGAGATTGATGTCCCACCTGCACGGCCACGGGAGAGCCCGTCCCATCCGTCATCCCCGGGGCAGCGCCGCTGCCAGCACGGGAACAAAGTCCTGCTGCAGAATCTAAGTAACCCCTGGCCTGGAGGTGACGGGGCTGCCAGCACAGCCAGGGTAGCGCTGCAGCAGAACCCCCATTCGTTAGGACATAAATCACCGGCGTGATACATCACTGGAGAGAAAGCCCAGGGTTGGTCGAGGCCAGCGCTGACCTGGACACGAAGAATCCATCACCCTGTAAAGGTGGAACCTCCATCCTCCTCTTCTCCAGCCCGGTGACTCCACTGCACACACAACTGCGGGCACAACCAGTGTGTTAACTCAGCACTGGTATCTCACCTGGTTTCAGTCAGCAATACACATGAAGACACCACCTGAAGTAAAGTGGAGCATCTGACAAATGTACGTACTGCACCATGGGTGTTTCTTTGTTATTGAAAAACTAAAATTCATGGGCTATTTTTCCTTTGTCTCACTGTAACAAACCCCAAGGCCATAAGATGCTACTGGAGTCCCTCAAACCAGGTTGCTGGCACGGGGCCCGGCCGCCCGGCGCCCCGAGCCCGACGTGTGGCAGCGTGGACCTTCCCAATAAATGCCGAGGTGACCTAAGCCTGCAATAACCAACACCCTTCCATGAGATCCTGAGAGCGATGGCTCCGTGCGGCACTCTGACAGAATCACTGTCCAGTGGGAACTGGGTCTCCTTCCATGAAGCCTTTTGACCCAGTGGGAGGCTGGAGGGTGGTTCCAGTTTTAGGGTACGGCCAAAATAAAAAGTCAACACCACCAGCATCGACAGCGACACACACTTTGTATTACCCACTTCTCCCCCTTCAGGAGCAGTTCCCAAGGTGTGGCGTGTTGGTACACACCACCCATTAAAGTAACAGCTCGACCAACAGAGCCTTCCAAAAGAAAACTGGTTAAAGAAGAAAAACAGTACTCAAAGAATTTGGGAAGCTGATTTTCAGTCCAAATAAATTAGAGAGAGAAAAGGGGTGGGCAAGAGGGAGGAAAAGAAAAAGTCAAGCTCTGGAACCACTGAATTACCCTTAATTCTAGGAGCCCGGCCAATCCAGCATACGAATGATTGCACAGACGGGTCCAAAAATGACACATCCACCCTCTCCCTGGCTCACTCATGGCAAACCTGCAGCAACGAGGGTTTGGTGTTTGTAATGCTCTGAAATTCCCATGAAAGCAGCAAAAGGAGCCAACGCCAGAGGAGCCAAGGTGGTCACACTGCTGTGCGCCCTGGGTCCGAACCTCTGCGAGCCCCTCGGTGGCAACCGCGACTCCGGCCCTTGGCCCCCTGGCCCAGTCGCTTCTTTCAGAATAGAAGCCCCGAAAAGGCTGTGACCTGTCAGTCCCACTAACCTTGTTCTTTTTTTCCTTTAAACTGAACATACCTTTCAGATACTCAGCCCCTCACAAAGGAGGTAAGTCTCTCCCTGGTGTTTTTTTGGAAGGAAAATGTGGCATGCACCTATTTTGTTTCATTCTGTGCCAGGACCTATAAAGTTACTGCGGGCTGCAACTCCTGCCAAGTTCTAAAGGTGACGGGGCAATGGGCACCCAAAGGACGCTTCTATCAATGCCCTTTTATTTCCCTCCCTTTCCCCTTCCACCAAACTTTTTTTTTTTCTAATAGAATTACTCTTATCTGCAAGTGATTTAAACTCTAAGGTTTACAGAAGATTTAAAGAGTGCGAACACAGTTGGAATGTTTTAAACTAACAGTACAAGTTGCATTTTAAGAAAATAATTAACTCCCAGGGGAGGTGCGGTTTTGGAGTAATGACAGATTCAAGGCTGGCTTTCCCTATATGGAGTTTCCAAATAATAAAGTATCTTTGGTTCCCTACTGGTGTCAGATGAGAACCTGTTAGTGTGCGAGTTGCTAGTGGACTGTCATGGGTTTGGGCTTTTTTTGGGAGGGTTATTTTTTTTGTGTGTGCCCATTAGTGTTTTAAAGACACAGCACAACCGTGCATGCAAAGCTTCAGCACAAAACACTGCGAATGCACCGAGTTTACGACCTTTCCCCATCCCTTCTTCTTGCTGAGAAGGAAAACGCTTTCATGTTGTTCTGCAGCGCTGGGCTCCTCGTGTCCACGGATTTCCCACAGCCACACGCCTTTGGGTCCAAACCCCACGGCTTTTGCACCGGCATCGTGCAAAATCCCCGAACCTTTGGCCTGGAAGGTGAAATCCAAGTATTGCTCTGTGAACACCTAATAATATACTTTACTGAAACTTAATGAGGTGCTTTAATCCTTTGACCACGCAAAGCCTGGCACTGATTGGGTAAATGGGGTTCGCCGAAGGGAGCGGAGCAGGCAGTTAACGGGAGCGGAACGTGCTGGGGTGACGCAGCCCGCCGGCTGGGACAAGGGCAACGCTCCGACACTCGTCTTATTCAAGCAGCTTGTCTAAAGAAGGGTCAGCGGATGAATCTGAATGATGAACCCTGAGATGCAAAACACATTCAGCGAGACAGTCCCAGAACAAGGGGTAGAGGGGCAGGCAGCGCTGCTGCTCCGTGTTACCGAGCTGTAGAACACAGCGGCAGCAGCACGTCCAACTCGAGGCTGCGGTTCGGAGTCACCTGCACTGATGGGTATCAGCCCCATTGAGTCCTGCACAAGGAGCAGCACAGACACGTGCCTGCTCTCAAACGCGCCGCTCGGGCTCCCAGGGACAGCGCTTTCCACAAATTTAATTACTTGCAAAACCTTTGGTCATTAACACCCAACCTAAATTCTATTGCGGGTCATAGGCTATTAAAAAATAAAGTGTCCGTGCTCCCTAAACAATGATTTGTTTAACTGTAGCTTTGATTAAATCCGAAGCCACAACAACACAGGAATCCTACTGCTAACGTACTCACCCTATTACTCTATCTGCTAAAAACAGTTCGGAAGTCGTTATTGCTTCCCAGGTTTCTCTATGATATATCACGATACTGTCATCCCTTGGGCCACTGAATTTCTGTGTGTGTCTTTATGGACCAAACCATTCAGTCCCCACAATGAAACGTGTTCCTCCGATGTGCTAAGGCCAATGCACCACGGAAGCTGCACAGGCTGCGGGGACGGCTGCCCGGGGGCCGCGGTGCAGCTGCAGCTCCATGCAAAGCCCGGCTCAAGGGGAGCTGAGCCCCAGGTCCGGCTCTCCCGGAGAACGACACCTCACTAAGGCTGAGTGCTCGGACTCGCAGAGGGAGAGCCCTCGCGGGCTGCCTGCGGTACGGATATTTTATTGCTTTCATAATATTGTCTGGGTTTGGAAACAGAAACCACATGTTTAATATTTTTTCAAAATTTACACATTGCACTTGCTGGATGGTGCTCGTTCCAGCGCCCGCAGCCCCAGGCCCTTCTCAGAAACAAAGAGAGGGAGGAGAAAGAAACGCTCCAAAACTGCTGTCTTGGCTCTTGGGCAGCACTGCTGCCGGGGTCCAAAATCACCAGGTACATTCCTCACCCACTTTGATTTTACAGGGCAATAAAAAGTTCATTTGGATTATCTTGTCATCACAGGAATCATTAACGTGCCAATCAAGGGCAGAAGTTTGCCAGCTCGCTGCCTGTCTGCCTCTCTGAAACTGAATCTTCCTCTACATCACGACATCTTCGCAACTGAAAAGTTGAGACGAGCCTCGACTTCCGAGTGTTACTCCAGAAGAGAAGGGGAAGATTCCCAAGTTTTTTAAACTATTCATTTAAAAATAAATGCAGGATTTTCGGAAGCAGCCAGGAGCCTCGCTCCCCTTGGAACCCCTTGGATCGTCCCTTCAGGAAAACTCTGTTTACTGGATGTTATGGGTGTTGTAAGAACAAAGAAATTATCCTGTGCCGTGGGGACAATCACAGCCAATCGTGCTCATATTCACATTCCATTTGTTGCCAAGGAATTCACAGATCAGTGGGATCTACACAGAGAAGAACTTCTGTTTGTAAATCATATCCTATAAGCAAAGGCCAGTTCCCTCTAATTCCCATTGAATTAGACACCCAAGAGCTTTCGAAAATCCCGTTAAGTACCTTTTGCATCTGTAAGTTCCCTATAAAATCCATTGCTCTCCACCTGAGTCTAACGGGTGTTGAATCAAGCCCGTGATGCTTTCTGACTCTCCCCTCACCTCTGTCTGGTGGTGCCCACACCTGCCACAGTCCACAGTCCACAATCCACAGTCCACAGAAAATAAAGACCCTGGTGATGGTTGTGGCGCTTTTCCGCAGAGACACGCTGGGAACGCCCCGGGCGCTGGTGCCCGCGGTGCGAGAAGGGCAGCGAGTCACACACACCCTCCCTGGCACTTTTTTGCATAAAGAATGCTGTGTTTTTATTATAGAAAAATGCTGATATTGGACATCTAATGAGCACACAAAATATTGGGTAGTTATGTTTGTCATTAGGCGTTTTAACGAGCATATTCTCCATGAAGGAGCTCGGTGTCCCCCAGGCAGGGTACGGTCCAACTGCGCGGTGTCTTGCTTTGATTAGGGCTCATTTTAATGGAATAACAGGTTAAAATGCACATAAAACTCACATAAAGGGCCTGCATTTGTGTGTCAGGGCTACTCTAACACGATGCTTTTGCAGCCACTCCTCTTCGCTCTCATTTCCTTACAGGAAAAACAGTCGCTGGCACATTTATCCCAACTCCTGTCATGTTGCAGCATCGCCCAAAAGCTTCATTTGTGTCAAAGGCACCGTTGTGTGTCTGTGGGGGGAGAACAGACGAACAGCGTCATCCAGGGGCAGCGACCAGCGCCGGGGATCACACGTGCGGTCAAGGAAGCTTGTGATGTGCAAAGAGCCGCTCCCGAGCGCCACAGCCCGTCCTGCGACAGCCCCGCCGCCTCCTCCTGAGTTAACGCGACACACTGTGCAATGTCTCCTCTTGAGAACACAAAATGCAACTGAGCTTGTTCATTATTACAGGTCAGCTTCACTCCGGGGATTTTCCAGCAGTTACCCCGGGCCAGAGAAAACAACCCAGCGCCCTTGCCCGCCGAGCTGGAGGGGTGCGGAACAGCCCCGTTTGGAGGGCACACAGTCACAATGGCATTGGGATAGAACTGGCTCTAAAAGCCTCCAGAGATGTGGCCGATGTGGGTGTAAGTCGCCCCCAGGCCGCCCTTGTCCCCCAGCGCTGACTCAACATGAGCCGCTCTGGGAGAAGAGGCAACCCCAGCTGTAATACAACAGCCAACGGATTTCTGTGAGGATGTAAAACATCTTTGTAACAATGATGATTCCAAACCACATTATGTCCAGAGGGAAGTGATATTCGCTGGGTGAATTAAAACTGTAAAACAAATAAATAAATGATCCCATCCCCAGGGGACAATTACAGTCAATTGCTCTTGTACTCTCATCCAATTTGCTGCCAAGAAATTTAGACTATCAGGATTTACACGTGGAAGAATCCCTGTGAGGCATGAATGTCCTAAACGACGGGCAATTCTTGTATGAAATTACGATTTGTAGCTGAAATCCCGACTGTGGCTGAGCAGCAGATACCAGCCCGAGACCAAGAGTCTATGCAAACGTCTGATTACAAACACCCTATTGTCACGGCCATGTAACAACAGTAGCTATTTGTTTGCTGTCATCAGTTTAAGATATTATATTAGTAAGTGCCTTTATCACAATAATATAATGAAAAATGTGATTTCCTCGTCTTGTAGCAGCAGTGACAAAGGAACTATTCACATTTTGCTGGGGAGACGAATGTTCACACGTTGGGAGAACAAAAGCCTAAGAGGAACTTGGCACTCGTTACTTTGGATGCAGCTTCGAGCAGTGGGGTAAAGACCAGAGCAGGTTTAACGTGGAACAGATGAAGCAGATGCACGTCCCACATGGGATACCGGCCTCAAACGAGCCTGGTTAATTGATGTGTCATGTAATGCACCTTCCAAAAAATACATAAGGCGAGCTCTCAGCCAAGCAAGTCTCTTCCAATTGTTATTTTTAGGGACTTAGACACAAGCGCATTTTCCAAGGCACTGCCAGCTAGAAGCAAAAAGGCAAGAAACCAAAGAAGGGAGCTGGACTCACACTTAAAGCCGAGCCTAAGGGTAAACGCCTTGTTGAACTGGGGCTAACAGAAGAGAAGCTGCTAGAAAACAGAGCTGCTGGGCAGAAGGTTCTTGGCTGCAGGTTTCCAACCCCAACAGAACACAGACGACTGGAGAAAGAGGGAGGTCCTGACAGTCCGTGTGCTCCGAGGGGAGTGCGGGGCAATCCCTGCCTATTATTTTCACAATACCTCGCATTCATTACTTTATTTAAAAACAGTGTACTGTGTCTGGAAAACAGGAAGTAAGCCATAAATCTCTAGTTTAAAAGCCATCTGAAGCCTGTGGACCAGATATGTTCTCAATCAGTAGTCAGGCAGTAAATAAACATTTATATACAGCAACTGCTCTCAACCAGCCTGACCTCCGGCTATTACAGGGCACATAAAGAGGAAATTTGTTTAGTCCCGTAAAAGCCCAGGCAATATATCAATAGATTATTAAAAATGGAAACAATGTAGGCTAATGGATTATATTGATTTTAATAAACATAAGTATATGGGATTCAAAGATAAGAGTCAGATATGACATCCTTCCAAGCTCACCTTTAGGGATATCTCCTAAAATTAGCAAAACTATATCTGTCAAGAATGTAAGTGACTGCTATTTTTTGCTTCGCAAATTGATGTATTTTTGGCTGACGGACTAAAATTGGAAGGTCTGCGTTTTTATTTCTGCCTGTGAACCATGAACACAGTCAAAAAATAAAACTTGTACATCTTTTAATGTCGCTGCTGCGCGGAAAACATTTGAAGCAATTGCAGGCTGTCCTCAGGCACGCTGCGCCAAAGCACACACACGCTACTGTGGTTTTGGGGGTTTTTTTGCAGCTTCACAACAGAACAGGTCAAGGCAGCTCTGCAGATCAAACAGCATTAGTAACTGTGACACAACTGGGCCGGAGGAGCTGTGAAGTCTGTTCACATACTCTAAAGGTCAGGGTAGGAAACAGAGTGTTCTGTATGATCGCTGGGGCAATGGGATTGCAGGTTTAATCTACCTCAGCAATTATAACCCGGCTAAATGAGAGCAACCCTTGGTGCTAGACAACGGAACCACGCAAAACCTGAGCTGGTTTCCATTTGGAGGAAAGTTTTCCATCAGCAGCAAGACACATGTGCTTACACCCCAATTATTTAACAGCTCCGAAGGCCTAAATTCACACTTCCCTTAAAGATCATACAAAGCAAATTCAAGTCCCTAATTATGAACATCCTTAAAATCTGGAGTAACTCAGCTCTAACCTTTGTGGAAGGTTCGGATGTCTTCCTAATTTATAGTAAGGACCTGTGTCACGCATTTTATTGTAGCAATCAAATGCTACTTGAAAGCAAATAAATGCAGGGCTAACCTCAAACACTTGAGGCTTTGGATGCATACCCAGAAGTTGGATGCTTGTGAGATAACCATCTGAACTGCCCGGGGTTGTTGACATCACAGAGTGACTATAAGAAATGATTTATCCTGCTGCCTACAAGTGAAAAATGGAGCATAAAGGATCCAGCAAGAACGAGTTCCCTTCATTCCATTGCTAGAGATGATCACAAAGCTCTCTGAGCACGAACTGCTGTCCTCTGGGCATCACTTGCTTTCCATTTCTTCCCTTGCAAAAGGAGGGATTAAAAGCAGGTGAGTATATGTGAGCGTCCATTTATACACTTGAAAGGTCTGGGTTCCCCCACAAAGTTCTACGTAATACTTGGGGTTCTTTTCCCAATTACAAACCGAAGGCTGAAATCTTTATTTAGTGTCAGCTGTTTTCTAAAGAAGAATACACGACTAAACTTAAAGTCAATTTCTAGCACTGTTCATTAGCTCCCAACAGTAGAAATAATACCCTTGCAAAATCCTGAATACCTCACAAATTACTGTAATCTGCAATTATAAGCTACAGTGTTAATGAGGCTTGATTGCCTGTTATTTGTGATGCCACCTATAAACGCTGCTTACGTCTTACACCATATTGAAGTTAACAGTCTGTTTTAAGAAGATCACTAAGAGTCAAATGGACTTTTATGAACACCTTTTGTAATTTCACTTTGTTACTTGGAAACCGACCAGGGCCGCAGCGCCTTTCTCATCCCCACGGAGCCGCATCCGCTCCGGTCTTGCCGTCACCACTTCCCTCCTGACACCCAGCTCTGTGCAAGAGGGACAGTTTTCTTAATTAGGGAGAGTAGCATCTCAATTTTTATGCTTGACCTTTGATCAAGAGTATTTTGGTGAGTCTCTAAGAGGACTAATTGTGTCATTCATATACATAAGGGATAACGTGCCTTGCAGAGCAGTGCAGGAGGCAATAAACAGCTTTTACAAGAGATTAAACGCCCAAGCACAGCCAAAGCATTTAGATAACTGCAAAAGCCATTTATGGACACTGCTCCGGTGCCCAAAACCACTTGTCTTACACAGTTTACTCATAAAAAAGCAGCAAAAAGAGCCCTCGGAGCCATCGCTTTTCTCCCTTCCCCAGTTCAGGACTCGCCGGGGCCGGGCTGTTCCAGGATGGAGCGTCCACCTGCTGTGCTCAAGTACACGGATTTCTTAATTCTTCTTCCACCAAACATATATGCATTTATCTTTCGGACCTCTGGGAAATCTCGGCACCTTTAGCAGGCTCCTGCTAGCATGCGGCATCCCGGGGAAGAGCGCTAATGCATCCCACGCACGACTGAAGCACATACACTATCAGAAAATATTAACACCCATATGAAGCTATTAGAACAAAGCCCACTCCATAAACAGACTTTAAATATGGGTAGCCAAGATAAGAGTAAAATAAAAGGACACATTAAAGTCATATCCCTTTAAAAAATTAAACAAATCCGTTTTATAGTGGTAGGCACTTCAGAAAGCTTATGTTTGAAAATCTAAGGGCAAGTCAATAAGGCATAGCTAATTGGAGAACAAATTGACATTCATAAGCTGCCATTTAACACGACCGTGGTAAACAAGGTAATAGACAGTTAATGCAGTGGAGACGAGTGGAGAACAGAAGCAATCCAGCTTGAATAATGGAAAAGGACCAATTGAGCAAATTCAAAGTGCAAACACTCTGATTTCAGCCTGCTTAGCGGGCATCGCTCACAGCTCACAGCTATAACAGGCTTATTTGGGCTGTTGTCTTTAAAGAATGAGTATGTCAACCAAAAAAAAAAAAAAATAAAAGAAATCTCCATAATGGCAAATGAATCCAGGTTACTAAGTGCACATAGTGATAAGGTTCAGGTGCGTAAATACTAACGGCTGCTTAGCACTGAGAGATGTCCGAATAGCAGCCAGCGAGCAGCGCAGGACTGGCCGGGGCACTGCTTAATGGTGCGTGAGGTTCACAGGAGAGCGGCGAGGCCCAGGCCCAGCCCAGAGCAGCTCCGGGAGCTCCTCCGGGGCCTCTGGCTCCTCAGGTCGAGCTGCTTTCCGTGGCGCGGAGACAACGCAAACCGGGGCCCTTCTCACCTCTGCCACAGCCCCAGAACTCGCTCAGGAAGTCAAGCTCTGATTTCAGAAGCAAAAATGAAATTTTTTTGGTTAAAATTTCAGTTAAGTTTTACATTCGAGGATCCTTGACCAGTTTTTGGATTTTGTGCTTTCTTTCCCAGCGCAGTCTGAAAAGGGTTCTTTACGTATTTACTTACAGCTGCTTTTGCACACCTTCCCTTCCCATTGCACAGCTATAAACATGTTTCTTTCCGGCATTATTCGGCTCGGAATTCACGGCACACCGTCACCCACCACGGCGCGGGACGTGCCCAAGGGCTTCGGGGAGAGCCAAGAACAGGCCCCGTCCCACGCAGCATGCGCGCGGTTGTTATCGTCTACCATCTCATATCAGGTTACGCCTTCGCCAGACTTCCTTATCCTCTGCCCTTAAGAGAAGCAAAGCACCACTGCAACGGTTAATACTAACAATTTACATGGCGTCTCGGGCATTTTGTCTAAAATTAATGAAGTCCAGCCATTACCAATTAACGTCATGCTCTTTCCTCCCCTCCTCGGAAATGGATTAACGTTCCCCCGGCGCTCACAGGCTCCTTCGCCATCCTCCTGCCCGGACCGCACAGACAGCTAATGCTGCTCCACAACCTCCAACTTGTTCCTGGGTTTCCCATGTGCTTGCAAAGAGAAACCCAGTTTGCGGAGGGCTGGTGGTGACCCCGTGTGCCACCAGCAGGGCCACATCAGCCTCAGCTCCCTCTGATCCATCGGCTCCTCTCGGCCCAGACACTCCTGGAGCACTCAATGGTTTCTTTTTCAGTCTCTGGCTTTGTTTCATTCACTGATCAATCCAGAGCTCCAGTTCGGGGCTGCGCAGTTATCTGCCGTTACCCTGTTCCACAGAGACATCTTTTGGAGCCTTTCCTGATGAACACATTTCCTCTCAACTCAGAATTCCAGACCTAGAATTCAAGGCACCACAATGCTGCTGAGTGTAAACCATTCTTAGAACCTTCCCGTGTTTCGGCTGTTAAGACCACACTACAATCCCATCTCTCTAATTCCAATTAGTGTCTTCAGCAGACAGTTCCCAGTTCCCACCAGAGGTTTTGCTTTGTGTTTCTCTCCTGTAAACCTGACAGATCTCCTTGTCACCCTCCCTGCCTCAGATTGTATAAAACAGTCTTCCCCAATGCTCTTCAGAAACCTGGATCCCATCCAATCCCAATTTAGCCCTTGAAGACTTAAATACACCAACAAGACACTTTTTGTCACAGAAATATTTTTGTGTTCAGACGGCCCTCAAAATAGATCTGGGAAGATTTTTAGATATGTCTATATTAGGGGTGACTAAACCAGAACAGATATAATAAGCAGCAGCATTTTGCAAGTGAATAGGCAGATTTTTCCCCCCAGGCGATTCATGGCCAGATTTGGGCTCCGCGATGAGCAGTGTGGAAGCTGCATCTCTAACAACAGGAGCGGCTTTTGCAGCGCTGGAGACTCTTGGATGCGTTTCCTCTGCGCACACATGAAAGAGCATCTCCAGTACAGCGGGATTTCTAACAGACGCCGCTGTATATTAACCATAACCTCTTATTTTTGCTGGTATACCATGTGCTTGTAAGGCTGATATTGATAGTCAGAGTCTCTTAAAGCCTGCAAATTAACTAACCACACACAAGTAAATTATGGCAGGGCAGCTGTGAAGGATGCTTTCTCTAAAGCATCGACTCATGTAATTGATGACAATAGTTTCCTTTTTAACTGGTTGCTGCTCCGTATAGCGGGAGGCGGCAGGAATTGCATATCCTCCGGTGCTAGGCGACAGCCAAGATAAAGCAGATGCTCACTAGGGTATTATCCCTTATGCAAACAAATGATAATTTCCTTCATAAGCGACCTGACCCATCAGGAATTATGTACGTGTGGGCTGCCACCCATTCCGAACTTGTTCCGCCCACAAGTTGGCACAACCGGCTGCCAGCAGCCCCCCTGCCTGGTGACGTCCCATGAAGACGCACCCTTGAAAGCAGAGCTATTTCCATTCGGATCGGCCTGTGCTCCAGAACCAGCAGTTGATTGTTGGAGATGATCAGCACCAGCTCTCCAAGGGTCTCCCTCCCATCCCAGACCCATCAGCAGCTTTCCCATGGTCACTCGCAGCCCACCCACACAAAACGGGGTTTGTCCGACCGTCCTGCCCGTCCCCATGCCCATGGGAAGCCCCCAGCAGCGCCAACCGCGACAAAAGGCCTTTTCCCCAAATGATTTCCAATTTAGAAAGAGCTCCAGATGTGCAACCGCTGCTCGAGGCATTAACGAGTTTGTACAGACAGTCGCAGCCCAACAGCCCCGGCGCTTAACGAGGGGCTGCTCGCTCGGGGGGGCGGCACAAAGGCAACTGTGAGCAGAGAAGTGGGTGCACTGGGATATAAAAGATGGTGAAGTTTATTTTGCCCAGAGTTACAGCGAGGACTGCACAGGGGTAGTTCATTGTTCTGTTTTCATAAAGTCATTTAAGTAGCAAATGGCCCCTGAAACTGATACTATGATTTGAGTCATGTTGGAAGACATATTGAATTAATGATGCAGGTGTGGGTTGTTGTTCCAAAAACTTTTTTATAGCAACAGTGGGAGAGGAGAAGGGGAGGGGGGGAGTTAAATGAAAAGATTTGGTCTATGTTATGTTTTTCTAATATTTGAATTTTAGCTAAGATTACTCTTTCTCCTCTCTTTAATATATTGTTTTAAATAAAAAATGCTAATAAATCTTGAGAGAAATATGTCATAGTGGAGTTTAAAAACTGTAGTGCAATATATAACAGTTCATAAAATATTCTATTCAAATAGCCAAAATTGTAGTGCATTTGGACCAGAAGTAGTTAACTGCAGGAACAGCATTTTATTAGCTACTAAAATTAAGAAAGAGTACTGCTGTTTCACAGCCAGATAATTAAGTACCGTTTTCTCTTTTTTAATACTATAAAATTAAACTTCCTGTTGAAGTGGCCTGGTGGGGACTGCAGGCAAAGGGTCGGCTGATGAGCCCGCGGGGCAAACCCAGAAACACAACATAGCACTTATTCACACAGGACTTTAACGGGGTGGAAAACACCCATTGAGGGGAAAAACGCTGCAGTAAGCGAAAAATTGCAGGTAATAAATCAGAGATCCATTTTTTCACATCATTTTGCCTAATCCATTCAATCTCAGCGCAAAGGAATCTATCAGAAACAGAAGCCACTGCCCTCGCTTCTACGCCTCCAAATGTTATTAGAACTGTAGAAGCAGTGAAAGAACTCATTAAACCCAGAGCACTGACGAGATGTTCCCGGCCCGCAGCTCCTCTTTGTTAGTGACAGTTTTGCTAAGTCTGGTCTTTACAAGAGATTATACTCAAGCTCTTAGTCAGGGTGAACTTTTTCTCCGCATTGTTTTATAGGGCAGTTTTCCCCACTCTCTCACAATATCTACCCAGAATTAACGGTCAGTAGCAGGATAATGCCCGGTTAACAAGCTGGAGTAGGTGTGTTTCTTTCACCCATCAATCTTATCTACGACTCTGGATGCTGTGCAAGTTTGGCCTGTTTTGACCGAAACGCACAAATACTGCAAAGAGAATTATCCCGAATTCTGACAGTCTGTAATTAAACAGAGAATTTACACTTTGCAGCACACCAGTAAATGAAAGATTGTTGTACAAAGCAGGCAAGAGTCTCACCACTGACCACCCAGCCTCGGTTGATTTTCTGAAGGCTTACTAAGTCATAAAATCGTCTTCAGTTTCACCAAACCCTACCAGTGCAACTTCTGTTGGTCTGCTCAAATATTTAATGTTTTGTCCAAACCCACGTACTAATAAAATGCTTCCATACACCACAAAATTACCAAAAGGGATAATAAGGTTCTGGTTAAGGCACTTTATGAGGTTTTGGGAGATCCAAGCCACCCCTTCCTTGCAGATGATGTCCTGTGGACACTGTGCAAACCACTTGATGGGAACGCATCCCCACCACACGTCGGCATCCAGGTAACTGGGTGCCTGCTCTAAAATACTCAGTGAACTCCTTCAGTCACTCCCCAGCCTACGGGCAGACAGACGGGACAATCCACCCCCTCTGAAACAAAACCACCGGAGGTTTGGGGTTGATTCCCCGTCCGCGTGTGTCACGTTGTCGCTCTTTGCACCCGGATCCTCGGCCCAGGACCCCGGCACAGCCTGGGCTGCTCCAGGAGCATCCTCCACAAGGAGCCCACAAAACACCAACACCACTTACATCATTTAAAGCCTGGAGTGATTGCAATATTTCATTACATCAAAATATTGCTTCAGTTTCAAATTTCTAACAGTATACATTCGTTCTACAGAAAAAATGTAGAAGAAATCTCTGAAAATACATAGTGACACTTGATAATAGTATGAACATGTTCACTTTATTCTGCTACAGCGTTTTACTTCTATTTTTCTTCTGAAACAAAAATTCAGGAAGATTTGACTAAGACTTATGAGGCATTTTGATGTACTGTGGGTTTGGCACCGTTTCTGGCATTAGAGCATCACATTTGGTTTGCAAAGAATAACCATAAAAACTGTGCGAAGCAGGCGGGGTTTGCCCTGCGCAGCTCCCACCACCGACCGTGCGTCAGCGCGGGTTCCTGGGAGCTCAGCGCCGCAGGGACCTCAAGAGACTAAAAGTACTGGAGCCTGGTTTGATTTCTCCCAAGAACGGGGACAGCAAAGAACAGGAGATGGTTTGTATGGACCCTTTGTTGTGTCTCCTCATAGCTCCCTGAAACCCGGGTAAAACTCACTGACCAAGCATCACCTAACGCCCCCATGGGACCAACAACTTCAGCATCATCCCATTTGAGACACGGTGAAGGTGCCGAGAGCCGCCCGGCGTTCTGCCCATCCTGCCGCCAGCACAACCTTCTGCTCAGCAAAAGGACATTTCAGACACACCGAGCGCGTCCCATTGGCAAACGGCAGATCCTGCTGGACGGAATCAGTCTGCAGGCTCACAAACAGACAAACAAAGACCAAACGAACACTCGTTCTTCCAGAGCTTCACCCCACACGCTGAACACCAGCGCCGCAGGGGAGGCGAGGACACTGCTGCCGGCTCTGCCAAGCGTCTCGGCGGGATCCAAACGCATTCTCCTGGTTTCACTTGAGGTGTGTGTTTCTGGCCGTTCCCAAACGGCCCGTTTTACCAACCCCGACTGTCTGCAGGATACAGTAGCTGTGAAACTTTATTGAAGGCTTTGCTTGCAAAATCCTTTTGTGCATTACGGTAACGTAACGCCACATTTTCATAGCGAAATACATTTAAAACCTTAAAAGCGAAAATAAAGTCTTTTATGTCGCTATTAACTTTGAGCAAAGCCCGGTTATCAGGTTTCAGCCCTCTGTTCTTGGGCCGTGCATCAGATCGCTCCCCAGATAAGGCAGCACAGGCGGGATCCCCTTCATGCTCCCGGGGGCTCCAGGAGGGACCCGCACCCGGCCGGGCCGCGGGAAAACTGCTTTGATTAGAGCCATAACCAGCCGCTTCGAGAGGGAAAATCACACTACATCATGTTTAGTCTCATTTAATCTAATACCGGTCGCTAATGGGCTCTGATCTTTCTTGTATATGTAAGGAATTCATTCCAACTGGTCAAGTGTCAAGATTCGCTTTTGCATTTCATTTGGGGCGCTCGACGCCTGATACCCGAGTAGGGCAGTACAAGCTGCTTTTGAAATCAAACATGAAGATCTGAAAACACAAGAGTTATGAACTAATACTCTAATATTTTTTCTATTTATTTCCTATTAACTTTCAAAACGACAGCAAGCGTATAAAAATGAGGACAAGGCTCAGTCCACGGGGTAAACGTTCAGGAAAAGGCACGGGTACGTTCTTCTGGATTTGTTTGTTTATTTTCAGAAAGTGTCAGAACGCAGCTCAACAGCAGAAAACATCCTGAGGCTGGGGAAAGGCCTAAGAAACAGCAACCCACGGGAAGCCCCCGCCATCTGCCCCAGCATCCCGCTGCCGCCGACCGCTGCTCCAGCCCCTGCCTGCGCAAAACCTACATTTCATCATTGAAAATTCATTGTTACTGCACAGACCCGCTCCCCCCAGCCGCGCCCTTTGGGTGCCAGGCGAGCGGCACAGGAACCGCTGCACGGGGCTCCCTAATTGGCGGCAGAGCCCCAGCCCAGCCGACATCTGCAGCTGGTTGTGGTGACAATAAATCAGGGCTGGGGGTTTCGGCGTGGCCGGCGGCCAAGGAGTCTCCTTCCCATTGAGCCAAGGGATGGAGACAACAGGGAGGACGGGGGCAGCTCCGGCGTGCAGGGGTGTCTGGGGACAGGAAAACCACTGGGACATATCTCCAACCAGCCCCACTTAGACTCGCAGCTTTCTAAGAAACAAGCTGGACACAGGCCGGACAAACACCTTTCTCCCAGCACCGAGCAGCGACTTATCCAGGAAGACTCAAAAATATCAGATATTAAAACGAGGGCAGGAATGCAGGAGCAATTGCTTCGCAGAAATGCGGGGTCCATACCCCATCCTAAGGGGATTTCAGAGCTGCCCGAGCCGGTGGTTGTTCTGTGATCACCCAACGCCGCTGCAAACGCGTCTGCAGAGCCGGTTACAATCACCAGGTGGGATGCTCAGCCCCAGACGCTGGTTTCTCGGGGCCTGTGGCGCTGGCAGCTCAGCGCAGCCCTCGGCTCAAACACCCGGGTGGAACAGCCGCCTGGGCCGGGCGGTGATCCGAACTCCCAACAGCGAAATTCAGACTACGGGGAAAAATGATCAAAGGCTGAAACCGCTGTCCAAACCAACTAAGAAACTGAAATTCGTAGCCAACAGAGCAGAACTGTTCATTTACATGCTGACATGTCTTTTCTGCTGATCCTTGCAGCACAGTTTTGTACCGGGTCTGGAAGAGTTGTCTTCTGCACTAAACATCCACCTCATTTACAAGATCACAGTTATTGTTAGTGCGAATCCAGCTACATGAGCAACAACCAACACCTCTGGAGTGCAAAATCCCTACAGATTGTTGAAGAGTGATTCAGTTATGGAAGAATTTAGTCCTTTGAAAACCACAGAAACAATTAGCACAATTAAGAACGCATCTGCCACAGACTGCGACGCCTTTGCCAAGAGTAAACAACCCGCTATTGCACCGCTTGGACGTGGCGATTCGCATTTGCAAAAATAACATCTGCCAGGAAGTATTTCTAGAGCTTATGTAAGCTCTAAAATCCATGGAAGGAGCTGTGCATGATATCCTGTTTGAAGGCATTTCTAATTTAAATTAACGATCTGAAGGATATCTCAAGGCAATAATGATCTTATTGTACTAAACCCTGCCCTAGCCGAAATGAGTTATGAATTCCTCCAGTGATTCAGTGGTTAACATTCTGAATCGCAGCTAACGGGCGCGATGCTGAGCCCCAGCACCAGAGGAGGTGAAGCTATACGGGCTGTCCCCAAACCCCCTGCCTGGCCTGGAGCAGCCGCAGGTGACAAACCGCGGCTCCTGGGAAGGGAACCACATCTCGGCCGGGCTCCTCATGGCCAACACGGGACCCGACGGAGACGCCAGAGCCCGAGGAGCAGAGGCCGGAGCCGTGGACGCCCAGGGGAAGGCGAGCTGGCCGCAGGGAGAGCTGCGCCCGCAGAGACGACCCGACATTGGGACCGACCGCGGGAGAAGCGGAATACGACTGCGCAAGAAACTCCTGGAAAAACCACATCGCGCATGCTGTTTGCTAAGGATCGTTCTTGCTGTGGTGGTGATTTGCACATTTGTAAGTCCGTATGTCACGCATATACAGAACGGAGTAAAAAATAAGATGGATAAAATTTCCCTTTGAAAAGATATAGAACCAAATTGCCCCTGAAAATGGTGCTTTCAGCAGCTGAGAAAAGCAGTCTGTTATTTTACCTGTGGGCCGAACTGCACGTGAAGCAATTGGGCAGGACTTGCACTGCGTACTTGTTTCACAGCCATTACTATGAGAACCCAGGCCCCCTCACCGCAGAGCCCAAGGCAGTTACGTACAGCTGGGAACAGCCTCTTTCATACATCATCTGCATTTGCTCAAATTTTGCCACTTCTTATGCTGTTTGAGTTGCAATAAACTAAGCGTTTACTCCAAACACAGCTCTATTTTAAGCTCTGAAAATATTGTTAGCATTAGGTTTTGTGCTCAGTTATGAACCTAAAGGACATACCAAGCTGCAAAATGTGACTCACTAGAAGTATTACCAAATCCACAGTCCATTTCCAAGTGAAATATCAACAGGTTTATTGTTCTGATACATGACTGGGAGTCAGTTGGTGTTTTCTCCGCTCCGCTTCCTTTTGAGCGGAGCAGATCTGCCTGAACCCCTAATTCAAAACACAGCTTTCACTTTCCCAGCCCACGTGGCCAAAAAGCCACTAGTGTGAGTGTAACTAATCAGTGCTTAATAATTAATTATTAACAAGCGCACGTATCTCTGGCTGCGGCCATGCAGGAGCCCTCGGCGCAGCACACCCAGCGCAGCGCCACAACTGGCATTGCTCTTTACACCATCCTCCCCACTCGTGCCTGACGTTACACTCCAACGTGAACCACGACGAACTATAGAGACAGCAGGATGCCACGCGGCAGGCGCACAGCACAAAAACCTGCCCGCCTTGGAAACGGCTCATTTATTTCCCTTGTTCCTCTCCTTCCCAGTGTACACTTTATTACTTTAAGGCACTTTTCTCAGGGACAAACTTTGCCTCCCATTATTTCTAGCTTGTACCCAGTGTTGAAAGCCTGAAAAAAAATGATAAATTAAATGAGAAGGAAATGTTTAAGGGTTCCTATTCATAACAAAAATACTTAAGGCAGCTTTGGCCATGAATCTTCCACAAGCCAGCTGAGATACACATAAAGAACCTGATTCAGAAAAGAAGTGTGGAGGACTTTGGTGGGCGCCTGCTGTTCAGTGGATTTATGGGGGCAGAGGCTGGTATGTGGGGAGAGTCCGGGCAAGTAATTAGTTCCTTGCAGAACTCCAAGATGGAGTTAGATTTTCCAATTGTTCAAAGGCGCTTTACCCAGGCAGTGGGTTCGCAATGGGCAGCTCTGCCTTCCCGCTGCCCGGCGGCTGCTTGTTCTGCGGCTGAGGCCGCACTCCACTTGTGTGTGAAGATTAATGAGTGATCAAGTCCTGTTTTTTTGGCAGCGGGGACACGTGCATCTAATTAAAGGATTGAGAAATCTGGCAGAAAAGTCCCACGGTGTTTTTCAAAGCCACCCAAAGTTTTTGTTTGGTTTAATTTTCCAGTTATGCCCAGTTAATAGGGATTAGCTTAAAAACCTCATTTACCTTTTTCTATGTATGTCAGCTCTTGAGTTAACGTAGTGGGGAAACTGCTAGATCCATAAATCCTGTGGGTTTAACTCATGTGTTTACCCTCGGAACAGGAACGGGCCTGGGCTATGGCAGAGCGGTGCCGCTGTCATCATGTCTCGCTCTGCTGAACCATCTCCTGCCCCGGGTCCCCAGCATGTCCCTCCATGTCCCCATCATGTCTGCAGCAAACGGCAGCTCCTGCCAACAAACCAGGGTTCTGGGTTCTTTTTAGTCCTGGAACCCACAAACTGAACCAGCACCACCCATTCCACAAACAAAACCAAGCAGAACTCCTGCAAGAACTGGTCAGACACGGACAGAAATGTTTAAACTCTACACGCTGGTGAAGATATAGCGGCTTCTTTCTACGGGTACACTTGCTCACAGCCCTCCCCACAACGAGAATCTCCCTCCGCTTTGCAGGTTTCCTTACACAATTAGAGAATAATACATTATTGCGGATAATTCACTCTGAAGTGCTGCAATACAGTGTGAGAAGAGGCAGTTTGTCCACGAGACGGCAGAGACCCGGGTGAGACAGCCGGTTCCGCTGGGTAACCAGCCCTGGAATAAACCCGCGACACGATAATCAGCCCGTGTCTGCCTGCTGGTAGCAGGAACAGACCAAGCTTTAAGCCGCATAAACTGGTGAAACATATTCATCCTTAATTTGAACCACGTCCACGTTCAGCTGTGCTGAGCACCACGACCTTCCCGTGCAATATCTCCTAACGTCCAAATTTGCCTGGACTTTCAATTATCCAGACAATAATGAAAACATGTTGGTAAGGCAAGCGTCAGGTTACAATCACAAATTCTTCCTTCAATAACAGCCATAAAACAGAGACCTAAAGCATGTTTTTTGCTTTTTTTCCAAACATTAGCAACTCATCTGATACTTAGCCCAAGGATCCAGTTTCCTGTAAGCTGATGACATGTGAGACCACAACCCTGAGGCTGATATTAAATTATACATATATACATATATAAATATACAGAAAGAAAACCTGTGAAATTACAGACACAGATGTGTTATTGGTGTCATAATTTTTTTCCATTAAACACCGTATTAGGTTTATCCCCCTTCTATACTTGAAAATCTTCACGTATAAAAGATGAATAGCAACTTCTCAAGGGGATCCTTGTGGTTTAACCTTGTTACAGGAGGTCAAATGCAACACACAAACTGTATTGGTACAGAGATGACTGTAAAATGGAATTAGCCTTTTGCTCTCTGTTCAAATGGAAAGGAAGCAAACCTTCACACTTCTGAACCGCTCCTGCTCCAGAACCCCAAATGGGACCTGTGCACACAGGCCCCAGAGAAGCCTGAAGAGCACATTTTGTACAGATTGAAGAGCACATTTTGTAGAGAAAGAACTAACAGCATGACACTCAGAGTCTGACAGGCACGATATCACACTTTTGAAACACTGAACCACAACAGTTTAGGTTAGAAGCCTCTTGTGCACACAGGACTAACCTGCTCAGGTGACACAGGTACGAGCTTCTCTGCCAGCTCTCCAGTGTTCTGCGCCGCAGGAAGACGAGATTCCTTTAAATTAAACACAAAAAACAAACATAAGAAACAGAGGTGGTGGGAAGGGGTGTAGAAAGAACTCAACTTTCTGACCTTTCTCGGCCACTCTACCAGCCCAGCACTGTCCCCACACACAGCCCATGTCACAGCGCTGCCAGCTCGCACAGATACAGGATATTCCCATGGTTTGTAACAAGGGACCCGGGTTCCCATAGGGGAGGCACAGCCGCACCAAAGCCGCAGGAAGCCCCAGCAGCAGCGGGTGGGGTCCAGCAGCCACAGCTCATCCCAACCACCACGGCCTCCCCAGCCATCAACAACCCGCACCGCACCTGTGTCCCCCTCAGCCCATTAGCAGAGAAGGTTAATTCTTCATCTGCTTAATTAATCTACAACATACACTGCAGGACAATTAGGCCCATGTTGAATTTGCAGATTTCCTGGCTCTGTTAAAACAACACGGACAACGCTATAAATATTTATATATCACTATAAAGGAAGCAAGCGCTGTGATGTGGGATGTCGCTGGTACTCGGCACACCTGGGACGTCCTCCCCACGCCCCCGCAGGGGTTGGTGCAGCCAGGGCCAGCGCCTGTGCCCCAGGTTGAGCTCAGGGTTGTTGTGATGAACAAGGAGTGTGGCCTGTGGGCTGAACATCTCACAAGTAGCTGAGCACAGAAAGTAGTTCCCACCACAATAATTAACACCTCCAGATAATTATGATCGAGACCCTATCAACCGACACCCAAAGAGGAATGTCAAATCGTTATTTTCTCATAATGCCCTTGGTAGCGTCTCTGTTGGGATCTCATAAGGAAAAACTTCCTTCTCCTCCAGATGCTGAGCAGGCAGGACATCTGCAGGCCTTATGAATTTTACAGTCACTTGAACAGAAACACAGAGCATAAGAACTTCCAAAGGAAGACACCAGCAGCAACACAATAAAGATCTTCATTATTTTTCCTTGACATTTTCATGACAGAATTCATGTAGAACATGAAAAAGCATAAGGCATGTTTACTGGATGTTTTATAGTTCAATAAAACATAAATAAACAGCTTTTTAGATCAAAGCTGCCTAGAGAAGGAAGCACTGTGGCTTCTGAGACCAAACTAATATATCACATAATGTGAAGTTAAAAGAAGTAGCCCTGGCACTCCAGCTCTGCTCCGGAGGAATCCCAGCTTAAAGGCGCAGCGCCTCGCATCTGGCTCCTTATTCTCTAAGTATCTTTAAGAAACAAGCACAATGGAGGTGGTTTGGTTTTTGGAGTACCACCATCTGTCTTGTGAAGCCTTCTGCGATGAGATTTTTAGGTTCAACTGTTTGCTCCTTTTTTAATTGGACTCACAAGGCAATTTCACCGGTTCTGCTCACACCGGTCACGTTACCTCCATGTGAGCATTTGCAGGGCTGTGATTGCACGTGACGCCATCAACCGTACGCAGACCCAAGTCTGGCTTAGTCAGCTGCAAATCCAAAGCCCAATGTCGTTCGGTTGCCATCCTGATAAACCTTTTCCATGTCAGTTCAAAAGAACAGCACACGATGTCAGACATGTGGACTTTTTATTAGGGCCGTACTTCGGTTTGCGCCAGAATAAACTCAGTGCATACCTGCACACATATTCCAGGATCTTGTGCGGTTTGCTTTTCCATTCCTGCCAGAAACTGTGTGGATTGTGACTTTTAAGCATTATTGACGATCATGCCTCAGTCTGTTTCCTGGTCTGCGTTTTATATCGTGTTCTTTGCATGGCTATATAGGCTTTCGCAGTTATTTTGGTCCCATGTCTCCTAATATGGGGTAGTGGGAAAATACCGCACAGCGCTCATCTTGGTATGCGTGTATTAATCTAATGCCAGGGTACTGCTGGCCACTCCTAAAATAGTCATAAGCCCATCAAGACCAGGGCACCCCTTAAACAGCAAAACCTTCCACGGAGACTCGGCACAGCTTTACCAAGCCAAAAAAGCCTGTCTTTGCTCAGGATTCCCTCCTGGGTTGGAAGTGCCATCCCCCGCGACGCAAACCCACTGCCGCGGTGGTTTCTCAGGAACTCAAGCGCGTCTGTGGCCGAGCGCTAAACCCCGACGAGGTCCAGGACCTGTTCCAGCCTCAAGGATTCTCAGGTCACGCTCGCTCGAACGTACAAATGGAAACAGCGCTTTCCTGACTGCCTTTGTGGTGACTGTGCCCAGCACCTGAAGGCCAGGCTGTGCTTTTTCTGCCTCACACATCATCACCCTCGGCCAGAATTAACTGGCAAGACTGGTGATGATGCGTGAGGCCAAACAGAATCCAGCCTGAGCTGCCAGGGATGCCTTGGCTCCGCAGCGCTGACAGCCCTGCACAGCAACTACAAGCAGGTCTCAGAAAGTTGGATCCTGAATCACTCGAACGAGTCTGAGCTGCGGGGCCGGGCCCCAGAGATGCACGGGCGCTGCTGGCGGGAGGCAGAGAGGGGGGAATGGCGACTGCGCCCCAAAAGTGCTGCCCACACAGCACAGGGGGCCGGGCAGTGCAGAGGGAGGATCCGTCCACCCTCGGCTCCCGCGTCCCTGAGCAGACACGGAGCCGGAGCAGAACAGGCGTCCGGCCCGACGGCCCCGGGGAGGCACCGCGTCTGCGCCGCGTCCCACCGCGCTGCCGGCATCCAGGTTGTCCCTGTGCACGCCGGAGTGGGGAATTTTATACCAAATGTGCTTGTCTAAAAATATCTCACTTCTGTGTTTTTTGACCGTATGCCCAGGATCATGAAAATTTTTCCGTAGGAAAAAAAAAGCTGAAAAAAACCCTTAAACTCAAAACATCTTGGAATGATTTGACCATTTTCTTCTTAGGACATTCTCTCCTTTTTATAACATGATGGGGTTTCTCCTGAATTTAAAACATCAATTTGGCCTGACATTAGGAGAGTGTTCATTCTTCCAAACCATAAAGATCAGAGACTACAAACTGTTGTTTCTTAAATGTTTCACGGCAAAAGGCATTCAAAGCAGAACATTAACACAAAGTTCTTCTGTAAAACAATCTGGGAAGTGTAATCTCTGTAAGAGGTTTTTTATGCACCGTGGTTAATTGTTCCTGACAGTATGATTTTACATCGGGCATTTTTTGTAAATTCAACACCATTCAGACTTTACGGCAGGTAAGATTCCTTACAACTGCAAAAATCTTGACCATGTCTAAATTACTATTGCAGAATGATGTTCGGTTTTTTTTTTTAATACAAAATATTGGGACCAAATCCTCTCCTGTGTTGAAGCTTGTACCACTAGAGACGACTTCGGAGCCTCTTCCCCAGCGCAGCTCCAGACTGAGTCAGAAGGAGCTTTTGCACATTTTGAACACAGCGGAGAGCAAAGTGGCAGGAAAAGAGAAGCATCTGCCCGTGTTGTTTTCCCTTCCATAGCCCCGCAGCAGGAGTTCGTGAACACACCTGCACCGTCCTTCACAATCAGGGCAAGGTTTAAAAACCTGGTACATGAGGAACGGTCACTTTCTGAGTATTTCTTACAAGAAATTATTCAAACCCACCAAATGTAACCTGGAGAAGGTTGGTCCTTTGCTGGCAAACCCCTCACATTGCATCACTCCCGGGCATGGTGGGCGACTACAAGGAGAGCTCTTGCTATGAAAATGACGGGTTTTATGGTGTCTCTCTAACCACTCCCCAGACCTCACTCACCATCCTAGGGGGCAGCTCACACAGAAAGCGGGACTGGGCTCCAACCCGCTTCGCCAGGCTGAATTACCTGTGCATTAGCTCTGATTCACACCCACACATGTACACATGAAAAACCCCTTTCGTCCAGCTCACTATACCTTGTAAAATATGGGTTATAAAAACTTTATGGAGCCTGTTCCTCCGAGGGGCTCATTCCAAAGCACAGTACGCAAAACCCAACTCTTTTATAGCATGGCAGAAAAAGGGCTCAGTCTACACAGAGAGCCCCTATGAATGAGAAACAGGATCGGGCCTCCACATGGACCACACAGCCTTGACCGGGTCGCTTCGAGGGCAGCACATGAATCTGTGTCTGAAGAAAACTGGCAGGTGAGAAAACACTGGTCCTTTCTACTCCCAACTCGTCCTCACCACAGCTGGGTGCAGCTCCACCAGAAAGGCCAACAAGAAGGCGGCTGCGCCAAGAACGGGCCCCGTACAGCGGGCACCACAAGGGCATGTCCAGAAAGTCACGGACGACCTCGAGCAGCTGGAGACAAAGGTTTTCACCTGCAGTGACTTCGCCCAGATCCGACCCACTCGCAGGTGGGCAGGAAGCTCCAGAGCAATGGACTCATCTCCTAAAAGGGAGAATGAGGCTCCTGGCAATTCACAGACCTGAGCATAGAATGAGCAACAATAAATGCCCAGAGTGTGATAGTTATGAAAATTAGAGAGTAATACAGGCTCAATGTGACAACGTTTTATGTGGAGGCTCAGACCGAATCCAAATAGTTTCCACGTTTTCTCTCCAGCGATTCCCTCAACACCTGACCGGGGTTTCACCTTCGGCTGCGCTGTCTGTACCTTCCGCCTGCTCTTTGTTCTCTCTGAAACTCACCCGCCAACTCCACTCCTCAACCAGATTCCTAATTTAGGTGATCTGAACTAGTTCACCCTCAGAGATACTTTACACTTGTCCAGCAAATCGGTTTTCTTGGTGCATGGTTGAATTATTCATTATACTTTTTTTTCTAGGATGGAGAAGTTACTAAAAGGCTTCTTTCTTGTATAAAGCATTTTCATGTTTGACTATTAATTTTTAAAATCTGCTGTAAGTCTACAGTACTTTACAGTTGTTTACCTAGCCTTTTAAAATTTACCATTAAAGCTTGCAAGTGTGCACGCATGCGCATATATACATATGTATAAACTTATACAAAGAGACGGTCAGGTATTTAGTCATTATCTTTCTATTCTGACACTTGTTGCCCAGGCATAGAGTGTCAACCTTCCAACACAGATCTATCCCTGATGGGAATCATCGGCGCATCCCCCGGCACCAGCAACATCTCCGGGGTACCCGAACACCAGCGGCGATGTCCCCACAGAGCAGCACAAGCACCGTGCAAACTCTGAGAACGGGCGCAGCTCCTCCATCCAGCCCCACGGCTTCCCTGGCACCTCACCCGGAAAGCAGCTACCATGACTTTTGGTGTCGGAATTACACGTACCATAAAATACAACGTCACCGTTGTGTGCAATATTAAGCCAATACTGGCTCCTTGCTCGGGGATCAGCCGGGCTGCGTGGCATCACGCAAACGTCCTGCTGCTTCTGCCTGCTCGTTCTGCTTCGTGTGCCCACCTCAGCTGGGAAATGGGGCATTTTTAAAGCTCCAGCAGCTCCATGAGGTCACTGTAGCTCCAGAAAGCTGTAAAACCTGCCTGGCCCGATGGCTCAAGCAGCTACAGGTCTTTTTCATTACAGAACAGATATAACCCTATGAAATTATTATAATAATAACATCATTTATTTCAACAGGACTGAAGCAAAAAAGCTTTATGGTGGTGTTTTATATGCAACATGTGCACTATAAATATTTCCATAAAAACATGCATTAAAATATAAAGTTGGCAAAAAGAAATCAAAAGTCAGGAGAAAAAAAAAAAAGATCCAGTTAAACAAGCATTAAACCATAAGCCATGGAACAGTGAATAACGAGCCCTGCCAGCCATGGCAACAGGCCTTCCTTTCTCTGCTCGCAGCTCCTTCCAGCACAAAGGTACCAGCCAAGGGAGCCGTGGGGAAAGCCCCGATAAACTCACACGCCGCTGCCCTCGTCTGCCGCCCTCCCGGTTACGGGAAAATCCTCCTTGTTTTGTCACAAACTGGGCTTCACGGAACAGAAAGTCTCCCCCTCTTCAGAAGCAGTTTCAGGGTTCAGAGGTTTTGACCCCTTTGGCTTCAAATGCAACAAAGGTGTGAAGGAAGCCGTATCTTTCCCAGCGCCGGATGCCGAGGAGCTCGCGGTGCCCAGGCCCGGCGGTGCTGGAGGCCTCGGCGCATCGGCTGCCAAACCCCAGCAGGCGTTGTTTACACCCACAAACACCCGCACACCAAAACGCTGCTTCCCGGGCCAATTCTGCTGTAACACATCATCCCCGAGCTAACTTGTCAGATTAGTTTGTCTACAAATATGTTCACACTTGGAAATATCTCCCTTCTGTGAACAGCGATCCATTAAACATGCATCCCTCTGTTTTCCCCATCTTGCTCTCTGTACATAAAATAAGTTCGCTTCTTTTGTCCTCAGTAAATGCCTATTCCACATTTTTGCATGTTTTAAATATTCACGCATATGAAAGAAGCTGTAAAAACATTGCATGGCTTATTTATTATTTAGTGTACACACTTTTTCCTGCAGAATACCAAAATAAAAAACATTTTAGTCTTTTTTTTTTTTCTTTTCATTTCCTTTGTATTTTATTTCCATTACCCTGCTCGTTAAAGTTTAAAAACTGCTTTGTTTCCTGACAGTCGGGATTTACACGTCTTTCTGTCAGGGAATATATTTGTAGCTGCCAACATGATGGCAGAGGGGGGGTCGGACGCAGTGGGAACTTTCGGCTTGTCATATAAGGGTCCGGTGCGCCTCGAGGAGCCCCGAGTCACGCTAACGTGGCTGCTGGAGGTGCCCAGAGAATTCAACCAGGAGCACTAACACATCCTGACCCCAGACTTGGGAAGAGCTCTGAGTTCAGATACGCAGCCTACAGCTCCTAAAGGATAAACACAGGGACACTTCGCTGCTGACAATAAAATCTCTGCCACGTGTCCATCTTTCCACAAGAGTGACCTGATTCATAGATGAGTCAGGATGAGCTCTTCAACAGCCCAAACCAAAGAACGTCACGCAGGAACTTCACCCTTAACAACTCCGCGGGTTGTGGCATCTCTTCTGGAATGAGACAATTCCAAGGGTAAATAAGCTTCATTCTCAGATATGTGCACTCTAGTTTGTGTTATTTCCTCTTTGCTGTGATGCTCCACAAGCATCTCATTCACTGCAGGAAATACTAGCACAGAAAAGCCCCGTACACTTAGAGCCGCCCCTGGCACCAGAGAGCAGACTTCACTTTGTCAAGCGCTCGCTCTGTATCAGCAGCACAATAACCCAGCGAAGCTCCACAGCCCGTCGGACAGAGGCACCGCAACACCGCCACGGAGAGACGCTGTCCGTGGGTGCACAGCAAACCGGGGAACCTCGTGTCACCGTCACCAGCGGGTTTCGGTCGTGACCCGACACAACCACCCATGGGAGCTCCGGCTCCAGATGGAACCATCGTTTCAGCAACTCGGGATCTTCCCAGCGGAACTGGACTGGAACCAGGAGCTCTGTCCACACAGGTCGCCTGACAGACACAACCACCCGCAGGCTGGATTCGAACCACCGGCCCAGTGTGCCGAGACCTGGACCCAGAAACCGGCGCCATACAGAAGTGACTGTGTTTTAAAAAAGTTCCTTGCTCCTGGAACCAGACGTTTGTGTGCGTGTTCGTGTGACAGGCTTTGGCGCTCCAACCACACACAGTGAAAGGCATTGCAGACAGAGACAGGCAACACAGCTAGTTTTTAGCATATTTGCATGCTATTATATAACAAGGAAGTTAAACAGCACATTGTAATGTACCCAGTACCTTACAAGTGCTATGCAAACGCTACGTTATTATGTATTGTGAAATATAATCTTGTCTTGCCAGGGAGCTGTACTGAGTAACTTAAAATACACTTTATGCTATTTTATTCTGCACCATTCCTGCCCACACAATTTGAATATCCTTTCTAAGCCTGACTTTGAGGTGTACAAACATATCCGTGCACACATAGTGCACAACTGTACATATTTAAACCTTGCCCTTTCTCCCAAGAAGAAACTAATTGTTTTTCCTCGCATTCTTGATATAAAGGAACACCACGATGTCAGGCGATTCAGTTGTACCGATATGAAACCAATCCCAGAGGATTAACTCATGTTCCCCAGCCTCACAGTGGGGTAAATCAGGACTTGGGTGACCTGAGGAATGCTGGTATTAAATCCACCGAGCTGAGCCTGAAACCAAGGACAATTTTCCTTACGGCCACGTCAGATTTCCAAAGAGCAACAGCCATTTCTGGGAGACATTTACATTGAAGCTCCATAGATCAAAGCCCATATAAGTGACTGTGGCCCAAATCTAGAAGCTCCCCATCGGTCCTGGGGTTTTCAGCTGAGAAGCAGAGATAACAGCCTGACCCCCCGCCAGCTATTCTGTGGCAAACTCGAGATTGAAAGGCAGGGGTTGGTTCTAATTACAGGTTTGTAGTGGTCAGGCCAGCAAGCGTAACGATAACGAGCTGCTTCCTAGTTCTCCATGCACAAAACGCTAAAATGTTGTTCTGTGTGTGCATGCGAGTGTGTTTCGAGCAGCAAATAGTACAAAGGGAAAGAAGGACAGGGTAATACTGGAAGACAGAAAGAACAGGAAAACACGAAGAACAGGATTCTGGAACATTTCAGCATCCCGTTGACTCATAAGATTGGAGCAGACAGGTACAGCCCAAAGACAGCATGATCTAAATGTGGGCCAAGCTCTAACACACAGCAGGAATGTCTAATTTTAGTCTGTCCAGTTTTGGCAATGTCACCTTTAATTGCATGGCTCATTTGAATTGTAAAACACCTCTAAAAGCTAACTAGTAAAAGGAAATAGGCCATATTTTCTAGACTAACAGTCATATTCAATTTTAACTGCAACAAAATTGGTTTTAAACAGTTAATGCACATTAGGACTTGAGTTACCAGAGAGAAAACACGGCCTGCAAACCTCCACGCAGATGCTCCAGTCCCTCCATTGAGCCCGCACTCCCATTCCTTGTGGCCTCGATGGGCACAGGAATACATCGTGCTGTCCAAAATTGCATAATAAGTAAAATCTATTCAGTAACTAGACTGTTGTACCAGTTCAGGATCTGAAACAAACCAAACCAAAACTCTTTGGGCAGAAGAGAGGATTTTCTGAAAAGCTGGGCTGAAGCTAACGAGCATTTTGTCACGGGCTCCAGTGAGGCAGGAGTCCATCTCACACTAAGTACATGCTGCGGTCTTCAAAATCTGTCATTTTGTGAATGAAACCCAAGTAAACACCTGGTGGAACCACTAAATATACATGAGAAAACGTGTGGGGTAAACTGCTCATGGTCAGCAGAGGAAGGGAAAACATTGGGAGGTGCATTTAAATAATACTCACATTTGCAAAATAATTAGGCGCCATCCTGGAAGCACAGACGTGAGGACTGAACTACTTTGTTAGACCTGGGGCCTTGATTAGCCAGAGCCAGTTTCCCGGAGCACCCTCCGGTTCTGCGCTACAAGGGCTACAATTGAAGACCTGCAATTGCAGGGAAAGTGCTGTACGGCTCCTGCAAGAGCAAAATCCTGCAGAGCCAGTGATGGAGGGGAATATTTAAGGACTTTGCCGCTAGCACAACCTGTGCTGCCACCTGAAACACACTGGACACCGAGCGCTTTTCTGTCGCTGCTGATTGTGCTGCACACACGAACTGCCGGGTCCTCCCGCAGAAATAGCTCTCTGCCTCCCTCTAGAGATGCGGATGGCGCTCACAAGCGGAAAACTCGCTTTTCTGCTTTTGTTCACATGTGGTCAATGAGCTTTTAACTTGCTCTTTAGGTCTTCCTAAAAAAATGTTAAGGCATTAGTACTAAGGGGGCTGATGAGCCAGCACTGAGCTCCCGCACCGCAGCCGCTGCCACGGGGCAAACGCGGCACCATTGCACCGGGAAAAGGTAAAACCCACCAGCTCCCTCCTAAATGGCCAAGACAAACACTCTCGCTTTGGTCCTGAATTCACAAGGTTTTTAAGGACAAGTCTAAATTTAATCTTCAGAACTCTGAAATGATCCCAGCAGACCTATTTACCTGTTACAGGTTATGCATCTATCTTACAAAACACACGTACATCTTGAACGCATTTCTCATTAGAAATAATTGCTCTAATAATTTTAATAAATAACGCCTGGTCTGGGGCTTTCTCAAGAATTTTTGCTTTGCTTTGAACATCCGCAGCACCTGCAATCTGGAGGCTCCTCTTGAGACACACGAGGCACATTTTTCCTCCCCAAAGTGTGTCGTTTCCTCTCTGAGGTGTCCAAAATTTGATGCAAGATCTTAGGTGGACTAAATTCTGTTCTTTCCCCTTAAGCCTAACGAGTCATTAAAAAAGGCAAGTGGGGAATAGCATGGCAATTAAAAACAGAATATGGAAGAAAAAATTAAAGTAATGCATCCTCGGACTGTAATTTAGAGAATTTATTAGTCGTAAAACCTTGATGAGTTATTCTTATGACAAAACCTGTAATAAGAAGAAAAAGAATGATAAAAATAACGAACACATTTGTATGACAGCAATTGTAACCAGTACAGGCAATGACAGAACCCTCCTTTGGAAGGATTTAGCTTCGTAATTACAATCATATGGAGATCTTTGAATGCCGTTGTTTTGCTAATATATTGTTGATTTTGTCTTGGAAGCCTTTCCACTGGAACTACTTGCATTTTATCTTTCGCAAACAAACACGGCTCTTGTCTTTTGTAAAGCAAAGTGCTGGGAGTTGGGCAAGAGAGTTCCCTGAGTAAAGCAGCGAGTGCTGAGCTGAGGCTGCGGTGGATTGGGAGCAATCCCCGTCTGCACACGGGCTGGGCAGAGCTCTGCAAACCTGATTTATACACTTGGGTGGGACTGCAAAATTAAGCAGTTTCATATACGTGGGAAGGGCACCGCAAGGGTGTCTAAACAACAGCAGGCAGATGGCTGACGTGAGTCACTGTGAAAATAAATAACGGGGGCTCATCCAGCAAATGAAAACTCTCCTGTTCAACCCCAGCCCTGGCAGGAGCAGCGAGGGCCGCGGATGGGACCTGCAAGTGCTGCAGACAGATTTACACACCGGCAGCAAAGTCGGGCCTTGAGCGCAGCCCCGGGGCGCACGGGGGCTCCGAGGCCGGGACGGGCTGCGCACACTGCACTGTGTTCCACGAGCCCCGCCACGCTAATCCCGAGCCTGACTTCCATGTCTTGGCGGCGGTGCCCACCTAGGCCGGGGTGTTGTGTTTCAGGGCCGAGGGGAGGAGCGGGGACGACCCTTGGGAAGGACTTGCCGCCCCTTTGTACCGTATCTGGGGTTACTTCATTTGAAATACCGCAGGAAGCAGGAAAAGAAAGATTTGAATTAGACCCTGCGGATTGAATTTCAGAATTAGAAACTAGATCCTCCTGAAATCCCACCTGCAAACAAACTCTAAGCACAGGCAGTTCTGGGCCCGAGATTTAATGTGTGCCTTCCACCCCGAGTGCCGGCCCTGCGCCTCCTCCCCATCGCGTTTCTTTATGCGTCTCCCCAGGAGACAGACGCGGTGTCTGATCCATGTTTCAACAGCCACCAGTCCACAAGCAAAAAAATAACAAGCAATAAAGAGAGGGACCTGCAGCAATGTGTAGTCAATAATACACGCTGCCGCTTCGCCCAGCTCACTGACACTGTTTCTCCATCGCGGGTGTCAAGGCTCATTTAATTTCCCAAGCAGCCGCTGTCCTGACAGGCGGGTGAGTAACACCTATGTGCTACTTGAAGTATTTAATGGGTGTCTATGAGCTGGTGGGACGCCGGGGTCCTCCCCGAACCGTATGATCTCTGCCAGAAATAAACATCAGTTGGAATGGAAGGGCTCTGATAGGCACAATCTGTTAGCAGCAAATTGAACTGTCACCCTTGTATGTCATGTTCATTTGGCTGATTAAGGAGATATTAATCTACTGTCATTGTTACAGTATCTGTCATCCTGGGGAAAAAAAAGCCAAGGATATGCAGGCAGCTTTTCTGGAGATATATATACACACAGAGAGCGGAAAGCAGAGGTGTGCAGAATACAAATGAAACTCTAATCTGCTACAAATATTGAACCAACTACAATTGATTACAGACGCGTATACAGAGCAAACAGCGGGTCCCACTTCAGGTAACACCGAAGCTGGTTTTTGGCCGGTGTTGACCACCCCTCAAAGGCAGCGAGACAAACTGTGTGCAGTCCTGCGCTGCCTGCTCAGAACACAGACGTGGTTCGCCATGTACAATGGGTAGGACAAGGTGTTCTGATAAAGAGTTTCTGATACCACGTTTCGTTATTTCAGGAGGCCACATCAAATACCTTCACTGCTATCTTCGGTAAAGCACTGCAGAGACACCCATTATTTTTGCTGAGTGGCTTCAAGGTCAGAAGCTCTTGAAATGGTGAAGAAGCCTTATGATGAAGCCTTTTTCTGTTCCTCAAATACCAGGACCTGTTTCTGAAATGTGTGGCACCGAATGCAAACTCACTGGTCATCCAGCAACGCTGGAATAAGCCACCCCCGCTCGTCTGCCAGCCAATCTCTTCCTCGTGCCTGTCTCGCCCGTTGGTCTCTATTGCCCCAGTGCAGCAACTGCTGCATCCCGGTCCCACCACCATCCATCCCACCATCTGTCTGAAAAGAGACCAGCGCTGAGCTAGATTATTATCTGGAAAGTAAAGGTCAGACTGTACAAAATCTCCTACGGAATAACAGTGCTCTGAATGTGCTCTGAGGATTAAGCACGAAATGCCTCCAAATTTAGGGTGATGACAAATCGTGTTGACTTACAGCCGCACGCAGTTAATAAGAGCGAATGAAGACTACGAATCCCTCCGAGAAAATGATAAAGGTACAAATTCAGGTCTAGCGTATGTAGATAGAACTCTGGTGAACCCATGTAAACGTGGGGCAGCTTGAGGCACAGACAGTTCAGGATATCACACCAGTGCTGGGTAGAACCCTTAACGAGAGGCGGGCTGCCGCAGCGCCTATTTGAGAGCACAGCTGCCGCCAACACAGGATTTTAATGAATACGCACGCACAAAATCTTCTCTGCATAGGTTCTTACTCATTTTTGCAGAGGGAACATTAATACAACCTGAAAAGCTCAAGAATACATCATTAAAAACAAGCTGCTAGATGCACAATTTCTTGGATGAGGAAATGTATGCTCAAGGCCTCCACCCCCGACTCCTGCAGCAGTCGTCATAGTTTATGTTTGAATCAATAACTGGTTTAATATGGGGAGTTTAGAAAAGTTTGATTCAAATTCCTTTGACACAGTTCCATCAACATCCAGTTATAGAGCCATTCTGCATATGACTCATTAAATATTTAAAAGATTCCTATTATTGAATTAACTATTTATTGATTTATAATTTAAAAGATTTATGCTTGGCCATTAAAAAAAATTCCGAGCTGACTTTCACTTAAAGAGATGTCAGGTGCCATTTGCTGCTGGTGAATGTCTAATGTACCCTTTTCACCCCCAGAGTGAAGAAAGGACAATTACTCAAGGACCTCTGGTTCAATATTCATACTGGTTGGATGCTGAGGTCTGTGGTTGCTGGTTTTTTCCTGCGGCATTAGGTCATGCTCAGCGGCGTCTATCCATCCATCCCACGAAACCTCGGCCTCCGCGAAATGCACAGCTTGTAGTTTCTCTCCTGTTACATTTATTGATTTGCATCCCGGATGAATTTTCAAGCTTTATGAGACTTCCTGGCCCTGTTCTTGCGGCAATGATGCTCTCGCTGAGGCCACAACGGCAGGAGGATAAAGACGTATAGATACGCAGCTGATCCTTCTGTTCCATCACTGCTCTTACAGGGCCTGATTCAAAACTCCTGTTCAGACTGGGAGCCCTGCCTGTGGGAAATAATGGGTTTTTCTAAAATTAAGAAGGGATTTAAGAGCCCTGCTGAATTGGGACCACAGAAATTAAAATATACTCTGAGCACTGTAACGTTAACTCCCAACTCTAAATCCTACAGTTATCAGGCCATTGCTTTGCTCTTTCTGTAAGGAACTAAGAGCAAAAAAATATTAATATATTGCCTTTCTTTAGCACCTTTAATCTGAGGCTCACAAACTGCTTTACCAACATTAATTATTGAAATGTGGAAGAGCCCCTGAGGGGTGCCTGTTATTACAATACTCCTGTTACAAATGAGTAAACTGGCGCTCAGGAAGGTTAAGTGACTTGCTGAAGGCCACACAGAGTCTGCAGCCGAGCCAGGTACAGTCTTTCAAAGGGGAGAAAAGGGATCAAACAGAATAAAGGCACCGCCTGCCCACACCACACAGACCCGGGGCATCTCCAAATACAGACAGAAATACTATTTGGATCTAAAGGAAAAAAAAGAAACATAAACCATAGGAATTACTTTTTTCCGTACATATCTAGTAAGGGTCTGCTTCAGATAACGATCTCGCACTGTTTGTTTTACTTTTGACTTCGGGGACCTAACTTTTAGTGATATCCATTTTGCTACAACCCTGTTCTTGGCTCTTTATCAAAACCACACAGAGTAATTAGCGCAAGTCTGACAGACAAAACTACAGCAGAGTAATGCACTATACTCCAGAAAGTGTTGCTCCAGCCTCTCCAGTCTGTGGATTATAAGGATTTTGATGAATGGGGAAGGCGGGCTGCTCTGAGTAGTAACTTTTTTCACTCTGCCGTGTAGTTTTCCTAATGGTATTATTGGGGGTTAGGGATTAACCCCAGAAAAAGAATTTCTGCAATATCAGACAAAATGCTGCAAAATGGGAACAGCAGCTCCCACCCAGAAGTGCAGTATGACCTTGACTGGTTCACAGATTGCAGTTTCTGTAAATGAGAGGAGCTGTATATGCCCAGGACGTGACTGAACAAAACACGTCACGACTGGCCACATTTTGGTTTCCTTTATTCCTCCTGGGGTGATGGACCCAGAGCAAGCAGTGGGTTAGAGCTGCTCACAACACAAGCTTATGAGTCTCCTCCTGACCCCCTCAGAAAGTGACAGGCAGTGATTTATTTTAAGCACCAGCATCCCCGCTTGGGAAGAGGTTTGTTCTCCAGCGAGTGTTGCCTGTGGTTTCCAGGAGGGGCGTGTGGGGGCCCTTGGCAGGGCCAGGAAGTTGCTGAGCCCCCTCCCCTGGTGCCCAGCACTACCTGGAGCGGTGTGAGCAGCCAGCTCTGGTAGGAGATTTCGGGAGGGATGAAGATCCGCCCCTCCAGGGACATTTATTCGCAGCCTGACAGACAGGCTCTTGATCGCCCGTGGCACCTGTAATGGGCTGGAAACTGAAAAGCCCAGGACGAGGAGTCAGAACGAGTGACTGTCTCTCTCTACAGAGCTGCGAAGATACAGCATCTGCCCTGCCAGCCTGTGTTAGGAGCTGCACGCTCACTCCCGCCGGCTGCCCGCGGCAGGAGGACGCACAGAGAACCCATTCCCACTGGAATTCTATAACTCCTTGCCCAGTCCGTCAGTCCCACGGGCTGTCACGGTACCTTGTCCTCCGGAGCCACACATCCAGCAGCCTGGACAACAAATCCACCACTGAGCAAAGGTTTTTAAATGTGAATGGCACATATTCCAGAGCCAGAGCAGAGCTACGTGCTGTTTGGACATCCATGTGAATTCCAGATCCTTCTTAGAACTTCTCTGACAGACCTGATCGGGAAACAGGCTCCTTCCCTCTGCTTTTCGGATGGAGCTGTGAAAAGGCTCTGGAGCTGCAGGCGCGTCATGGACGGCGCTCGGCAGTGTCAGCGCTGCCCAGACCCCGCATGGGCCCGTCCCCGAGGGCCAGCGCGTCCTCCCGCTCACAGGCGTTGCCAGACCCAGGATCCAGAGTCGCTGCCAAGGTCCAGGTGAAGGTGTGAGTGTGCAATCTGGTCCTTGGCAACATACAGCGTTGCAGAAAACCTGCATCTGAACATCGAATTGCCCAAAATATTTGTTCTGTAATTTAAAGCCAGGCCAAAATTATTTGCCCTCATCTGCAAGCCTTTCAATATTCATCCAAGATAGCCATCACAGCAGCAAACACGATGTGTCATGTTTCATCTTAAAATCAAATCCTGAATTTTATGGTACAATATACCATGCTTACTAATACATATGCAATCACACAGCATAGTCAGGAACATATGCAGGGACTAGTAGCTCTATTGCTTTGATATTTAAGTACCTGCGAATTACAACATTGCTATGTAAATACATGCACGCACAGAGACAGGCAGACTGGGAAGGATACATACATGAATAGGCTAATTCGAAATGAGTGGAGGCAAAATGAATTATTCACTTGAGGGTTTTTATCTGCATTATTCACAGGGTGCATTGGAACACAATTATCCACTTGGTCAGTAGAGCTCTGCCCAAAGTTTACTGTGTTGGACTTGCTGAAGAGACAAAAAAGGTTATTTCACAAATGGAGGTTGAGCCCAGCTCTGCGTTTAACAGTAATCACTGCACACCAAGATTAATAGAACATCGTTCAGTGACTGAGAAAGCAAGTTATGATGAAGAAGCTGTTGAAACAGGAAACAGTTGATTTCCCAGGAGTCCTGTAAATCCACCTCTGATGTCCTTTCAAATTCTCTGTTATTGCTGCAAAAATTTTAAAACACCGGTAAGAGGGTGAAGCGGCTGACATACTCATTTACCACCAGAAGAATTGTGTTCTGGGCCTGCCTTTGCAAACCGGTCCGATGTGCTGAGCAGATACATCAATAGAGAGCGACCTCTTCGCAGAGGGTTTGGATGGCGCGATGGCGCCGGGACCGGGTGCCGCTCGGCACCTCGTTGCCCTCGTTCCATCTCAGCGGCACCGGCGAGCGCCCTCCTGCTCCCCACAGCGCTCGGCCCCTGCAGCACCTTATTCTGGGGTCTCCAACCCTTCCCATGCCCGTGACATTGTGAGCCGGGAGGACCCCGCAAAGATCTTGCAGGTCACTTGTGTGCCGGACATTCCCTTGGAACCTTCTAGTGGCAGCGTGCCATAAACCTGCGCCACGCACGCAGTGATCCAGCCAGGAGAACGCTAATGCCATAGGATTTATTTTATTTTATTCTGTTTATTTTAAGTCGACTAATTTGATACTAAATTAGGCCTGATGCTGTTCTGGGTGTTTTGCCAACTTTTAAATTGAGCCACCCAAGAAGAGAGGGCCAGGTCCCACCTCAGGGCGAGACGCCGGCCTCAGGTAGCTGTGAGAGCCCCGGGCAGATCCACAAACAGGAGATAATACTACCTAGAGTTACTTTTTGTTTCAAAACCTACTCATTTTTTGGTGCTCTGTAATTAAGAGCCACTGCAGCTGTCATCGCAGCACAGGAGCCCATCAAAACACTCAAGAAAATATGATTTTCACAATTCAGACCCTTCATTCCCTCAGCGCAGGGAATCTGGGTTCAATTTTCAGCTGTGTTCCAGAGGCACCACCTTTCTGCAGCCGAGCCGCTCTCCCTGTGACGGCTCCGCCACTCGCCGCTGGTGCCAGCACGCCCGGCTTTGCTGGCCGTGTAACCTGGTTAGACCGCAAGGCAACACCGCGGCAACTACTTTCCACAATGAGGATCTCTTGACATAAATGCCTCACCATGACATTACAAATGACAGCGTTGAGAAACTGATAACCAGCATGTGATTGTTGAAGAGTCACAGAAAGCGGTGGTTACGGTGTCCACACATGGACTTTGTTTGCTATTGTGCTAGGAAACTAATTTTTCAATATCAAAAATTGCCTTTTCTTCATGTGCGTTGAAGCGCCATTAATTTTTAACAGCATTCTTTATTGTTTCACTAAACAAGAAAGAACAAAAAGTAGATTTAAATCCACGGTTCTCTCACAATTTTTGCTTACACACTTTCCTCCCTATATGTCTCTTCTATTGACATATTTTTGTGCTTGAAAAGAAGAGCACGGTGCTGCTTTCCGTACCAGTATCAGCAAGTCAAAAGCACCGCTCATCAAGGAATAAACTCCCTTCCGCACACCAGACTAATATTCTTCTGGGAGGATGACAAACACCTACTGCATTTCTATGCACTTTGGAAAACGGTTTTCGCAGCCACAGCTTTAGATTCAGTATATCTGAGCGAACAGGACAACGCCTTTGCCTTTCTGTTTCGCTGCCGTTTGATGGGGCGTCATTCGGGTTCAGGGCCTGGAGCGCGGCACCAACGCTGGGCCGGGAGCCGGCGGCTTCTGCCGGACACGGCCCGTCCGGATCCTCGCGCTGGGCTCAAACAGCACAAGCCACGCTGTAGCCAACGGGTCCCACTTACCGAATCCTGGCCATGCATGACTTTACTACGTGAGCAGCCGATTCTTATGTTTCTTCATCAGGAGTTTTTCTTCCTGCTTTCTCAGCTGTACAGTGTCTCTGAATTCTTTTTCTGGCTTGAGGTCTCTGCCTAATTATCGGTAACCTTCTGTTCGAAGATCGCTGTCCTGGCCTGATAAAAACCAGTAACTTTGAAAACAAACTGGGTCTTAATTTTCCTTGACAGCCCTTCTTTAAACATGTGGGCAAAGCCCTGGCTTAATTAAATGCACATTCGTATTCCAAACAAATTAAGTACAATTAAGGACTCTGAGTTATGGGTATCTATCACTCGGCGATGTTTTTGTAAAAATTACCACATTTAGATCAAACACAGAGGACCCTTTGCTTAATTGCTTCATTAGGGCCCGATGCAATAGGCTTCATAAATACAGGGTCTGATGTCTCTTTGGGAATTGCCCAAAAGACGGCTCTTAAAGTAATTGCTTCCACATTTCTCCCCGTGCAAGGTTCCTGTGCTCACTGATGGAAGTGGGACGGCTCTCAGGCGTGGAAGCGGACGCGGGTCCGGCTCGTGTTCCAGCACCGCGGCTCCTGCAGCGCTTGGGGTGCGGAGTCCGGGCCGCTGGGTGCCCCGGGTCCTGTTTCCGCGGGGTTCGGCGGCTGGGACAGGATGGGGCTGAGCAGGGTGCACAGCGCTTGGCCCACGGGTCGCCTGCAGACCCCACACACTGAGACGAACAGGATGCTTTGGGACTGATTTTTCCAGAAATCGCTCCGAAACAATTATGGACTCACAGAAACCATTACAGATACGCATATGTCTTCAGGTTTTTCACTAGTTTTATCCCTTTAGTTCTTACAGATAGTTATTGTGACTCTTCAGAAAGAAAGTCTATTTAAAATCCTTGCTTTAGCCAAACACAACCTACTTTTGATTAAATTAAACCTTCCTTCAAACACACCTTGAGTGAGGGAGTCCAGATTTAACCCTTGCTCAGATTAATGCCACTGGGTGCATATATATATATATATCTAATGTGGATGCAGAAAGGGGCACTGTTTGGTTTTTATAAGCTGTAGAAAGTGCAGCAAGGGAAGATTTGCCATTCTGTCCCTCTTCCGTTTGTTTTTGAGCTCACTTGACAGAGTCAGGAGTTCTGCGTCTTCCCTGTGGAAGCCACAGTAACCGGTGTGCACCCAAAAACCGGCTCAGCGGGCACCGCAGAGCTCGGGGCAACGGGAGCTGCCTTGACAGAGCAACGAGAAACGACACATCACTCCCAAATTCTATGTTTGCAGCATTTTCGTATTTATCTTCAAATATTCCTGTTCTTTACCAAGAAAGAATTGTAACTAGAAGGGTTTCCTCTCCAGTTCTTTCTCTCGATCCCTTTGTCTCTACCCTCTTGCTTTTGAAAAAAGGCGGAGAACAGAAAAATGGAAAGATAGAAAAGGGAAAAGGAAATCCCTCTTCCCCAAAGAAAATGCTTCCAAGTTTTCATCTCATCCTAAAAACACACAGAAAGGCATCGTTTCTTGGATGAGCTGGTTTAGTTTCTAGAAGTGCAGTTTCCTCATGGAGATCATCACTAGTTGCACAAAAGAATGCGCCAGCAGCTCTTTGTGAAGCAGAAGTCAGCCTGATTTCCGCAAGTTATAAAAGTCCATCAACCTCCAGTGGCCAAAGAAACACAGCTGCTTATTTTCCGACTGCTTTATTCTCCAGACCAATTTTCCTCAATGCTAAAGCGAAAAAAACGAACGGCAGATTGTCCAGTCCATGACTGGATGGCTGGCAACAGAAATCCTATTTCCACGCTGACCCCTGCTTTCCAGCATGGCATTCATTAATTCCACAGTCTCACGTTTCGAGGAAGATGTCAGTCATGTATGTGATTTTTCTATCAGCTATTAATGCCAGATCACAAGGTGAGAAAGCCGGGGTTTTAATCTCCAGACCCTCAGGAGATGGAGCTGCATACATTTGGTGTGAGCCATGTGGCTGCAAATGTCAAGGACAAATATTTTTAAAGTAAGGAGTGTTCGTATCCACGTGTAATCTAAAGAACGACAGAAGTGATCCAAAACACGGCCCTTTCCCCTGGTTCGGGCTGGTGGGCTGCGGCGAGCGCGCAGCTGCTCTGCCCAGCAATTCGGCTTCGATCACCCAGCCAGCACCTCTGCATTTAGGACTTTGCGTATTTACACTGGGCGGCATCTGAAGGCGTTTCCAAAAGCTTTGCCCATGGCCGCGCGCTCAGTTTTCTGTCTGCAGAAAGGAAAAGTTTAACTGCAGAAACACAAAAAGTTCCCTGGATGTCTCCAAAAATTGTTGGTTCCTTCATTCTGAATTTGAGATCAGTTCCTCACCTCTGTATCTTTCGTCATTTCCCATTAGGTTATATTCCCATGGTCTGCAAAATCAGGCACTGAACTTATTACAAAGTTCTGGATTTTAGACCTAATCATAGATTCCACTTCCTAAGGAATGCACAAAATCCCGTCTTCTTTCCACCCAATGATAACTTTGAGTCCCATTACAATCCAGGTGTCAGGCAGCATATAAATATGCTACTAGTGCTGGAACAGAAGTAATTACATTGCTGAGAAATACACAGAAACCCTATTAAAATGCCATTTATGTACATACATTTCTAACATAACATACAAAGAACTAGCACTGTGCTTCACCTTTTCTCCTACAAGCTCCACTGAAAACCCAACCCCGAGGAGGGTTCCCTCAAAACCGTGAGGTTGTAAAAGCAGAAAAAAGGGCGTAATTTCTCCAAATTCTTTGTGAGTCACGGACCTGCTGGTCAGCAGCTCATCCCGTGCCACGGTCAAGTGGAACTGGGAGAAACAGCAGTTACATCCAACACCAGCAACCCCTCTGCCTCCCCAGCCCAGCGCGTCACCAACGGCTGAAGAAAACATCGGCACGACACCTATTTCACACGCTACGGCCGCAACCGAGGAACGTTATTTCACTAACAAAGAGCGTTGCAAATAGTTACTCATTTGCCCGTCACATGCTGTCACCAATTTTCCTTCCCTGGGCCTATGGAATCATTCACGTTCAAGGGTGTAAAACTCGTCAGCCTTCCTATCGAGGTGACCCAGGCGCGTGTGTCTGTGTCACCATAAAAGAGTGAGAAAGAAAGCGAAATCTCTGCAGAAACGCTGCTGGCGTGCACCCTTTTGCAATGTGGTCCTAGAGAGCTGCTCCAGCTCAAAACGCAGACCCGAGTCTGCTTTTAGCTGCTAACCGCCATATAACATATTATCCTACTTATTGCACACAGTTACGAACATCTTGTATCTGGAAGCAAGGAGGGAGAAGGCTCCTTTATCAAGTCAATCTCCAGTCCCATTATGTTCCTCTACAACCGTTTCCGTAAACATTCAGCAATTTTCAGTGTCTGAGTTGCGCAGCTGAAGAGGTGCATAAACAGGCTCCACTGAAATGTGAAGATGACTGATAATGTACTAACATTGAGACCCCTTGCTGGGATTATTACCCCCTGAGTGCTCCTTACAGAATGTGCCTCTTATCTCACACTGACAACGCTAATAGAATATGCATAGCCCTATTAGCATACAAGATAATAGCACCCTGGAGGGGACAGAGCCATAAAACTTTAAGTAGAAATCAAAACAGAAGGAGGAAGAAAAAGGGAACATTGTCACAAGCCAAAAAGGAAAAAAAAAAAAAGGAGCCCGAGGGCAAATTTTGCTGCAGAAAACACACATAGTCATAATTCTTGTGCTAGTCACCATGCAAATGGTAATAGTCTTTAGTCCCATGAATACTATCAGTGCCATGTTTGCTGTGAAACATTAATTGAGATAATGTGCCCCTTTCGGATGCAGCGGGGAGTCGTATGTCAAATTGTACCACAACAAAATTATGGCAACATCTGCAAGAAACACACAGCAGCAACTGGGGTACCTTGCGTTGGGGGAGTCCAGCCGCGTCTTCGCCTTTGCAGACGGAGGCCGTGGGACAGCGAGAGCCTGCAAAGGGCGACAAGCGGCTGTTACTGCCTGGGTACGGACCTGTAGCTTATGACTTTTCAGCTGCTGCACAGTTAAAAGCTTTGCAGGTTAGACGTGTTATCTCTTGACCCTACTTCAGTCACTAGATTAAACCTCAAGCAGCTCTTTGAATGCCAAAGCCTTTCTTTAGTCACGTCTGCCCGCTGCATTCACATTTGTTCCATGTAACCGTCCATTGTACCAGACCTTTCACTGCTCACCCATAGCTGGCAGCCAGCCACGCATTCATATGCTTTCCATCTTACAGCAATAGCCAAAGTAAATCTTTCAGTGCTTGGCACAAGAGTGTGAATTCAATAAAAAAGGCTTCAAACAAGTTTGAGATGGCTTGTCTCTAAACAAACGAAGAACAGTGGGCTTTTTTAATGCTCATTGTGGTTCGGTTCCTGCCTACAGCTAAATCCAGATAACCCCCAGCGGCACTGACAACCCTGTCTGCTAAAACAGTCACCTGTCAAGTGGGCATGAGAACAGCCACACATCCAGGCTGCGGGACTGACCTGCTTCTGACCAGGAGCCTCAACGGGGACAATCAAAGGTCCGTGTTGGCTTCTTTGTGAGGCCAAACACTCCCCAATGCCAGTGCTGAAAGCGCAGGACCCCGGGGTGATGGCTCCACCGCGCTGGACGCTTTTCCCTGCACAGAAAGATGGTGTCAGGAGGTAACAAACACGGGATCCCTGCGGTGCATTTTGAAGCATCACGCAAAGTTTCCTGGGATTCCTCCTAGCATTCACTGGGGTTTCTATAGAGCTCAGCTCTCTGTGAAGTGGCTTTGTGTTGCAAAGTTTTGCAGCTTGTGGGAGTCTGCCTCACTCCATTTGGGTTGATGGGACTTTATGCCGACGGTTTCAGCAATTAGAACACGGTTGGAAAAGACGCTGGTAAAGAAAAACCAGCCATTTTGGGAACGGAGCGTGAAGATCAGAGGAATGATTCCTGAATGTACCTTCATATTTGTCTGGGTGTATATGTGTGTTTATGCATCCATACATCCTCTGTATCTATGTTACCTCAGGCAAAACAGCTCATCTCAAAAACATTCAGATTTTAGAGACTGCTGAAGTATTTTGTTTAATGTTCCTTTGTGGTTGATACAAGCTCTGCAATAATTTCGCCTGTCTTCCTGGAAAGGTAAGAAACACCAGTATATGTACTAGCATTACCTCATGTGAATCAGAGATGGACAAGTCTCCGGGGTTATCTCCATCCTAATTTTTCAGACTCTGACTTTCTGACTAGTGCTGTTATCAAGAGTTAAGCAAGGAAACGCTGGTTCCACAGCGGGCAGCCCAGCGGTGGCCCAGGCTGACAGGCACCTGCACCTGGAGGCGCAGCCCCTTGTGAACAGCTTCTAAACCTGCATCCAGACGGGACCCCTGAGGCGCCTCCAGGACACCGAGCGATGGTTCCCAGCGCCCAGCACAGCTGGGAAATCTCACTGAATGTTGGTCAGTTCTTGACATATTCAGGCATATGTGGGAGGAATATTTTGTACATCGTGCGATTAGCAATTACCCAGCTTAAATTGCTTTCTGTATGCAAAAAAAATTAAAGAGACAAGAATTTGTCAAAAAGACTTTAGAAACAAACTATGAGAACGGAGCAAAGCTTGTGCACTTCAGATGAAAGCGAGTTACCTCCATGGCAGCCTCTGTCGGTAACTTTGCGCTGTATCTCCTTTCCTATCTCTCTTAGAGGCCCAGGCCCTGTGCTCTGGCTGCGCTCACTCACTGAATCACACCTCAGTTCAGCAGGGCACCTAAACACAGGCTTCTTTCTCAAAGCTCAGCCTACAGCTCTCCAGGTTTTGCTGTGGACATTTCCTGGCTGGAACAGCAGACAAGCTCCTAGTAGAGCAATGGTTAGTTGCATATTACTCACGTCTTTGTGTAAAGAAGTGGAGGTGCTCCCACACACCAGGGTCGGGGGCTGAGCACCACGGAGCGTGTGTGCGCTGCAGAGAGTCAGGAAAAGCCAGGATTAGCAGCCAGCTCATTTCTGCAGTCACTCAATGCATAGGCAATTATTCCAGAATAAATAAGTCTCTATTTTCCCTATGCTAAGGCATAACTTTTATTTAGCAGACATTATCTCCAAGGATCCTTAGCAGCCCAGGACACAGCGAAGTAATACAGTGCAGTCTGGATGTTGTTATGTATTTATTAAGTTGTATCAGGGCCCATTTAGTAGCAGCTCTGCAGTTTATCACGTAAATATCGAATGCCAAATACAAAAGAGAAGAAAATAGCAACATAAAAAATTTATCTTTGGGGGGAGGAGAGGGAGAAAGGGAGAGAGAATGGCGCTGATAATGTGATTGTGCCTTCAGCAATAGTGGCTAATATCCCTTTGCAAGGGGCGCGGTGTACAAATATCCCCGTGCTGGGGGAGGAGGAGTGAGGAGAGGGGAGCCGCGCTGGTGTTTGTTTGGTTTAAAGTGTATTCTGGTTGCAGGCTAGGTCAGCGGGTGGCCAGACTGAGAAAATGAGTCCCCCGGGCTGTAATAATTGTAACTGTCAGGGAAAAAAAGTCAAGGTCTTAGATAGCAGTGGTCTGCTCTGACTTCTGACCATGGAGAAATATATATGAAAACTATTGCCTGCGGCACTATGGGAAGAAACCAAGAGGTTTTAACTCATCGTGGCCTGCGCTTATGAATTGGAAAACTCATTCTGCACCTTGGTGGTTTGTATCTTTATGATTATTTTCATTTGCAACCTAAATGAAGCCAGAGGTATTCCTGTTCCTTATGCCCAAATTTGGGGTGCAATGAACACCTATTAGTAGACTAGCTTTGCATTTCTGAGTCCCAAATAGCATGGAGGCTTATAACTGATCTTTTAACAGTGGACATCACAAGGAGAGTCTGGATTCGATTATCTCTAGCGGTGTGCCCATTATTTACCTGCTCGGTCCATAGCTGCCTTCGGTGGATTCATCCAGAATTACACACAGGTAACTTCACTGTGTTTGCCAGAAATACACCTAGTGTAAGAGCAGTGCAAGAGAGGGACGAGAGGCTGAGAATTTAAACCACACAAGGTTAAACCTTGCAATCAGAACACAGAACACAAAGCCATAAACCTGGATTCCTTTATATTTTTTTTTAATTATTATACAGCCATGTACTAGCCAGCTAACTGGTCAGGCACTTTGTGAATCATCAATTTGCCACTTCTCCGATAAGCCTTCTAACATGAATTAATTAGTAAATGTAATTCCTTTAATATGAATTAATAAGGGAACTGAAAATATTTATATACCTAGTGAGACCCAAGTAAACTACATAAATGTCAAACAGCAATTAATCCCAGTTTGCGGGTGACAACAGCACGTCAGGTTTTGCTGGTAAAAGAGGAGAATTCTTGCCGGAATGTGATTTACTTGTTGAAAGTCACCATAATAGTGAACTGGATAACTTTTACGGGCCCCGTCTGTGCTTTACTCACCTTCCTTACAGCCTGTCTGTGTCTTGTGAGGGAAGTACGGCCTGTGAAATGGAGACAGAGAGAGCAGTAACGTTAGGAGTAAGGAGTGAAGTCCATTGGAGCACACAGGCATACGCATGAGGAAAAAATATAACATTGGTGCTCACGTATTTCACCATTTTATAAATAGCTCCCCTGCTTTGTCTCCTCGTAGCCCCAGATCTCAGTAATCCACATTTCATTGTTCATTGCGTTTTACAGAGAGGCAGGAGAAATGAGACATGGCTTGTAAAAGGGACACTCACTCTGGACCCCATGTGGCACAGCGGTGCTGAGAAGTGCAGGGCAGAAACAGAGACCCCAAAACCAAAAGGGAACAGCAGCGTCTCTGGCCTGACCAGAACAGCAGAGCCCAGACCCCTTCCCCCTCTCACCCCGCACTAAACCTAGGAAGTTATGCTTGGAAAAAGTATATTTTCCAAAATGCACTAGTGCAACTGAAACACCTGCAACACCTAAAGCTTGCTGCTTTGAAGTTGGGAGCGGGAACCAGAGTGGAAATCTCAGCTCCTAAGGGACTTTAAAGATTCTGGATCTTGCTGAGCCTCGGCTCATGATCCACTCTCGAGACAGGCACAGAGTTCATGGGGCTCCCCTCTCCCGAGCTCCTCAGAAACGCTGCTGGCTGCACAACCTGTGCAGAGGGGCCTCTTTGTGCCGGGGTGACACGCAGCCCCATGTCACAGCAGAGGGGACACAGCAGCTCTACCTGTAGCTTTGCTAATGCAGCTCGTGCCTGGACAAGCAAATGAATATTCAAGCGATTTTCTGTTTTCAGGTGAAGGTGGCACACGCGGAAGATCTCAATGTCACCACAAAGCAGGGAGGGAGGCTGTAAGGAGGAGGAAGGCAGAAACCTTCAAACTAATGTCAATTTTCTGCATCAAATATTTTGATAATTAAACAAAGCTGATCAAGAGAGGAAAACAGCATGTCTCCAGAGCTCCGGAAGCAGAGGCCCATTAAATAGAAGAGTCAAAAAGTGCCAGAGGCGGCAGCCTCAGATTAATGGCACTCCAGTAATAGATTTTCCCAGGCACAGTCACACAGGAGACAACCACTGTGTAGCCAGAGCAGCGATGAGGCCGTTAAAGCAACACTAACATTAAATCACCTGGTACCGCGGGGCGCGGGGATGGATGGGAGCGCATCGGCCGCGCCACGAGGTGCAAAGCTCAGCTGCTTTCCGGCGAGGGGCCGGGGTCCCAGCGGGCGCCCGCAGCACGGACAGCAGCAGCTCGGATGTTCAACGGCAGATAAACAGGAGGTCCAGAAGGATGGCGAGCTGGGCGCAAGTATCTCTTCCTACAATGGAGAAGTGGGCATTAAACATCACAGCGTTTGGTTTTGCTGAGACTGACCGTGCCTGTTCCGCTTCACTTGTCCTTATTTTCTTAATTATCAAGTACTGTTTTTATCTCTAGTGTTTCCCCACCGCCTTTAGGGTGTTAAACACTATTTTGAATTTGCTTAAGTGCAGCTGAACTTTGGGGAGGGAATGGGACAGGAGAGCCGTCCTGTTTTCTTATGTCCACCCTGTCTAAAGCCTTTGTGCCCACTTTGAGCAGCGAGGCTGCTCCCGCGAGGCTGCGGGGACCGGGGTCCACCGGAGCACCGCGCTCCCAGCGGGGACCGATGGAAACCAGATGAAGCGGCTGAAAATCGGAAACAACTTTTAAACGCACTTGAATCCCGATACGATCACATCACAGGGATGGGTTAAATTTACGATCTTATCTAGGATTTTTGTTTGTAATCAATCCCAGACCTACTGGCTATCCCTCACTAGAAGCTTATGATTTCCTGGTGCTAACAAGGAATAGTTGGGCCATCAAACCATGAGAGAGTGAAGCCGAGCTATGATATTAGCAGATAGGATCAGAACTGGAATGCAACAACAACAAAAACCCCTCAAAACCCACACTACAAAAGAGAAACGCAGCCTGTAAACTTCGGCTTTTGTCTCTTTTGGCCACGATTCACACATAAATAAGGTGTGTGCATAGAACCCCGGTCTCCAGGCAGAAAGATCTGGTGACAGAAGCTAACAAAACAAAAATTACAACGGAATACCCCGAGATCAAAGTACAGCTTCAGCATGGAATTCAGTTGCTTTCCTTAATGATGCACATTCAGTGGGACGTGCACCAAAATGCACCCATTTCCTGCTCCTCTCCCTCTGAGGTTAATCTCGTCAATGTAGAAGTTCAAGTACTGCACTACAACAGTTGTCTATAATATGTCGACGCAGCAAATTCCCCTAACGGGTGAGTGTTGAGCTGCAGAGCATCATCTCGGGCAGCTCAGAGGTGTCGGAGCGTCCTGCCCAGCTCTGGAACAGCCCTGCGCACGGCGAGCGGCTGCCAAACCCACCCTGAGCCGCTTCCTCCTCCACTCACACGCATTCGCCCTCGGACCAACAGTGTGACAAACCTGTTAATGTTCCAACAGTCTTAATTTTGCACATACCCTTCAGTCATTTTCCACATGGAAATGGAAACTTCTTTTTCTGCAAACAATCTGTTAATATTTTCAATATAGGCATAAAAAAGATTGTTCAAAACAAGAAGGTTTCTACTGGAGGCGTTCAGATTGTTTCAAACACGGGAATTTTTGAGCAGTAGTAATCAGTCCCCAAAGCAAACAGAACTGTGACTGAGAAACAGCGAGGGCCAGGCTCCTTTAGTGTATATAAATCAGACATATGAATCGGAGTGACTCTGCCAAAGCTACTGGTGTTGCTCTCCCTTGGAGAGAATGGATCGGAATCTGGTCCACACATTTCTGAGAATCAACTGTATCAGTAGCCAGGAATGACTCCTAATTGGCACCAAATGTGAATCAGCTCATTACCTGGGCAAGGAAAATAGCAAGAGGTGTCAGAAAATGAATGTAAAGTACGAGTAGAAACATAAAGAGCAAACAAGTTCCACGCACAGATAGGAACTGAGGTGTAACAAGCATTAAATAATAGCTATAAAATTTTATGCATGTACATGAGTTACAATATTATTTCTTCCAAACTGATGCTCACAGTCAAAGTGTGGGATGTCTTCCTCTCTCTGTGATGTTAAAATGACTCATAAAACAACTATGTAACAGAATTTGTGTTGTGTAAATACCTTCCAAATTTGTGCTCATGTATATCGGTGACACTGAGATTTATGTGCATGTAGGATCTTTTGAACCTACTTGACTGCAAGTGCTTACAAACCAGCTGTAGAAATACTGTGTAACCCATGAGCTTAGGAACCCCCCAGGACAGGTGTTCACTGGGGGTCGATTCACTTGCGCTACCTAATAAAAGATACAGGCTGGGCTCGGTAAGGGACCCTGAGGGGAAAGCCGCCCAGACCACACCGAAATCCCAGCGTCAGGCACCGGGCTGCCCGGTAACCTCCGAAAACAGAAAGTGCTGGAGGACCCTGATGTTTATTCAAGCAAACAAGCTGAATAAATCCCGTTAAAGTGTTACTAAGAGTTTTGCTGGTCTACTTGAGATTTGTACCCTCCAGTCTGAATGCTGACTGAGGAGAGGAAGTACCATTAACCAATGCAGAGAATACATCTGCTTTATTCACAACAAATGTAACTTCTTGACATTCCCAACAACAAACCATAAGTTTGAATGACGCCATGACAACAAGGCCAGCACAAAGCCGTTCACTTTCTACCAGCAGAATGCTTTGGATCAGGCTCCTTATTAAAAGCAGCAATTAAATGGGTGTAACTAGCTGTCTGCATCTTCCTTTCTGAATTAACCTAGTCCCCGGAGGCATTTTGAAAAGCACATCCTGAGATTAATTACACACGCCCAATAACTGGTCTTTGCCCGATGATCAAATCACGGCGCGTCCTCCGGTGGACGTCCCGGTGTCCACCCTTTTCTTCAAGGTGTCTCATTTCCTACACTGAGCAGTGGAAGCTGATGCTCTTTCTGGAAAGCGAAGGATCCTCGTCTGAGAAACCAGAGACACGGAGGCAGCAAAACGGCAGCGCAGTCGCCAACCTGCGGTGTCCCCCGCACCCCAACCTCCCAGACTAATTCCTGGGGACGGCGGGGGGGCCGAGGTCGGTGACAGGCGCAGCAGAGACAGATCGGACCTGGGGGTTTGTTGCTGCGAGCAGGTAACCCCGGCAGCACACAATACGACAGGATCTGCTTAAAGCACAGACAAGGTCAAAAGCCGACCTTTCCAAAGCGGTCAGCCACGGCGCCTCGCAAGGAGCATTAGTACCACATCATTATGTTCTGATAAAACTCAGTTACTCTTCAGCAAAAACCCATAAATCACAAGGCTTCACCCAATCAGGGGTCTGTCACTGTAACTAAACAGTGACTCCCAATACACTATATTTCTATTGGCCGTGACAGGGGGATATAAATCTGGCCCTGGCCAATCGCCGGCAGGTACCGCGGATGTCAGGGGTGACAGCCGAGCGGGGACTCGGCCCAGAGAGACCCCATCAGCATCAGGGAAAACTCACAACACCCCGAGCAGTTGCCCAAGTGTCCCTAATTTTACAATATGGTGTAACGTTATTTCACTATATCACTACCGAGAAGGGCCAATCTGTGCTTTGAAAGGTTGCGTGTCACACGCTGGGAAACAGATTTCCTTCTTGCCAGCCCCACGGGTGCCGAAATCCCGGGGCTTTATTGGGTGTTTTGGTGGGAAATCTTAAAACAGGCATCGTTTGTGCAGCAGGCTCTGCCCATGGCCCGGGGACGGCTGGGGGACAACTGCAGCCGGACCCCCCAGATGTGGGATCAGCACCGCGGGTGTGCAGGTTCTCAGGTCCCTGTCCCACTGGGGCCACCTGAGGGCACATCCCCACGAGGGAAAGAGGCGCTGAGGGCTGGAGAAGGTGCTTCGAGCATAAGCTGCGAGCTGGATTATATTTTTCCCCGGTTTCAGCTGTGAGAGACTCATTTCTTGAGATAATTCCTAGTCCACTGTCAAAAATCACATAACCTGAGCCTGGAAATCTCCGCCCCTGAAAGCTCAGGGCTGCGCGGCGTGCGCAATCCTTCACGAGGCTCAAACACGCGCTCTCACCCTCGTCTAACACCTTCGCAATTGCCTCAGATTTATACCACGCTGTGCACGCTGAAAATCACCCTCGTGCCTCCAAGGGTCACGCTCTTGTTTGCTCGCCCATCAGTCAGACCTGAACCCGCCAGAGCGTCGGCTCCTCTCGGCACCGTGGTCCCCAGCGCCCGTCCCCGCGCGCTGCACCCAGACGGAAGGACGCTGCCCGGCCCCGCTGGCCCCAGCCCCTCCCAGGCTTTTTCTTCCCTTTGATGCCTTTTTGAGCCTCTGTTCCTGCATCAGCAGAATGGCCTTTCCCTCCCGCACAACTTCAGCGAGCGGCCTCCCCCTCTTCCCAGCAAGTGTTTCTCTGCTGGGCCTGCACCGATGCCCACGAGGGAGGCCCCGGGATGAATAAGCTGTGCCCGTTGAGAATCGGTACTTACAGAGGGAGGCAAACGCTCTAACGAGGCATTTTGCCTTTGGAGATGGGCAGCTCTGCTTCAAGGGGAAAACCACCCTGCGAACCAGACCTAAAATTTAATTTGCTTTTTAAAAAAAAAAAACCCTGCCTTGGCATTTTTAGCAGGACTGTAGTGATTTATAACACGAACTGACATTTCAAAAAAAGATAATGTGGGTAATGAATTATTTGCTGATCCAAACGAACAATTGGACATACCTACTTTTCATGGATTTAATCTTTGCCGAGGCGTTAGCTAGCAAGCATGAAATATCACTTTTCGGAGGCATTCTCTTGCATTTATGCAGTGTACAATTACATTAGGCAGCTTTATGACACATTGACTCGGTCGAGTGTGATGCAATGTAATACAACCAAAGTAATACGAGCTTTTAAATGCAACATGATGGCAAAAATCCATCTCAGATCTGATCTTTGTTTCATTTCAGATGCCAACTGTCATAATTCACGGGGAGTCAAATCCTTCTGGTTTTGCTCACGTGAGCAGCGCTATCGAAGCCAGCGGGATGTTCCCGCATCGGCTCCATCAAACGGGGAAAGCGTGTGAATGAATTAGTTGCATTCGCTGCCACGCATCCTTTAAACTGGAACCCAAAAAGCTACAGATCAGCTGTGATTCGCCCAGGGTTAAAGCCCAGCACATTCAAAAGCAGCGCAGAAGGGCACAGTATTTGTGAATTGTGGGTTGCTCCCCTGGCTCCTGCTGCCGCAGGGCGGGCAGCCCTGCGCACGCCGGCTTCTGCAAGGAGACGGGTTGGCACTCCCTGATCTGTTGCTGCTCAAGAAGCTCCTAAGAGAAGATTCTATACAAATCTTGCACATTTCCGTGATTTCCTACGAGTAGTGCCCTGTGCTTGAATGGAAATGCTCAAACACAGGATCTGAGCTGGTTTCCTTACCCGTCCCTGCGTTTCTCCGCTCCTGTGCGGTACTTCGGCCCCGCTGCCCTGCGTGACCGCGCCACGCTGGCGGGACCGGACAGTAGACACAAATGTGTCCATTTCAATTTTGATTCTGATCCCGGGATATTTCTAACTCTCTCCATATCCTTGATAGATAATGGTTTAATAAGCGATCTGTTTTTTATTTAAAGGGTCGGTAGTAAAACCCAGATCACATTTCTCACTTGGTGGGTTAAAAAACCGCTTACGCTCATTTCTGGAATGTAAAACGACACTATATCAAATCAAACATTTCCAGATGTGACCAGCTTGTGTATGTAAGTGCAAGAGGAGCAGCATTTACAGACAAGGTTTCCCAGGTTGTTTTAACAGGATTGGAACCCCACCTACTGGCAAAGATCGTTATAGTAACGCCAGGACAAGCCCTCTGGAAAGCACATGCCTGCAGGAGGTCCCCGCACCTCCTCTGCCACTTACACCCCTGGGATGGGCTTAAGGCTCAGAAGAAAGAGTTGGTGTAATGTTTGCCCTTAAACCCTCATTGCAAATCACAAGAAGGCACCTAGTTCTGAACCAGCCGTGAAGTGGGAGCAGCTCCCTGCCGGTTCCTTCCTGCGCCGCAGAGAACCCAGCTCAGTCTGCCATGGAAACGACCCAGAACAACTCCAGATGCTGCCCACTGGGCTGTTTGTGGTGCCTGCATATGCACCAGGCACGTCCAAAGATGAAGGAAAATAAAAAGTCCCTATCCTGGGCCAAACATTTTTAAAAGTTGCATTTCGAGCACACTTGGGTACGAAATGGCAAACGTGGAACTGGTTGCATGTGGCCAGCAAGCCGAGCGAGCGGGCAGCGCGTGGCAGGGACGCTGCGCGTGGACGGCGGGAGCCCGAGCAGCCGGGCTGAGCTTCCACAGACGGGCTTTTTGGTCATTTAGAAAAAGAAAAGGCACTTTGCATCAGCACTGAGTTTGCTTGTTCTGCTATCTTCTGTGATCAAAGAATTGAAACAGCTCCATGTCTCAGCTCGCTGGCAATAAAACCTGCAGTTGATCGGCTTTGTCCTAACCCCGCAGCCACAGGGAAAGCACAACCACACATTCACAGAGAAAAAACAAAGGCCCAAGCTGCATTTCGCCACACTCTGCATCCTCCTAACCTGCAATCTCTTAAGTGCCACTTACTCAATTAATCCAAGCTCTTCTACTTTAAAAGCAAAGCTGTAACGTATTTAAACAGCTTAGAAACTCTGCCCAACAAGCCCCGCTCCCTATCTTATTCATCAGCAGCAGGAATGACTGTGCATTAACTAAGAAAGCACATGGTTTGATTAACGCTTCCGCTGCCACTTTTCTCCCACTGTTCATTTCTGCTGCAATTCTGCTAGGTCTGAGTTTTCCCAGCTTTTTTCAGTAGGGTGGATCTCAGCTCGGTAGGGACCGTCTTTTGGACCGGCTCCGAGAACATCCTTGCAGCAGCTATAGTAACTATTTTTATAGGCAAGTTTTATTAGGAAAGTATTTTAAATGGCCTTTGAATGCAATTTAGCAGCTGGAAATAAGGCAGCACGCCAGCACCGTGTGATCAGACAGCGAGCGGAGCCCCGACAAGTGCTCCGGAGATGGTCAGTGCACTGGGGACCGCGCATGGAAACCCACGATGCCACGCGCTGGGGACACGGGACAAGTCTGAAGGTGCCTTTGAACTGCAAACGCACCAACGGCTGAGCTGTGCCACTCCGGGATCCCTCACCAGAAAGGCCCTACTTTGAGACCTAAAGGACACGTTTAGAGCTAAAAAAGGAATGGAAATTGTGGGGGTTTATTACACAGTAGATGTCAGTTTATCATAAATATGTGTAAGGACATAACTAGCACAACTTGCGCTTCTGTGGCGACCAGAGGGTGTGTAGAAGTGTGAGTCAGACACTTAAGGGGTTGGTTCTGGACAAACAATCCAGGGTATAAAATGAAGCAGCCTGAACACACAAGGCCAAACACACTCATCTTCTGCCACATACCCACACGAAGCAGCAACAGATCTGCTCGCCGCTCCGTTCTGACCCAGCCAAGGTCAGAACACGGCAGGTCCCGTTGCTGTGGCCACAGCGAGTCACCAGACTGGCATCGCTTTGCTGAGGAAGTAAAGACAAAGCTCGAAATAGCCGAAGAACCAATCCTAATCTCAAGCCGGACCAGCACAATCCCATGTGGAGTTACTGTGGTTTAAACTCATGCAAATGTGAGTGGAAACTGGCCCGCGGTCCACGGGCACGCTGCGGGGAAGCCAGCCCGCTCTTAGACGGGCTTCCAATTGGACAGGCTGCGATGC